>NC_034597.1:89967962-89997549 GCF_900095145.1 Mus pahari
AGAGAGAGAGAGAGAGAGAGAGAGAGAGAGAGAGAGAGAGAGAGAGAGAGAGAGAGGGAATTTATGTCATGTGTTTTGCTATGTATGGTGTTTTATCCATATCTCTGTATTGGTTTTTATGTAAAAAATAAAGCAAAATTGCTTTAAAAGTGTCAACAAATATTAATTCCTCCGGAATACAGTAGACATTTCTCTCAAGAGCAGAAAGGGATTCAAAATAAGTCACATTTTACACCAGAGTGTATATAGGGAACCTGAGAAACAGCAACAAGCATCCAGAACACAAGGCTCAGTCTTCAATCTCTAAACATACGGCTTTCTCAGTTTTACAGCATGACCATTAGGTAACTCCTGTACCAGTCATTTTCCTTGGGCCCACGTTTCAGTGTTAATGATGTAAACTTCTAAGAAATTACAACAGGAATCCCATCTTATAAACGAGTACATCTCGCGTTGGAAAGCAATATTGAGCTACACTCAGGCAGGACTGAACTTGTACTATGTAACCCAAAGAGGGGACACGGTCAGTTGTGGAACACAAACCCCTTTAGATCTGTCAGACTTTTACCAGACAGATGGAGTGGCCAGCCTTCTGTTACATGTGAAGACCTTGGTAGGCCACAACATTTACAGCATTTGGCATCATCCCAGTACACAAAAGCTACAGTATTCACCGAGACCAAAATAGATTGGCCTTGGCCTTGCTGAGAGCTATTACAGCAATTCAAGGCATGCAGAAGAGACACTTCAAAGCCAGTCTGGCAAGGACGGTGCAGAGTACCAAGGTCACAATGGACAGCAAGGGCGGCCCTTCAGCTTCTTTGTAAACAGCAGGTTTCCAGCCTACAGTGAATACCGAGGTCACACTTCCAGAGTGGCCCTTTCACAATGCTAATTTATAATGTAACTCAGTATCACGATACACATTTTACAAATGGTGAAACTACAGTTGAACAGAAATGAAATTGTCTAAGTTCATAGCCATAAAGGCTGCCAGGGCCAGACCTTGCTTTCAGGTCCCTCACCAGCTACTCAATCATTCTAATGAAACTGTTATGAAATACTGTGTTCCCTTCCTGCAGGTGACACCTGTGGTGTCAGAGCTTCGAGTATCACACTTGTTCAGAGCAGCAGCTCTCAAACTTGAGGTTGTGTCAGTGCGACTTGGGGGGATTGTTAAAGCCCACACTATTGGACATGATTTTCTGATGAAGCAGTTCTAAGGATAGGCCAGGATTCTGTGTGACAGACAGGGTCCTAGACCAGCAGTTCTCAACTTGTGGGTTGCAGCCCCTTTAAGGTGGCCTATTAGATACTTACATTATGATTCATAACAGTAGAAACAAAACAGTTTCATGGTTGGGGAGGTCACCACAACCTGAGGAACTTCATTAAAGGGAACGGCATTAGGAAGGTTGAGAACCACTGTCCCAGCTGGTGTAGCTGCTCACCTGTGTCCATACTTTAACAATAAATGACGTCCTGGAGCATGAAGCATCACAATGGAGAGTTAAGTAGAAACTTCATTCTGTACATCAGAATCACCTGTAGAACTTCTACACCAGCAGCCCCAGTCCTACTTCCTATGTATTTTGATATGATGAGCTCAGGGTTCAGTTTCTGAAAAGCCCCATCAAAGATGCTAGCAATCCATTGCCTTCACCACTGGGCCACCTCATCTCCTGCTTGCAGACAGGAGCATGTTGTCCTCTGAGAGGCTCCACCCGGCAGCTGACTCAGACAGATGCAGATGCCCACAGCCAACCAGTGGATGGAGCTTGGGGATCTTATGGAAGAATAGGAGGAAGGATTGTGGGCCACAAAGGGGGATGGGAACTCCACAGGAAGACCAACAGAGTCAATTAACCTTTGCCCTTGCGGCTCTCAGAATCTGAACCACCAACCAAAGAGCGTACACAGGCTGGACCCAGGTCTCTCAGCACATATGTAGCAGATGTGCAGCTTGGCCTTCATGTGGGTCCTGAACAACTTGAATGGGGTTAGGCTAGAACAGATCCTATCTGTGGGCTATGTTCTAACGGGGCTGCCTTGTCTGACCTCAGTAGAAGAGGAAGCGCCAAGCCTTGCCGAGATTGAAGTTCCAGGGTAGGGGATACCCAGGGGTGCCCCCACCTGCTCAGAGGAGAAGGAGAAAAAGAATAGCGGAAGGCATGTGGGAGGGGGTGGCCGGGAGTAGGATGGAAAGTGAATAAGTAAAAAAATAAAATAAGATGCTAGCGTATGATCATGGCCAAGGAGACTGGCAGACAGGCTCAATCCTCTTGGCTGGTTACTCCTGTAAGTTCTGCTTAAAAATGAAAGTAAAGGATTGCCTATGCTCCACTTCATAACCCTTCAACCATGCACATATGGGTAATATTAGCTGGACACACTGGGATATAAATATACCCACCATAATGAAAACGCCCCACTAACTTCTAAACCCCAGCCAATCTACGACAACTCTTTTAAACTGAGTCCTTGAAATGATTTTTCTCAAGAGACCCTAATTGTGCACATTTACATATATTTTAACATGACAAGATAAATTATGAACAAATCGACTGTGAGTTTAAAGTGTGCTCTTAAGCTATTAAGCACATCTCTTTAGAGAGCCCTAGTCAGTTATTAGCATGCGCTCCCTTACAGGACAAGAGCACCAAGTTTGGTGGTATTTAAGTGATGTTTTCACAATGATACATGACCTGAGAGGGACATAATGTTGACTTGGGGTGTGTTGCCACCTGTCTTCCTTAGGGGCATAACTCAGTAAAACAGTTACAATAGAGGCCTTATAATGAATGGTGAGCTAGCTCCTCATGCTAATAAATTCCCAAAATAATGCTGATTGGAATGGCCTAGGATGGATGGAGAGACAGACAGATTATGGATAGATAGATAGATAGATAGATAGATAGATAGATAGATAGATAGATAGATAGATATACATGTATATACATATACATATAGAGCCATATAATAGTCCAGAGCTCATTGCTAAATGACACATACAGCATTGTTTTACAATAACAGCAGCAGGTTGAGCAGTACTCTAAGTGCTGTCTTTCTGTCTGTCTATCAGCTCATTTACTCCTCACCAACTCCCCAGGCAATGGGCACAGCACCGCCCCACTCCCAGAACACACTGAAGTGGAACAAACGAACTCCCTTCCTTGTGTCTTCCGCTTTCTGCTTGTTAATGACATCACACCCTGAGGCAAGAAACTAATGAAGCAAAGTTGTCAAGGACCAGAAAATGGCAGCTATCTGAGGAGTTTGGACTAGAGATACGATACATCCAAGCTGTAGGTCATAGGCAGTATGCACCCAAAAAGAGCCATGGCACAACACCATTTGCCATGGAGAAACCAAACTCCAGAAGTCAGATGTCACCCAACCCAGCTGGCTGTCAGGCGTGGACAGGAAAGCTGCTCCCAGGTGCTCTCCATCAATAAAGCTAGGAGCTGCATAGAGCATGCCCATTTATGTGCACAATCGAATGCCCATACATCTAAGTTAAACCCAAAAGAAGAGTTCCTTCTCACTTCCACCCTTTTCCTCTTTGCAATTCCCTTCTCCCCTGGATGCATTGAACATTAGTGTAGCCATACACATAACCATCCTCTGACTGAGCCCATTCTGCTGCATCTAGTCTAACATTCTCTTCACCGCGCTGGGGCTACTACACTGCAACTGCAGCTAGGACCCTCAGTCAGTTCAACCTCTGCTCCCGGCATAAGGCACCTTTCTCTGTGAGTGCTTGCTCCTCCCCTAGGCCTCAAACACTCAGCTAGACTTCCCTTCAAGGGCTAAGCCTTCCTTCACTAATTAGGCTCCCCACTCCAGGCACTCTCTTCTGCTGGAGCTGTCTCCTGTAGGCTGTTAGACCACAAAGGTAGCATTCACACCTAAATCGTGGCAGCCCTGGCCTAAGACTTCATGATTCAGAAAGAGGAAACCCCCGTGCAAGGGGAAACATTTTGCTAACATTGAAATGAAACGTGTGAAATGTCTAAATTGGATACATAATTTTTCCATTACTTCATACTGTTAACATTTTATGTCAGCATCTAATAGTGGACAAAGGAAAAGCAGACATTTTAAAGTACATTATGAGATGTCAAAATATCAGAAGTTCTTACAGAACTGCACGTCAGGATTCAATTTCCCATTTCTACACATACATATCTCTAACAAGAAATGTCTGTGGCTTGACCTCAGATTTCAGAGGTCAGAGAACAAATCTAGACCTTTAGAAGAAGGGAACTTGTTTTATGAGATTTCTAAGACATGGTGCTGCTATGTAGCCCAGGCTAGCTGCTCATTCCAGTCTTGCCTCTGATTCTCAAGTTCAGGGATTACAAGATTATGTTATTGCAGTGCTGACTGAATTAAAGTTTTCTCAACAGCGCCCCTTGACAAAGCCTGCATCGAGCTGATCACAAGCGAGACAGAAAGCAGATACATTTACCCAGGATAGCCCAGTTAGGTCTTACCCTGGAGAAGATATTTTCCAGGGAGGAAGTTAAGGATCTCTTCGCTTTATTTTTCAGAACATCGAGCTTGAACCTCCCACCACTTGTCACATTTTCTGGGATTGTACTATTTGAAATAACCTAGGAAAAGAAGAACATCAAGGTTAGAGTGTCAGCACACTCGAGGTTAAACGAGGCTTTAAATGTAGGCTCAGGAATAAGCAGTTAAGGAAATGCAAGCAATCTTCAAGTCGCTCAATTAAGACGTAATAATTTAGGTTCCACAGTGTGAACACAAAGATTATAAGGAAGAGAGTTTAATATTGTAAGTAATAAAAAAAAAGGACAGAAGTAAAACCTTTCCTCCGTGCCTCTCCACTTAACGAATATTTCCCTGCTTCACTGACCAAAGATTAAAAACTCGGGATGTCAGTTTTTCTGCTGTTTTTCATTTGGCTACCTCCATCCTTTTCCAAAGTGTCTGTCTGTAGTGTGTCCCAGTCACAGGGGAAAGCAAGTTTCAATGAGCAGAAAACTCTGTAACCTAAGCTGCCTCCTGGTGATGCCTTTGTGAAACTCTGTTTTCGGGGCTGGAGAAATGGCTCAAGGATTACGAGCACTGGTTGTTCTCGCAGAGGACCCAGGTTCTGATTCCAGCACATCCACGGTAGATCACAGTCTTTCGTAACTCCAGTTCTAGGGGATCCAGTGCCTTTTCTGACCTCCGTGGTCATCACACACACACACACACACACACACACACACACACACACACGTGCGTGTGCACAGACACATGTGATGGCCAAACAATCAGACAGACAAAATCAATAAATCTTAAACAATGACAATGACAACGATAAACCCTCTATTTTTATTTGTATGTGGTCATGTACCTTTCAGAGTAGTAAAGATCTGTCAGTAACGTGAATCAATGGGATGTACTCAGTTAGGTGCTCTGGGTATTTAATCCCATCACAGTCCTCTGCTGGCCTGAGAAGGTGAAGCTAGGGGGAACCCTGAGAGGGGGGCCCTCAAGCACTAGATAAATGGGAAATGTGTTCATGTCAATGCTAAGAAGAGAGGCGCCGTGTTTTAGGGGAATTTATCGCCTCAGCTCATTTAATGTCACACAAAGGTCAGGAGAAACAGACTGAAAGGGCAGACTAGGCTGCAGGCTTCAGGTCGGTGCAGGAGCTCTCAAAGGGCCACGCCTGATCACCCCCTGCATCTCTAGAGGGGAGGGTGAGATGGCTCAGCTAGCAAAGAAGTTCCTGCATGCCTGACCACCTGGGTTAGACTCAAGGGAGATGCCTGGGAAGAGAGAACTGACCCCTGCAAACTCTCCTCTGACCTCCACACTCAATGCACACACAAAACACACAAAATGTACCAAAGAGACAAGCAACAACTTTGGCTGCAAAGCCAGGCATGGTGATAGGAGCTTCTAATTCTACCTCTGGGCAGGCTGAAGCAGGAAGACTTGGAGTTTGGGGAAAACCTGGGCTCCATCTCAAATGTCTCCACACCAAAATAAGTTACTGATGGCAACAAAAGGTGCAGTGAAATACAAAACCAGGATTTATCTGTGTCCTTAGGAGGTGTGCGTGTAGGACCCTAGCGATAGTGGTCTCGTGGTGGGTTCTGTTTGTTTGTTTGTTGATTTTGCTTTGTCAACCACTGTGCAACCACCGAGAATTTATTCAAAGCCATGGGCTCAGACACGCCACCCTTCAGTTTACAGTGGAAGCAGGCATGCACAAGAACGACTCTTGTCCATGTTACCATTCAGATAAAACAGGTGTAGAAATACAGAAAAAAAAAATCATAGGTCAATGTAATTTTAACATATGTTCATTCATTGTACATTGTGAATCTACATGGTTGCCTTTGTTCTACCCAAAATACCAAGTTATTTTACATTTTAAAACTATAATGATTATATCTATCTCCATGCACCAGTGTCTGCTAAAATTTCCCATGAACCTCATAAATGCTAGGTTTTTCTAAGGCACAGTAACACCCTAACAAAGGTGAGCGCCCAAAGGAACAAATCCTCTCCCATGTCCTTTGTGATCTGTTAACTCCCTGTGTGAATTAATGCCGGGACAGACATAAACCAAGGAGGAGGTCTGCTCTCACCGCCGGGCCTTCCCCGATGTGCACGTGGGTCCTCTGCTTGGCTTCACAGAGCTGCCTCAGGTGCAGAATCACAAGTTCGTTCTCCTCCTGGTCGCTGATGGGCTTCATCTTCTGTTGAAAACAGGAGGGGAGAGCCGAGTAGGGCAAACCGGACTCGCTGCTCTCGGTGTAGCCTCAGCTAGATTTACATGTCCAGAGGATATATAGAAACCTAGCTTTCCCATTCTGCTAGCCCTAGGGATGTATAACTTCCAGGCAATGGAATAAAAAGAATTCAATGATGGGACCCCACGTTGCTCCTGACGTTTGTTACAGGAGATCGATATGTGAAGATTGTTACCTGAACCCGTTCAAAGATATCAGCTTGCTCATTATCCGTCAGCGAAGAGAGATGTCTCTGGATTACCAGCTTGGCTCGAGGTGGGTAGAGACCTTAAAGATGAGGAAGTGTGAGATAGAGGCTGGCTGCAGAGGCCTAAGCGCACGTCAGCCATTACCCTCCTCCCCGCCTCCTTCAGTCTTCTCAGGAAGAGGACCCTGGAACATGACAGCGGAAAGACAAAACCTAGCGGCAAAGCACGAGACCTAAACCAGCAGGTACACCAGTGGAACTGGACAGAAAATGTCTACACAGATTCTCTAATGCTGACAAGCACGGCCAGCTTCCACTCACTAAACTTGCAAACCGACGACTATGAGAACTCCCAAGGGAACGCACATGGCAGCCCAGGGCCGGTGGGCTAGCCCAAGGGCTAGCCTTAGCCACAACTGCTGAGCTACCCATCATAAATGCAAATTAATAGTAACATGGAAATACAGGACTACTGAAACAGGGGTGATTCCTATTCGGGCCTTCCATTTAAATCAAGTAAAACTTCATTTAGGGCAATTATTCCAGGAAATACTCTACTTCTCTGTATTGAGATATTTATAAACCTTTCCACTGTTTTTCGTTGTCATAGCTGTTGTTAGATCATCTCGTTTTGTAGCCCACATCAGCTTCAGATTTTGTCACCTCAGCAATCTCTGTGCTGTGCAGCCAATCTTTCCATGTGTGCTAGACCGTAAATTCCAGCAAATATTCCACACATGCACACGGCGTTTACACAAAGTCCTTGGAGAATTGTCTCCATAAGGAGGTTTCTATTTTTATTTTTTTTTAAAGGGGAGGAGTTTAATTCACAGTTACAGTGATCAAGTGAGCATCCATTGTAAAGATACGGGTTACCAGCCCCTGTAAGTATTGCCACTAAATTTGGATTATAGAGAAGCCATCTAGCCATATATATATATATATATATATATATATATATATATATATATATATAAACATATAGTAAACTTCTATGTGGACTAGCAATTTTTAAAAATAATTTGGTATTAAGCAAGATGGACCAGAGGTTAAAGGTGCTTGCTGCCAAGTTTGCACCCCACAAACCAGATGACAGGAAGTGAAAAGTAACTCATTCAAGTTGTCCTCTGACCGCCACACGGGAGCTATGTCACACTAGGACTCACATGCCACTACACCTAACAAATAAATAAATGATGTTAAAGTGAAAAGATGGTTATGAAAGGTTCTCACTCTCAGGAATATCTGTCTGAAATATCAAGCCAGGGTTTTAGTGTTTTCGGTGCTGACTAAAAATACTTTCTTATGACTTAATTTGGTATAACTGAGTTTCAATACAAGCATGACCATGTTTTATAAGCCTACTGTTAAGTTTTCTAATTGGATTTCTAAGGAAAACACGAAGTGTCAGGTAATTAAAGCAAAGCAATCTGTGCGAACGTTAGCTGTGTGCATGGGTGGATTTGGGGGAGGAGGATGTTTGAGAGGGTGATGAAGCCAGTGGTTGATGTTGGATGTCTTTTTTCTCTCCCTTCCATATCAGTTTGGGATGTTATTTCAGCTTCAGCTCAACTCTCTATCCCCTAAGACACAAGACACACTCGTCTCTACCCTTTCCACTCCATCAATGGGCTAGCAGGCTTGTGGGACCATGCCTACCCTTTGTAAGTGTGCTAAATGTGTGTGTGCTAAATGTTGGTCCTTGCATTTACACTGCTCTCCACCTGCTTAGCCACCTCCTCAGTTTCTACACTTTAGTTACTTTTAATGCCAGTACCTGGCAAACACAGAAGTGGATGCGCACAGTCAGCTATTGGATGGAACACAGGGTCCCCAATGGAGGAGCTAGAGAAAGTACCCAAGGAGTTGTAGGGGGCTGCAACCCTGGAGGTGCAACAACAATATGAACTAACCAGTACCCCCTGAGCTCGAGTCTCTAGCTGCATATGTAGCAGAAGGTGGCCTAATCAGCCATCATTGGGAAGAGAGGCCCCTTGATCTTATAAACTTTATATTACCCAGCACAGAGGAAGGCCAGGGCCAAGTAGTGGAAGTGGGTGGGTAGGGGAGCAGGGGTGGGGGTGGGGTATAGGGAACTTTTGGGATAGCATTTGAAATGTAAATAAAGAAAATAATAATAAATTAAAATTTATTATATGGCAATAAGTATACTTTTGTGTAATTATTTTAAATAAACTCCATTCTAAAATAAAAATGACCCAGATCTCTGCAGATAGCATGGCAAAGATACCTTTTTAAAAACTGTTGCAAAAAATTAGAATTTAGTTCATGACTACAAGGAGTCCTGCACAGCTGGTTTACACAGGCTTGGCCACAAGTGCACCTATTGAAGTTCACTATGAGGCAAGAACAGGGACAAGGACAGTGACTTTTCATCCCCTCCTTTCTCTCAGAAGCACAGGCAATATTATGTAGAGGGTCACAGAGAGAACGCTGAAATCTTTTTCGGTGGTAGGAAGCACTCGTAAGCCTGACTTCTTATGTACTAGCACAGGCTCCTGAAGAGGCTCTCAGATGACATACTGTCATATTGATTCTCAGATGATATATTATCATATTGATTCTCAGATGAGATTTTATTATATTGCCTCTCAGCTGAGATTTTAATCGTATTGATTCACATCCCTGTGTGAATAAAGAAAAAAAAACTTTCGTGCTTCATGCAGACTGTGGAATAACAAGGCAAAAACATCAGAACTGGATTAGAATTGATTAGGCCAGAATTGCATTCTGGATGAAGAAAAACAACTGATGAAGAGTGATGAAGGTTTTATTTGGTTAAGAGTTAATGTTGATGTTCACTTCCTGCTCTGAGCATTGTGCTATGCTACAGGAAGCACACATGATACTCAGACACCTCTGTGGTCATTCTCTAAAACCAAACGGTCAAAGATGTTTCATACTTAATCCATGAGTTTTCTTATGTGTTGGTTTTTTTTTTAACAGATATGCTACGTATCCCTGCTACTCAGTCAATTAGGTTTGCATATACCAGCATGTAGCCAGACATGGTGGTACATACTTTTAATCCCAGAACTCAGGAGGTAGAGGCAGGTGGATCTCTGCGAGTTAGAAGCCAGCCTGGTTTACATAGTGAGTTCCAGGACAGCCAGGACTACATAGAAACCCTGCCTCAAAAGAAGAAAAGAGGAAAAAGAATCTAAGCCGGGTTCAGAATCTCTTTTTTTCTGCCCTTGGATCAGGATACATCTCTCAGCTACTCCTTCTGTGCATGCTATCACGTTCCCCACCGTGATGATGGCGGACTAAACCTCTGGAACTAAGCAAGCTCCAGTTAAAGAGCTGCTGTGGTGATGGTGTTCGGAGCAATGGAACACTGGCTAAGACAGGAAGGGTTCTGGTACCAGCCATGATTTCCTGCTTGCTGAGAGAGACTTAAGGGCAATCAGAGAGCTGTGGGTCGTCCTCAAGGTATGAGAACCACCGAGAAGTGGCTTGAAAATGACTCCCACGACTTCCTCAGAAGTTTCCCCTTTGTATTATATGTAAAGTTTTGACAAGTTTGAGAGCCAAGCTGCAGAGCATGTACTCCCAAATAAGCAGTTTCTGGTAAATAAACACTAAGAATTAGTAGGTCCAAGTTGTTAGCGATTGTTTTTTATAATGTGTTTTATTTTGTTTCTATTTTTTGCTTTTTTTTTTTTTTAGTATCTGAATACATCCTTTCCGTCTTTCAGGATTAAAAATGCTTCTCTCTTTAAATGCTTATTTTTCTTTGGTTTTTGTACACTGAGGACTTTCTTAGATCCAGCTGAAATATCTTATGAGTAGACAAATGGAAGAGCTCTCTCTCCCTTTCTCCCTCTGTACCATTAACTGATCTTATGTAATCACCTTGCACATAGACTATAATGTTCCCTTCACCAGCCACACACACACACACACACAAACACCTTCCATTTGTTTACATGCATTCCATTTGGTAAATGTTTCCTGTGTTGTAGAGTAGTAACCATTCTTTAAAAATCACCCTTATAAACTTTACGACCTGAATATTACTTTGAAATAAATTTAGATCATAGAGCTGTGTGGATATTCAATAAATCTATACCTTGGCACATGCTTGTTTGGTGCCTATGGGCTAGAGCTCACAGCTAGAATCCACAGTGAATGTGTCAGTCTTACTGTGGAGTTTGCCCTGTTTCCCTCCATTACAGTATGCTCACATGCCTGTCTTCTCCAGGCTAAAAGGTTTCTTCAGGCACAGCGGATGTCAAACATTTCTGCATCCCCAGTACATCCTGCCTGATCCACAGAGGACAACTGACCACTGTTTCTAGACAGCCTCTCAGCACAGATTAAAAACAAAAACAAAACAAAACAAAAAAACCTTGCTTCATGATACCACTTCTATTCTCTTAACTCTTCCAAAGATCCTAAAAACCAAGCAAGTTTTGCTACACTTCTCAACTTTCAGAATAAAGGAATATATTGCCAAGTGTGAGAGAGAGAGAACAAAAGGAAAAACTGGCCAGTCTTTAGGGAGTCTCGGTCTCTCCCCTCTCTCAGCAAATGTTTGCTTGGTCCCCACTGTGCACATGTAGAACCAGACATAAGAACTGTGGGAAATACAAGCTCTTGGCTTGAGTTTGCCTTCAGAAGAAAAGGGAGAAAGGCAAGCATGCAGAGGCGACTGATGGCACAGTTGAGTTTGACTAGCCTTGAGAAACGCTCTGGGGAGGGGGGGGTCTCGTTCACAGCGGAAACAAAGAACTATTCAATGACAGTGGGGACTTCAGTGTGTCCAGATGCCAAAGCAAACTCCTCTCACGCCAAGGCCATGTTCTGTGGTACCTTCGATTCTCTCACAGAGCTTATGCAAAGAGTGCATGGGGCAGGTCTCACACAGCTTGATCTGCGTCTTGGCACTCTGCAGAGCAGCAGCAGTGCTGAAAGCTTGCTTCAGAGTCAGCATGACCTCATCCACCTACAAGCAGAAACAAAACTCGTGTCTATAAAACTTGGCTTTCAGGGAAACATTAAAAGGACCCAGCCGCAATGTGAGCCTTTATAGATGGCTGACTAAATAATAAATAATAGAATTCTGATGACTTAACGGAGCTGGCAGAGAACCAACGACAAGTGCTGAAGTCAGATCTTTCATCCATATAATTAAAAGCTAGATGAAATAAGACCACTGCAGTCTGTGGCATATAGTACGGATCTATTATTGGATTGCTATTTTCAAGTCTCACAGGCGGCTCCACTATCCCAGACAGTTTAATTAGCAGAACAAGTCTTTGCTTAATTAAATGACTTATCAGATAACACATCTCTCTGGAAGTTTCCTTGGGTATATATTGGGAACAACAAATTAGAGTCAAATGTTCAATTGTGTTAATAGGCACCCTGTTCTAGGTTGTTCTTAGTGTAAACAAAGCTCAAGCTTGGTTTGAGTAGAGCTCTGGGGATAAGTAATCTCAAGTTAAATACCAGTGGGAAAATCTATGAATACTGTTGGCCTTATGGTTACACTGTCTGATTTATTACCATCTTACTTATAACTTGTGATTCTAAGTTCTTGCATCTAAATCCCTAGGAACTGGCTCTCACACTGTGGAGCCAGCAGACCAGAATGGCAAGCCTGTTTTCTCCATTGCGCTTGAGCTGGGCCAGCATCTGAACCGACTATCTGGTACCCCAGTTACTCTTGAAGTAGCTCTTCATCTTCCTCAGGTTTCAGCACTCTCCGTGATATAATCACTAATGGAAGAGGAAATATCCCCACACGTTGTAGGATTCTGGGATAATTCTAAAGCCCTCATGGCAGAGATGTTAAATCCCAATGGTCTCATCCCAACCAGGTCTGGTAAGCAAAACCTCCTTTCATGAATAGTACAACACGTCTTCACTCTGCTCTTCCCTTCTTCCACAACTGAGTCTAAGAATAAGTTGCTCTAAAAGAATATTAATCTACTTCTTTATTTGAAGGGAAGAGGAACCTGGGATATACAAAAGCCTTACTAGCCCAGTAAAACTGAAAAGAGACTTCAAAAACCTAAGCAATCAGCCATTGTTGTTGTAGTTCATGGTACGCTGAGCCTCGGAAAAGCATAGGAATAATTTTACAGCACTCTATAAAGATGGATTTTCTAATAATTGTCACTTCTACTACAATTAAAAATAAAATTTCCCCATTTTTTAGAACTAAAAGTATTTAATGCCTTTGTATCTTTATTTCACTTAGTTTTCTACTCAAAAGAAATTTAATTATTTATGCATATGATTCCATATTCTATTTCTTGTTTCCCCTTTATGTCAGACACTGCAGGGGCTGTCAATGGATTTAGTAATACATAGCATATATATATATATATATATATATATATATATATATATATATGTGTGTGTGTGTGTGTGTGTAAATTGTACATTAAATAAATAACATATACAAATTCCTTACATATAAATACTGTGTGTGTTTCTCTCTCTCTCTCTCTCTCTCTCTCTCTCTGTGTGTGTGTGTGTGTGTGTGTGTGTGTGTGTGTGTGTGTGTGTTTGTGTGGTTTGTTCCTTAAGTGTTCCTTGTGAAGCATTTCCTGTAGAAATATGTCTGACTCTTCTTCTCTATTTCCAGATGAAACATTAAGTCATTTTGATATGACTGAAATGTGATGACTAACCTCTCTTTACTGCAAGTACTACTAAAATACAATTAAAAATCCCATGTAACCTACAAAATATTTCCTTTTCTAGACCCATCACTTTTTCAGACAGCCTATAAATTCTGTCACAAGGTTAAGCACTTAAAATTTCACATTAGAGCGTTATAAATACAAGGAAAACATCACAGGTCTGGTCAAAAGGGCAAAAGCAAATGGACAGGTACAAATGTCAGTCACACAAACAAAAAAGCAAGCAGTCTTGGGAAGTTGCTACCTGGCACAGTTCCGCTCTCAGCAAACGGCATGAGATCAGACAGAGAAAGTTCATTCATATTAAAAATAAGACTATATATAGTGAAGATAATACCTATAGATATAATATACCAAGCTTAAGTATTATATTACACTTTAGAGGAAAATAACTGAAGAGCATATAGCCTTTTTTTTTTTTTTTTTTTTTTGCTAGAAAGCGCCTTCAATTTTCAAGGTACCCAGGGAGTACTAGCATTTTCACAAGTGCTAATAAAAGGCAACCCTCAGCTAAAGAGGCTAGCTAGTCCCATGATGGGGTGGTCCCTGTACGTACTAACTTCAAGCCCTTGAAGCAACACCCGCCCTGTGTCTGAATGCTCACACCACTGTTCTCGTGCCCAGCCATGTCCCATGCCTCCTGTTCTGAGGCCAAGCAATAGCAGTACTTGTATTTTCCTTCAAATGAAACACTTTTTATAAATTAATTCTGTTTCTTAAAACATCAGTCTGCCTTCCTCACCACCTTCCACAGAACCCCCAAACTGGACTCTGTCCCTTATCCATTCTCCACCCAATGCTTGTTCCTCATATGTTAAAGATTTATTATTTTATTCACATGGGATATGAGAGAAAGAAAACTTCTAGAATATAAACCTCATCCTTCAATCAGTATACCAATATTTCATTAGAAATCTTCTTACTATATCACTAAAGGTCAAGTTCACATAGACTCTAGATCAAGACTAGCATAGATCCTTTTCTCTTTTCTTTAACTTACTTTAATTATACTGTAATTGAATATTTCTCTGTATGTTTAGAGTTTAGGAGGGTCGGTTATTAGTCAATGTAAGCCTTTTTTTTTTTTTTTTACATTCTTTCAATCAAATTGGAGAAAGAACTTTGAAGAAATGATAGTTGTGAAACAGTATCAACCTCCACCCTAGGGGAAAGAAGGGAGAAGCCAGAAGGGAATGACTCAACCAGCCCAGAGCCTGGCCCGTGGATCCTAGAACTGTTGGGTTCACAAACTCATTGCAATTGTTACAAAGAAGCAAAAGAAAATGGTAACTGTGAAGAGTTGGTGCTCCAAGAAGACAAGTCAGCAGGTGCCATTCGGGACTATTTTGTCTTCTACAACTGCCAAGCCACTCACTCAGCAAGCTGTTCCCACCAGTGTTACTGAGTTCACTCTTCTATTGGTCAGGGCCAGACCACCATGTATTTGACAGGAAGTGCACGTTAGATTTTTCTTCTGACTTGCAGTCCTGATGTCACATGTTGGGGTTAAGAATCTGACTGATAAAATTTGAAGAGAGGGGCCTTAAAAGATCTTAGCTTGGATCTCTTCTTAAAAATAATGAGACACTTCCATGGGGGAACAAAATACCTATGGAAGGAAGACAAAGTGTGGAGCAAAGACCGAAGGAATGACCATCCAAAGACTGCCCCACCTGGGGATCAATCCCATATACAATCATCAAGTGCTTGCTGACAGGAGTCTGATATAGCTGTCTCCTGAGAGGCTTTGCCAGTGCCCGACAAATACAGAAGTGGATGCTCACAGCCATCCAGTGAATGGAACACAGAGTTCCCAATAAAGGAGCTAGAGAAAGTACACAAGGAGTTGAAGGGGTTTGCAGCCCCCTAGGAGGAACAACAATATGAACTAACTAGTAACCCCAGAGCTCCCAGGGACTAAACCACCAACCAAAGAGTACACATGGTGGGAGACTCATGGCTCCAGCTGCATATGCATATGGCCTAGTCAGTCATCAATGGGAGGAGAGGCCCTTGGTCCTGTGAAGGCTCTATGCCCCAGTGTAGGGGGATGCCAGGGCCAGGAAGCAGGAGTGGGTGGGTTAGGGAGCAGAGGGAGAGGGGAGAATAAGGGGGTTTTCAGAGGGGAAAACAAGAAAGGGGATAACATTTGAGATGTAAATAAGGAAAATAAAATATAAAAATTATAAATAAACTAAAATGATAAAATTAAAAAAATAATAATAATGAGACCCAAACTAAGCCTAGTAGTGCCTTATGGAACAAGAAGGCACACACAGCCAGTATGTCTGTCCACACTCAAGTCTGTGGCCAGTATGTCTATCCACACTCAGGTCTGTGGCACCAGCCCGAGTATGGAAAGGCTGCATACCCCACATCGCTATTGCTATTGGCAGTTTCTAAACCAAACAAAACCAGCTAAGCACGAAAAATGAAATAAAGCCTGAAAACATGACCATAATCAAGTGGGTTTTACCAAGTTCTCCATCCTCAGCAAGGGATACATTGAACATCTCTGATGGTCCCTGGACCAGGACATCCTCTGACCTTATGAACAATGTGATACATTCAGTCAGGGAAGCCTGCCTAACTGAAGAGCCGCCACGAGCAGGATGTGCAGAGTCAAACTTCAGGCTGCCCACTGTGACCATCCAAGGACACCTCCCTCAAAGTTTAGTCCTGGCCCCGAACTAGGATCTATTTACCTGGATAGGTACATGTGAATATTTACTAAATAACATGAATTATCTAGAGGGAAAAAAATGAAGCTCAAGTGTAAGTTTCTAGAGTAAGAAACTGCTAAGGAACAGCCATTTCTTATTTCCTAGAGAGAAAGCTGGAGACCCAGAGGTCAGGGGTCAGAGAGTGCCTTTGTGCCAGCTTACCCCCAGGTCTTCAGTATTTCATTGTTCTTATCAGGCATGTGAAGGTCAGAGTTAGGTGTAACAAGCACCAGGTAGCACGCACAGTGTGGAATGAAACCATTGTACACAGGGGAAAGGCTGGTAGGAGCAGTATATGTTTAAGAAAATTGGGGTGATAGGCTGGGATTTAACTCATTTGGTAAAGTGCTTAGCTTACAAACCTGAGTTGAATCTCTACAGCCGCATAAAAATGCTCAGCGTAGTAGCTGTGTTTGCAATCCCTGTGCTGGGGAGCTGGGGACAGGAGGGTCCCTGGTGCTCACTGGGAAGCCAGCCTGGTCTAATTGTCTTAGTCAGGGTTTTACTGCTGTGAACAGACACCATGACCAAGGCAAGTCATATAAAGGACAACATTTAATTGGGGCTGGCTTACAGGCTCAGAGGTTCAGTCCATTATCATCAAGGTGGGAGCAAAATAGCATCAAGGCAGGCATGATGCTGGCAGAGCTGAGAGTTCTTCATCTTCATCTGAAGGCTGCCAGTGGAAGACTGACTTCCAGGTAGCTAGGGTAAGGATCTTAAGCCCACGCCCACGGGAACACACCTACTCCAACAAGGCCACACCTACTCCAACAGGGCCACACCTACTCCAACAGGACCACACCTACTCCAACAGGGCCATACCTACTTCAACAAGGCCACGCCTACTCCAACAGGGCCACACCTTTTAATAGTGACACTCCCCTGGCCAAGCATATACAAGCCATCACAATGATCAAAAAAAGTTAGACATTACTCCTGAAGACGATACCCAAGATTGTCCTCCATACCAATGGGCATACATGTACATGTGCACATGCATAGATACATGCAATATCCTTGCTTACACAAACTTGTGCACAGCTACAAATAACTATAAAAATTAATATTGTTCCATAAATTCATCTAATTGTGGTGATGTAAACCTCTGAAGGTTTGTATTACAACAGAATAGAAGGAAGGCTCTATGTGTGAAAGAACAGAAAAAAAAAATTGAGGAGAAAAAAAATCAACGTATTTCTTGACCAGGTACATTTCTGAGCCTGCCTTACTCAGTTCATCTCAAACAGCGAGGAATAAGGAAGGCTAGGGGAAAACTAGACTCGAAAAACCCAGAGGCAAAAATAAGTGTTTTGAAAATTAAGACAAGTTCTTTACCCTCTTGATGGAATTATTGTCTAATTTCTGATGCTATGCCCACAAAAAAAGAGATTAGTGCCTTTGTCACTATCTTCAAGCCACAGGAAACAGTGCCTTTTCTCCTGTTGGTAGTCTTTTCCTCCCCTCCCACCAAAAAAAAAAAACAAAAACAAAAACAAGAAACAAAAGCAAACAAACAAAGAAAACCACACAAGCAAACAAAACAAATACTGTTTGTTAAAGCCAAGAAAGTGCCTACACCTAAAAGTGTCACGACGACCTGTCTGTGGGTCTCTACTTTTGTGCATCCTTCCAGAGTATGGGCATCTCTTTAGGTGGCCTTTTCTTTACTTGTTGAGGACTGGTCCACCACAGAGGAGACTTCTGTAAGACAGAGGGATCCACTGGCTGAGGCACTGGAAGGTGGCAACCCACTTACCAGAGATTCGTTGGCACACTGGAATACATAACAGATGTACTGGCTCAGCCCTGGCTCCGGAGACTCCCGACAGATAAAGCCAAAGTGATCCACATGCTTTATTCCCTGGATGAAGGGAAAAGAAACACAAGCCGTGTTTACGGGAATGTGCTCTGCGAAGATCGATATGATTTCTACCCTTTCTTAAGTCCACAAATTTCTGCCTCCTGGTAATGAGACAGAGGCACAGTGCTATAGCAGGCTCACAGGATAGAGAGAGACGTCCACTCAGACCCTTGGCTTTCTGTGCTACTGTGATCCACTTCTTATAGTGAAACCATGCTGCCTGCCTGTAATGAGTTTTCAATTTATTGTCCTAGAACAACAATCAATGACTCACCATAAAACCCTTCCTATTCTGTGTAGAGCTAAGAATCTCAGGAAAAGTACAAGTGACAATTCTCAAATTAAATATACAGTTCCATAAAAGTTCGTATGGAACTTGCTGGAACATTTGTCGATTTATAGATACTCAAGGGAGCCCATAAAAAAAAAGATTGATATTCGTGTTCGCTCGTCTGTTCATTACTGCAGGTACCAATTATCCACACTCACAAATCACTGTGCTTTATCTAAGATAAAGGATTTCGGCTAGATTAATTAAAAGTTCAGCCTTGGAATGAGATGGCTCAGGGGTGAATTCACTTGGTGTAGAAGCCTAGAAACCTGGGTTCACTCCCTGGAGTCCACAGAAAAGTGGAAGCAGAGAACCAACTCCACGAAGTCAGCCTCTGACCTCTGCGCGTGCACTGTAGCATACACACATGTGCATATGCACTAAAACACGCATGTGCACACACTAATAATACATAAATAGGTTCTCGAAATAAACTTTTAAAACTGTAAAAATTGAGTCTGAATACCTACAGAGACCAGTAAGCAATCAGCACCTTGTTTCGATAGCAAGCACGGTGACTTGAACAGCCAAGCTGACAGAAGATACTTAGTGTCTGATATCACCCAAATTCAAAGAAAAAGAAAAAAAGTCCTTGCGGACAGATTTGCATGTAAATTTTGGATCAGCTAGTGACGTAGGTTTGAGATACTGTGCTGAGCTGCTAAAAACTGTCTCTAAGACTCCTGGTTGTTGGAGTAGACTGCAGGAAATAATCAAACTCAGGACTGAAATCAACCAAGTAGAAACAAAAAGAACTATTCAAAGAATCAGCCAAAGCAGGAGCTGGTCCTTTGAGAAAATCAATCTTTCTTTTCTTTTCTTTTCTTTCTTTCTTTCTTTCTTTCTTTCTTTCTTTCTTTCTTTCTTTCTTTCTCTCTCTCTCTTTTTCCTTCCTTCCTTCCTTCTTTCTTTTGTTCCTTCTTTCTTTGTTTTTTTTTCCTTTTTTCTTTTTTCTTTTTTTTTTTTTTTTTAGTGCAAAAGATCATTGAGTAGTTTTCTTGACTGATGATTTACTATTGCAAGTGCCATCCCTGAACAGCTGGAATAAGAAGTCAGTCTGCACAAGATAGTAATTCTATTCCTTCATGACCTCTTCTTCGGTGTCTGCCTCCAAGTTCATGTTTGATTTCCTGTCCTAATGACCGCTCATAATGTACTGTAAGATATAAGATGAAATAAACATTTTCCTCCCCCCCCCCAAAAAAAAACACCCCTAGTTGTTGTTGTGGTCATCTTTGTTTGTTTTGTTTTGTTTTGATTACAAAATAACATAATGGCACCCACTTTGAAAAAGGTGTGAGAGCTGAAAAGCCTCTATGGTGGTTCCAAGAGTGTTCTACCAACAGTGACCACTGCTCTTTCCTGTTCTAATATACTCCATCTATCCAGCAGACATGGCAAAAAAAAGAAATCTACTCTGGTTTTTACAAAATGGGTGGAGGAAGCAGAGAGAGGTGAGGTCATAAGTCAGGTAAAATGAGCTCCACCTGGCACAACTCTGGTGAAAGAGCTTTTATTCCTGGCTTAGTGCTAAGTGGGGACCTCACAGGGCCTCATTAGCTCAATGAGTCTCCTCCAGATGTTGACAATATTTCCAGAAAAAAAAAAACAGCACTCCCTGACTCTCATAATGACCAGGAAAACAGTCACACCACTGCCCTTTCAAAGAAAGAAACATTTGTAACTGGAAGGTACTCAAAAGCAGGCCAGTTACTGAACACAGCTACCTTGTATCCATTCATTTCCTGCAAGGAACTTCTAAGAAGTGAAGAGAAAGGGCTGACCAGCCACTGCTGTGACAGGCTGCCTGCCCACCAGTTTTCTTCTTGCTGCTGTTTCCTGAACCATAATATCATAACTCAGAGCTTGTCTTCAATATGCTGAAAAAGGAGATCATATTCGAACTTCCACATCCACATTTGTCTTTATGTGTGCTTATGTTCATTTGGATGGTCAATGCACACTGATATATACACTTCCTGGGCAGCTTAGGGAAGGTAGAGGCAGGAGGGGCTACCTTCAAGGATGTCCCTTGGCATAAGTTAGACATGGGTGACTATCACTTTCACTGCGGTACTTGGCACAAGACCAGCTATAGAGACGGGCTCATTCACAGTAGCCATGTGTACTGAGCATCTAATGTCCCACCGAATAAGACATGTTCACACCATGAGTCACCAGCCTCTGGAAGACTTGTGATCTTGTGGGGACCTTCCCATAAACAGACAACTACAAGAATACTCAATAAGTATTTTAGGGGAAGTAAAACCATATGCCCACAAAATTTCTGTGTTTCTTAAATAAGAACTTCAAAGTTTGCAATATAACCTTCCTATAGTCAAATGCCACTGTTCTCTAAGTTGCTAGAGTAGAAAATGTTTAACACAACAAAATTTTTGATTACAGGAACAATATCAAAACAAGATATTAGAAATGAAGGTATATTAATTAGCTAAAGCAAGCAACTAATAAAACATAAAAAAATCCATGTCATCAATAAAACATAAAAAAAATCCATGTCATCAAATGAAAGTCATAATGCCACACCAAAAGTAATGTTGACTCCAAAATTCAAATAAACATTATATATATCATGTATAATTTTGCTATGAAAAATATACATGAAGAAAAGTGTGACCCTTTGTCTTTAACAGATGAGCTATCTCTCCAGCTCAGATTTTTCAACATCAAATACAGAGACCCTGTAAAAAACACACACATTCTTGAGCACACTTTAAGTCATAGAACAAAAACAAAAGCTAATTAATTCTTCATCCTACAGAGATGTCTTTGAATATGTAACCTTTCTACATTTTGACTTAAGTATGCCGTCTTTGCTGACATGTTAACAATATATTTAGCTAGCTCAAACTTTGGGGTAGATGTTGAAAAACATTACTATAGTCTATGAGTAATATTATACACGTTTGTTTCTATCAGTTATCATTTTTGAAGTCATAAGTACATATTTTTATGGAGTAAGAAATAAAAGAATGAAAGTTCCAAAAGATCTTTTTCAAAATCTACCATTGAACACACACTGGAAAGTCTACTTCCCCTTTTATCACCTCCTGTGGGATAAAGAACAAATATACCTTGGAGACACCCACAAGATCCACAGCCCAAGAGTCTGAGGAACACTCTCACTATGAGGTATTTTCAGAAGAATTCACCACCACAAAACTCCCCCAGCCCCAGCTGAAGAGACTGTATGAAACAGCACTAAGTCAGAGAGCTGGGGAAAAGTGGATGGCAGACACTAAGGTCCTGGGAAGGAACCTGTTGCCATAGAGACAAACACATGAGTATGTTTTAATTCTAAGGATCAATTTTCTTAAGTGTTTTTCCTTACATTGGGTCTCACTGATCATGTGAAAGAAAAGTCCTAGGTTCATGCCTTAGGGAAAGAAAGGGAGCAGCAATGAAGGGACAGACAAATATTTAACGCAAAAACAATGGCACGTGATCTACATATGCCCAGCTGTTGTGGATAATTCTGGAACATGACCATTGGTTTCTTCAGACACTGTGCTGGGATGTGATACATACCTGAGAACAAGAGGAGATATCTTTGAAATTCTTCTCCAGAACAACTGATTTCGTGTCTGGACTGATGAGGTTAATCTCAAAGCGGCCGACCTTTAAAGGGAAAGGAAAGTGCTCCACTTACTTCAGCTCTCAAGGACCTCGATCGATCGTCCTCAGGTGGCGGTGGCACACGCCTTTAATCCCAGCACTTGGGAGGCAGAGGCAGATGGATTTCTGAGTTCAAGGTCAACCTGGTCTACAAAATGAGTTCCAGGACAGACAGGGCTACACAGAGAAACCTTGTATAGTGAAAACCTAAAAAAAAAACAAACAAATGATGTGGCCCAGACAAACCTCTTTCGCACTTGTTCCACCGTGTGTTCGACCCAAACTCAGTTGTCTCAAAACATTTCTTTCCTTTGTTGAAAATTAAGAGACCTTAGAGTCTACAATTCAAGCCAAAGAATAGAAAGCCTTTTTTTGCAGTTAAAAAATTAATTACATTTCAAAAATGCGCAACCTGGGTCTGGAGAGTTGGCTCAGCGGTTAAAAGCACATATTGCTCTTGCAGAAGACTAGCATTCAATTCCCTGGGCCACTTGGCAGCTCACAACTGTCCATAACTCCAATTCCGGGGGACCTGATGGCCTCTTCTAGCCTCAGCAGGAACCAGGCAGAAACATGTTACACATACATATAAGATATATGCAGGCAAAATACTCATACACATAAAATAAATAAATAAATAAATAAATAAAAACCCTTTTTAAATATGCAACATCAAGTCATGAGTCTTAAAGTCATCAATTATTAACCTGCATTATAGGACATTCTCCAAAATAGTCAATAAAATGATACATGCAGAACTGGGCTTAGTAAAAATTTTGGGAAATAGATAGATATTCTAAAAGGCTAACAGAAAGAAGTATGACTGGTTGAGAACAACTCTGGCAGCCCAAAGAAGACGGAATACTGACTTCACACATACTACAGAAAGGCCAGAGCCACTCTGACCACAAGCCCGGATGGGGACTTTACAAGACCACAACAAAAAATGATCCAAGCCAAAGACAGAACAGACTAACTCCAGACCTGCCCCAAGACAATAGCACATATTCAGTCCTGTAAGTGAAATGACATTTCCCATGATCCTGTACACTTTTAAACTGTTTTTAAAATAAAAACTTATCTTGTAGAGGGACTAAAAATGTGTCCCAGAAGCTGAGCTATGAAAACATGGGGGTGTGAGTTCAGGTCCCAGCACCCACTTAACAAGGTGGTCTAAATCTCTGCAACTCTTCTCTCTAGGAAAACTCACTTAGCTCTGTCCCATGCCAAATCCCGCTTCCCAGGATCCGCACCTTAAAATCATTGCTAACACTCTAGTTTTGTTAAAGAATGCATTTAGGAGTCAGCGAAGCCAGACACTGCTGATAGACACTTAGTATCGGATGATTCATCTCAGAAGTTAAGAGAAGTCTTTCATTCTCTCTGCCTCTCTGGGGCGCATGATGCATCTGTATTCCTTCTCGGATTCTTCTGCCTTGTCAGGAGAAAAAACGAAGGTAGAGACGTGTTTGCTGTGGCTACGGAGGTGAGGAGGAAGGAAGAGAAGAGAGAGAGAGAGATGGGGCAGGACTACTGGGAGAATAGCTAAGTCTCAAAGGCAAGCAAGAGGCCAATTCCCAGAGCCCAGTTTTAAAAAAAGAAGGAGGGAGGGAGGGAGGGAGGGAGAAGAGACAGATAAGTAACTGGGACTCTGCTAGCTAAATCAGCCTTCCAGAGTACCAGACCAATAAGGGACCCTGCCTCAAAACAAAATAAGGTGCATGGTGCCTAAGGAATGGTACTGAAAGGTTGTCCTCTGGCCTCCACATACACCCAGGCACATGTGGATAGCACACACACACACACACACACACACACACACACACACAGACAGACACACGCACGCATGCACACATGCATTGATCCGGAAGGAACTCTAGCTGCTCAGCATCTTAAGAAGCTGCAGGCCAAGAGCTCCCTGCTAGCCTACCTGGAAGAGCATGGTCCGATTCTTCTCCGAGTCTGAGGGCTGCACGTGACTGGGCGCGCTCGCGTGCCTCCTTCTTGGCTGTACTTTCTGGTTGTTGTCATGAACCTTCTTTTGCATGACGCCTGTGACACTGCTGCACCGGGATCGGAACTCCTGCTGCTCATCAAGGCCACAGTCTTCCAAAATCCTCTCTGGGAAGCAAACCCGAGAGCTGGCTAGTGCGGGTTGGCTGGCCAAAGCAGGAAGGCTAGCCAGAGAGGGCAGGGCACGGGGGCTGTTGACTGTACCATCTGCCTTCTCCGGCAGACTGTCATCTGGAGATACAGGAGACTCGGCCTCAAGGACACCCATCTCGTCCCCGGGGTCACCACCTCTCTCGCCCTGCAGCTTCAGTCGCTGCTGCTCATGCAGGCTGAACTTGTCCTTGCAATCATCAATGAGGCTGGAGGGCGCCTTCTTATGGTTCACGATCACCCGCCCACAGTAGAGCACTTCGAACTTCTGAGAGTTGTAAAAGGCGTCCTCGTTATCTTTGCTGGGTTTGGAGTCCTCCTTCATGGCAGCCTTGGATAACTGCCTGATGCTACTGATCACATCTGGAACCTGGGGAGACAATTGAAGGCCTCATTTTAGTGGCATGTCCTAAGATCATTTCTGCTCGCCTAAACTGCTGGGAACGCACAGAATAGATTGTTTTCAAGTACTGCAGCGCCTACAGGAGACAGAGTTGGCAAAGTGACACTACTCTGAAACAATGTGCTTCAGGGGAAATTGAAATTTAAAAAGATTATTCTATTTTCCTATTTTAACTATACTAGTATCAGCTAAGCAAGGTGACTCTTACCTGAAATCCCTTGGTGGCAGGCTGAGGCAGGAGAGATTCTATAAATTTGAGGCTAGCCTGGCTATAAATTGAGACACTATCTCAAAAACAACTAACAGAACATGATTATTTAGGCCTCGGAATCTTCAATAAGTGATACATTTTACCCATTTGTAAAAGTTGGAATGAGCCTCTGCTGGAAGAAACTGGCCCTCCAACAGTGAGATTAAAACCAGATGACCTCATTAGGAATAGCAAACTAAACAACAGGCTTTACTGAAGAAGCGAGAGCAGAGGACTAAATGCAATTCTCAAACACCTTATGCCAGAATATTAAAGGACGCAGGATTTTATGAAGTTGTTAAACAGTTTGCTAGATGGAACCAAATGTCCACCACCTCGGTGTGCATGAACGCCCAGACACAACCAGCATACTTTCAACTCTGTAGGGCTGATAGAAAGATAGAATTTGTTTTCAAAGGGTGGAGATGCCCGTCTTTATTTTTCTCCAGCTTCCACAGCACCTAGAGTAATTCCTGGATCATAGCAGATCCCAAGTATATTAGTCCCTGCAAAATTCTATTATTTTAGGAAAAAGGAACAACCATATTATTCTCAGGGTTGCTCCATATTTTGACATGTGTGTTTTGTCCTTAAATCTTCTAGAGACTGTGTCAAGACCAGGGTTCCTTCTCGTTCAGGCAGTTTCTGAGGACTCAATGCCAGAAGAGTCACTGATTTAAAACAATGCGCATATCAGCAGGCAAACATGAAGACTCTCTGTGGAAGGTAAACTCCCCATCCTGTCTTAGCAGTGACTTTCCATGATGTTCTGTCACATCAAGTGTAACGCCAGGTATCTGTGCTAACATGTAACTCAGGGTCTTAGCCCTGTCTTCTACTCGCCTTAGGACAAGGCTTACTCCACCTGCAGAGCCCACAGTGTTGAAGAGTGTGCAGCTGACACTCGACCCTACTGTATAAAGTACACTTATTTCAATAGGTAGAATACAGTTGTAATAGAATGATCTATTCTTCCTCGTCAACTCTGTAAACTCAGTAAACACTCATCTATTTATCAACCCAAGGATCCCTAAACCTCAATGATCTATAGTATATATACTGTATACGATATACTACATACTATAAACTATATACATGTGGTATGTATATACATATATAACATATATATGTATAGGGTACAGCTAATGTTTCTGATATATATCAGAATATATATATATATATATATATATATATATATATATATATATATATATACACATTGTCTGTGTGACTGATGCCCCCACAAAGGTCATAAGGGGGCTTCAGATCCCTTGAACTGGAGTTAGGAATGATTGTAAGCACCAAGTAGGTGTTAAGGATCAAACCTGGGTCCTCTGCAAGAACAGTAAGCTCTTAACTTCTGAGCCATCTCTCCAGCCTTTGTAGGAACTTTTTCTCATTACTACCATTTAACTGGTTTGGGTATAGCCTCAGAGTTCGATTCTCCAAGTGAAACTGCATACAGCCAGCTCATCACTGGTTTTGGCCAAGCCCTCAAGACTATTTTTTACTATCATAGGGAGAATGGAGAGCTCTGCAGTGACAGCCGAGCCAGTTACTGAACTACAGTTGCTGGGGCTCTTCTCTCAGACCACAGCAAAGGTCCAACACCTCAGAGACATTCAGTAAAAAGCTCCATTTACATAAGCAGAGCCTGCCATCCTGAATTCTAAACTGAGTGCGTAATTGAACCTTCCAGTAATTTAACATGTTTACACCATGAAAAATGATTCCAATTGCCTTCAATATCTTCTCCCACACTGTGATTCACCACAGCTTCAGTGACCTGGACCACAGATGCTAACCACAAAACCAAGCTAAGGGTGGTCCAGCTCTGTGTGGGCTTTTTCTTGTATGAAAGACACAGAAAAGGAAATTGAGTATCCTACAGTCCCTGCTTGCACAACCATCCCAAATGAGAAAGGACACACTGTTCATTATCATTACAGTGAGGCCAGGAAGGTATCCACAGTAGAGAAATGAATTACTGGAGAAACACACACGCACATACACACACACACACACACACACACACGCAAACCAGATGTTCTTTTTCTGCATTTGCTTATGGGATCTATCAGAAACATTGGCTCTCTTCAGAATTGGCACACACCTGGTTCAGTAAATTAATAGCATTCTCCTATAGCATAGTACTAAATAGTATGGATATTTATCTGTGCAGTTATGAATACTGCCGAATAAATCTGAGTCCCCTGTGCATGGACGTGTTGTATCTTTCTAACATTTCTTTCCTGTACTGTGACACATGAGTTTTATGTGAGAAAAATCTAATATGTGTCATAAAGAATTCTTCTCTGTGACCAACAGGAAAAGCTTAGGCTCAGAATTTGAATGAACACTGTCAAGTGTGTGTGTGTGTGTGCTGCTGCTTATATTCAGAAGACACGGCCCCTTTAGAATTGGAGAGCCACCGCTTCTGCCTCTGCTCACTGTTCACTTATAGTAGGAAGCACCCCCAAAATGCTGCAGAGCACCCCACCACATACAGCCTAGCCGTGCGTTCCAGTTCCTTGTGTTGTGGCAACAAATATCTCCACTGCTCAGACGCTGCCTGCAGCCCACACAGCCTGATTCAGACTTAGAGTTAACTCAAGGTGCCGTTTTTATTCTGGGCAACATTTCCTCTCTAGCAAAAACAAAACCAAAAAAGACGCCAGCCAGCTAGACACTAGGGTGTCTGTATGCCTTTGCCTGTGATGTTTCCTCAGCTACCGCTGGGGAGTGGTGTTTCACCTCTGCAAACAACAGTTGTCTCTAGAATGACAAGGTGATAGAGGATCAGAAAGCACTCGCTCAGCCAAAATCTGTGACTCTGTTTCTACGTCGGTGTCAACATAAGAAAAGAAAAACGTTTAGCATTTTAACATTAAGCCAGAAAGGCCTGCGTTGTTGGAATTACTCGTTTCCAGCAATGCATAATCATCTGACAGACAATGCATGGAACGGAGCTTTCTCAAGGGTCTGGTGCCATTTGGAAAATGCTCAGTGCCACCTCTACCTGGTATTTTGCTGTCATGCCTCCAGGGACTCAGTGAAACAACAGATTCAAGTACCAAGTCTCAGGCATTAACGCAGTCAAGATCCCTCCAGCTCCCTCCAAATATTACTCACCCCTTTGATGCCATGCTGCTTTTATCATCAACTAAACATGATTATTTCACATATTCGAAGATATTAGTACTTTCAAGCTACAATTTGCCCAACTCAAGAAAACACCAATTCTACCACTACTACACATCTGTCTAAACTTTAGACACTAAAGGTTTCAGAAAAACCCAAGATAAAACCCTGGCATTCAAAAATCCCCAAGGAAAGACACCTTTGATCAGGAAGCCAGCTGACATCGGCATCTTCACCGGCAGTATGAAGTATGCTAGACTGAGGGACTCCCCGCTTCCCTCCTCTATCTCTCTCTTTCTGAACAAACCAACTAAAGTTTTAGTGCCATTGTTTAAAAGTCCACATTATCACTGTGTGGTCAGTGAGAAGACTTCCCAACTGTAACTGCTTCGAAAATTAAGTATTTCCTGAGTCTGTAATCAGGAAATACACAAATTGCTCGGGATGAAGGCCCCAAAACTTTGGCTTTTTTTTTTTTTTCAAAAGAGAAAAAAGTAACTTTTTGATGACTATTTCCTTTCGTTTGCTCTTCAATCGTGTCTAGCATTTATGAATTTTATAAATATGTTAATGATTTATGGATACAGATTAGAAAAGATTAATCTATAGTATGAGGTTATTTTCCTAACAGGGCTCAGATAGACTTCTGTAAATAATTTTAAATGAATGCAAATGAGAACTTAAGAATATACAAAATAACACTTTTGAAAGATCAATTAGGTCCACTGTTTACCGTTGATGCAAGCCTAGTGGATTGGTTCATTATCAGTCTTTTTACTAATAGCTGGAAGTGGGCACCACAGTATTAAAATGAAGGGAAAATATTACAAAACGTAGCAAATACACTCAAAGAGTTGTCTATAACTGGGAATAACAGTTTAAAGAAGATTCGCTCACCCACATAAAAATAACGTGGAGTCTGTCATGTAAATAGCATATACCTTAGAGCAGTGGTTCTCAACCTGTGGGTCAAAACCCCTCTGAGGATCGCATATCAGATCTCCTGCATATCAGATATTTACATTACAATTCATAACAGTAGGTAAAGTAGCAACAAAATAAATGTATAGTTAGGGTCCCAGTAACAGGAGGAACTGTGTTTAAAGGCTGCAGCACCAGGAAGGTTGAGGACCACTGCCTCAGAGGAGGGTAGCTCTTTGTAATCCTGCTCTGCTTAAGAGGCAAGATCATAAGGGTGGGAGAGATGGCTGAGTGTAAGGAACACCTCTGCTTGCCGAGGACTGAAGTTCAGTTCCCAGAGTACAAGCAGAATGTCACACAGCCTCCTGTAACTCCAGCTCAAGGATGCCCTGATGCCCTGATACCCTTTCTAACCTCTATAGGCACTACCACTAAGGCATGCAAACTCCACATGAACACACTTTAAATGAAGATGGAGGAGGAGGAGGAGGAGGAGGAGGAGGGAAGAGGAG
>NC_034597.1:89997565-89999897 GCF_900095145.1 Mus pahari
AGAAAGAAAGAAAGAAAGAAAGAAAGAAAGAAAGAAAGAAAGAAAGAAAGAAAGAAAGAAAGAAAGAAAGAAAGAAAGAAAGAAAGAAAGAAGAGAGATTTGTAGATATTTCCCCACGCAGCCAGGCTGGTCTTAAATTCTGAAGATCCCACAATCCATTACCCTCAGCCTCGCGGACTGGGACTACAGGGATATGCTGTCATGTATGGCCTTGCTTTTAAATTTTTCTCACAATTCCTCCAGATTCTTTGCACTTGCCTTAAAACTCTAAGGTGTTATTTCAAAGGCAATGTTCTACAGTTTAACTCGGGGTGGGTACAGAGTCAAAGTAGGCTAGAGTAATAGAAAGATGTTAAAAAATCACAGAATCGCAAAGCTCTTGGTGCCTTTGAGAAGTCTCTGGTCTACCCCATCTTGTTTCAAAACAAACTTCTTACATCAAAAGTCAAAGCAGTAAAGAAGATAATGAGATTAAACGAAAGGATTTGGGGCCAAAGAAAGCAGAGTTGCTCTGTGGCTTGAACCAGATTCCTAGGAGCAGCTTTAGTTTTGATCTCCGGGCTGTAAGCCCAGATGGTTTCCTCTTAGCCTGGGCATTAGAGTTCTTAGCATTTCTCAGCTACTTTGCTCCAAACCCCTAGGGAGACCACAGCTTTTCTCTCACTTCTGTTCTCCTGACAGGAGACACCATGGAGGAAATCTGTAACCGTCATCCCAAGGTTTTCCCCTGAGTCTGTCTTACTGTTCATAGCACCGAACACTTACCTGTTTGTGCGTGTGCACGTGCACATGTGTATGTGAGTGACCATAGTGACCAGGAAGGGCCATCAGAGCCCTTAGTGCTGTAGTTAAAGGTGCTCGTGAGCTGCCTGACGTAAGCCCTGAGAAACAAGCTCTGGTCATCTGCAAGAGCCCTTAACTGCCGAGCCAGCTCTCCAGACCCCAGACGATCTTCTTAGCCCAAGACCACTTTGAACTGCAGAAGCATATACCATACTCAAGGGGCACTCAAGGAAATCTTGGGGAATCCGATGATTTGATTAGAGTAGAATCCCCTTAGAAGTGGGATTGATCAATGACGGAGGGATGATAATAGAGCAGAGATGGGTAATAAGAAGTCGCAAATAAACCATTGTTTTAAAACAGATGCAATCCATTGCATGGCATGGTTAAAAAAAAAAAAAAAAAAAAAAAAAAAAAAAAAAAAAAAAAAGCACAGAGCATGAACTGTCTTCAGTCAGTGACAGCCCCACTGCTGCCTCAAGAAGGGTCTCCATCTGTCTTCAGGTTTTCATCTGGAAAATGTACATCACAGTGCTTCTCTCACACATTAGCTCAAAGGAAAATGTGAATAAGCGTGCGAATGTACCTGAACGCGGTGGGATGGTAAACTAGCCAATAATGTTTTTTAATTAAAGCTAAAGTATAATTCTGCTCTGTGCTATAAAAGAACCTGAAAGAGGTCATGTCAATATAAACATTCTGGCCTTCAGGAAACAGGGGGAAGTGAGAGACATGAGGAGGAGGGGAAGGGAGAAGGAGGAGGGGAGATTCTGTGCAAGATGAGTAAAATACTGCGGGCTTTAGAGAGTGAAAATTTCCAAGAAGAAATCGGAATAAGATTCTTCCCCGTTCTAGAGAAAGGATGCTCTGTAAGACAGGGTAAATGACAAGCCAGTGAGAAGCTGGTCCCACAGATATCTGGGGAGGCACGTTCCCAACAGTGAGAACATCAAGTTCAAGGTTCTGAGCCACAAACTTGCCTGGGGTGTCCAGGGAACTGCAGGAAGTCCTTGTGGCCGGGATGGATGAATGAGCAAGGATTATGAACTGAGGAAGTCTTGAGGACAATTGTGGGGACATAGAGATTGACATCACGTGGGCCTTGAAAGGACATCAGCTTTTATTCTTATTATTGAATAGTTGAATGGAGAAATGACATGATTTAAGTTATGTTTTCAAAGGACCCCTTTGGTTAATTCGAGGAAGACTGATAGCTCTGGCAACCCAGGAAAAGCTCACCCAGGAGCAACCAACAGGGAGGTGGCAGCAGCAGAGGCATCCGCACATTGTTTTAAAGACACAGTGTGGGTTTTGAGGGTCCTCGGGTGGGGAACAGGACGCAGAGATGTCAGGATAACTTCATGCTTCCGAGGAATTAGAGATGCAACAAGCTGGGAGGCACAGCTGAAGGCATCCGGAGCTTGGGTTGGGCTATAAATGTCACATCTCACGGTATCAGCAGACAGCTCAGAAGAGAGGATGGGAGACATAGAAAACAGGACACGGGGCGGGGCGTGGTGGCACACGCCTTTAATCCCAGCACTTGGGA
>NC_034597.1:90000017-90002000 GCF_900095145.1 Mus pahari
TCTCAAAAAAAAGAAAGAAAGAAAGAAAGAAAGAAAGAAAGAAAGAAAGAAAGAAAGAAAGAAAGAAAGAAAGAAAGAAAGAAAGAAAGAAAGAAGAAAACATGACACTGTTATCCTATAGATGGCCTTTAAAGCTGTAAGATTAGATGGTTTTTATCAGGAGACTTTGTATGGGGGCTGGAGAGATGGCTCAGTGGGTAGAGGGCTTGCTGTGTAAGAATGAGAATCTAAATTTAGAACCCCAGAAACTAAGTCACCCAGGGCAGTACACATACGTCATCCTAAGACCCGGGAAGTAGAGATGAGCTACCCTGACACTCCAAGGCCTACTAGCCTGACATACTCTTCAGTGAACAAGAGGACTGATGCTCACGGCTGTCTCCCGACCTCTACTCTGTGACACAGACACACACACACACACACACACACACACACATTGTGTAGGCAGCAGGCAAACGCCATACTAGGTTAGACAAATTCAGGAACAAAGCCTGAAGCAACAGGGACAGACTGACTCTGGGGACTTGGCTCAGCTGTTGCTTGTTGCTCTTCCAGAGGACACAGCTTCCTTCCCCAGCACTCGTATGGCAGCTCACAGCCATCTGTAACTCCAGTTCCAAGGAATCTGATGCTGGCCATGCACCGGGCACACACTTGGCGCAGAGACATACATGGCGGCCAAACACTAATGATACACAAAGAAACAATAAAATAAAGCTAAAGAAAACATTATAAATAAAAATGTTCAAATGATGGCTTCTGATGAAGAAAGCCGCAGGAACAATGTCTGTAAGTGGGCAAAATGGAAGAGACAACACAACGGAAGTGGGGACAGTTCAGCGAGTGGGGCAGGGGCTACAAGGCGCCGCTGTGGGCAGGCATGGCGCTGTGCATAGCCAACTTCCGCCTTCCACTCCCGCAGGCTCCTCTGTAAATCACAAGGCAGCTCGTGAGCGGAGCTGAGGATAAGGAGGAAGATTCAGCAGGGCACTGAATGTGAGACATTGAATTTAATTCAAGGTGATTATAGGCCAACTTGCGAGGCAAACTTGTCTTGGTATCTTAAGGTCACTCTTTCTGAGATGTCACAAAAGCAATTACAAGTTCATTGAAGGTTTTACTAGAGAGCTTAAATATCTTGGGTAAAATCTGGTCGTTGGCAAACAGAAAGCTGGAGTCGGCGCCTACATGAAGGCATGGAAATAAACTACACTCCCAGCATAGGCTGCGGCTGGGGACTGAAGTGGAAGTTTCTGGTTGTCACACGATGCCGACTCACATGGTCTTTTGCTGGAGAAGACTCACGCTGTATTTTGCTGAGGCACACTCACAGGGTGTCTGGGGGGCGGGAGGGCGAAGTGTTTAAAAGCCCTTATTAAACGTAGGATTTAAAAAACTCCAAGCCTACAGGGAGCTATTCTAAGAAGTATTGTATTGGTTCCCTTTCTTGTTGCCATGACAAATTATCTACTTAAACAACTTAAGGAAGAGTTTAGTTTAGCTCATAGTTTGAAGGGATATAGTCAATCAGGGGAGGAAGAAGCCGGAGGTAAGCTAGTCCCATTGTACCTGGAGTCAGCAAGAAACAAGAAAAATCAAATAAAATAAAGTAAAATAAAAAAATAAAATAAAAAAGGCCAATTTCCATGTGCTTGCTTTCTCCTTTGTTCTGGAATTGCAGCCCCTGGGAAGGTACCACCCACATTCAGGCACCTTTCCCTCCTCAGTTAAATCTCTCGAAGACACGCCCACAGACAGGCCCAGGGGTGTGTCTGCTAGGTAGCTCCAAATACAGTTGGGTTAACAGTGGAGTTTAACATCACAAATGCATTTTGGACTTCTTTTGTGATTGGGTTACCTCACTAAGGATGATATCCTCCAAATACATCCATTTGCCCAAGAATTTCATAAATTCATTGTTTTTAAAGGCTGAGTAGTACTCCATTGTGTAAATGTACCACAGTTTCTGTATCCATTCCTCTA
>NC_034597.1:90003120-90020850 GCF_900095145.1 Mus pahari
GTGGGTGCGTAGGGGAACAGAGGTGGGGGGAGGGGTATGGGAAACTTTCGGGATAGCATTTGAAATGTAAATAAAGAAAATAATAATAAAAAAAACAAATGCATTTTGGAGTAAGTTTGCGTGTACTTAGGGAAAAGAGAACATTTTGCATCTTCTGTCATTTATGGAAAATAATTCTTTATTTCTTTTCTGATATAGATACAATTTTCAAAATGCCAAATGAAAGGCAAAGTCACTGACTCGTGAGAGTAAAACTGCTTAGGCACTCAGAAAAGTCCATCTGTTTTCTAAGGGTAGTAACACACCGTACAGGACGACGACACACTGTGAATTGCTGTTAGTTATTACAGCGTTGTGAAATTCATGGTTCTGAATGCTGTATGTCCCTGCAACCAATACAAAACACAGTGAACCAATCTATTAGTTGATTCTATTGATCAAAATACGTACTTAATGCTGCTTAATACTGCCTGCGTTTACTGCAATGACCACTAGGGGGAGTGTTTTCACATGGACTAGTGTAATACATCTGCAAAAGACTAATACTGAAAAATAATAGTTTGTAAAATATCATTACCATTGCTCTTATTTTAGACTCATAAAATCAACCACTTAGAAGCAAATAATTGTAAATTTGAATAATTAAACAAGTGTGCCAAACCAATTATCAAGTTAATAAAAAGAAAGGTTACTTTGAAAAAGAAATTATCGTCAAGTCAGGATTTAATAGACTTGAACCTGTTAAATATGTTCACAGAGAACAAAATAAACATAAGAAGAAAAAATATGTCTTGGCATTTTATCAGGGTCTATGAAAATATAGAGCCTTCTAAACAAAGCATCAGAGGGGAGAGTTCATAAATTTCAACTCATAAAATGTCTGAACTCAAGAGGAGAGAAGGCTTTAGGCAAGCCATGGTTGTGCAACGGAACGGGGGCAAGGGGGCGAGTTCTGAGCCAGAGGAGCTGGGCACGAGTCCGCTGACATCAGTGGATAGGGTTGTAATGGTATCGGGAAACAAAATCACCACACATTTCTCAGAAACCTATTTCTGTCCTGGTGTGCCACATTGCTTCAGACATTTATAACAGCACAACAGATCTTTCACATTGGAAATCACTTTTCTCCAGAGACTTCAGTTGCTTGCATACATTATCTTTAATCAGTAAAGGTGCACAGGCCCCTCTTCTTCCAAGAAGAAAAACAAAAAAACGATCCTAACCCCATATCACTGAAAGATAACGAGAAAACACACAATTGCCTGTCTCCAAAAATAGGTGAGCAGAGAGGGCAGCCACGAGCAACCAGATGTGTCTCTGACCCCGGAGAGCACATTCCGTGGGTCAGAGAAGACTGCTGCGTTCTCCACGGTCCCTATTAGGACCGGAGCTCTGTGTGGTCCTGTCCTTGACCCTTACAGTAGATTTTGACCCCTCTGAAAAGAACAGGAGTTGAGGTGAAGTGTTACTGATACGGTCATTGCCAGTATGTTAAAAGTGAACAGTACGATGTCTTCCAGCGAGGTTGTCTTTTGGGCCGTCAGTCAGTACGTGTTCAGATCTGGGAGCGCAGTTAACGTCAGTCACCCAGGGAAAGCTCTAACCAGAAAACACGGAGTCGGCTCTCATAGCAGCAGAGTGGAGGGATTCCTCACTGTTCATTAGAGAGCACGAAGCCACCTCCCGGTCCCACTCCACTGAAGAGAATATAACCATTAGGAGGCTCAAAGGACATGATTTTTTCCTGTCACCTTTGGTGGCAGGAAACAGCAAACCAGCTTGGTACTGTAAACGGGTCTTGCAGAAATAACATACTTATGCCTGCTTCACAGATCTGACATCAGAGTAATAAGTGCAATGCACACTGTCGCAAGCGATGAGCCTCTACTCTGTGATCTCTGAAGGTGTTTGAGAGACACCTGAAAGAGTACACCGTCCAGCCATAAGGGGCCCCAGCCAACCAGTTCAACAGAACCCCATCTCGCTCCTCCTAATTAATATGTTCTGTGACAGTATAATCAAAGACCTCAAGAAGATATTTCTTCTTGTGGAACTGTATAAATACCACGCATTTGTCTATGGATTTCCAAGTCCTTCGGTTTCTCCTCGGAAATTTAAACTGATTTGTGACACTATCCTATTTTTAAGGATATAGAAGCCTTGGGCTGGGGAAACGACTCAATGAGTAGGTGTTTGCAAGAGAACCCAAGTTCAGGTCCCCAAAAGTCACTCAAATGCCAGGGATGGAGGTGCCTGCCTGTAATCCCACCAGTAGTGAGACTGAGACAGGCCGGTGCTAGGGGCTCATTAGCCATCTAAGCTATCCTGACATCCACACTATACACATACACATACACATACACAAACACACACACACACACACACACACACGCACACGCACGCACACACACGGGGGGGGGTGTGAACTTAATACCTGAACATCTTCTTAGTATCTCTGTTACTAGGATTAATGAAGCTAGCTAGTGTTTTGGTGTTAGTGTTGCAACCAACATGATTTAAGATAAAAGAAATGAGTAAAATCTGTTCAATGGCCACTAATAATTAGTGTAGATGCTGTGATCCTATGGGCAAAATTCAATTTCATCAGCATTCTCAAAGAAGAGATGTTTCTTGAAGATGAATATGATCTGAAAGATTTCACACCCGAAACCAAACTCAAAGCAAGCTAGGATTTCTACTGTCTACATGTGAACAACTCCGAAAAATATCTGTGAATGATTCAGCTGTGCTAGACATGACTGTAAAGTCTAAATAGCATCCACTACAATTTAGAACAAACTCCATACTGTCAATTCTTGTACACTCTCCAATCCAAATCTACCCATCACAAAAGCACACAAGAAGCCACTCTGGTGACAGGTTTGGACAGGTTTCATTCAGTCCCACCGGGTCAGCTTTAGATGCGTCCTAACATTATCACAGTAGAAGATGCCATGCAATCATTTTTCCCTGATGGTACCCAGCTAACATAATGGCTGGGTACCACAGGTGTCCATATGCTCTCCCAGGACAAAGTTAGTCTGCAGTAGCATGAAATGAAACCAAGAAGAAAAGAGAATTGAAGGGGAAAAGGAAGTGAGGAAGTTTCTGTCAGGTCAAGTCCCTGAGTGGAGGATAATGACACCCTTGAGGTCAAGGTAGCTGGTGAGCTCCTGGCCTCCTATAATCCTGGGCCTCTCCAGGATTCCTTCAAATGTTGGTTTCCCATGCTCGTTGTAGCTAATAGTGCTAGTTTGTGATAATATGCATCAATATAGCCACAAAGGAACTATTACTCTGTCACAGAACCCTCAGAAATCAATCATCAGGACCCGGTTCATCAATCATAATTAAAACTGAAACCAATAGCTGATTACACTACACTAACCCAATGTTCCTCTCGGATAAAAGTCAGCGGAGGAGGACGGGGCTGGGCTGGGAGGACGACTTAGGAGGTGAGAGTGTTTTCCCCTCCGTCCTGGGAGGATTAGAGTCCGGATGCAGGACACACAGAACAAGGAGAGTGTCCTCGCAAACACCTAATTCCAGTTCCAAGTAGGGTCAGAAACAGGATTACCCAAGCTTCTGCCTTCCAGCGGGGACTAGACATGGTCCCTAGGTTCAGGGAGGGGCTATTCCTTAAATGAAAAGGGAGTGATAAACAGTGGACACCAAATGCCCTTTCCTCCATCTCCATGCGAAGCCCAGGCACACACACACACACACACACACACACACACACACACACACACACTATACCACACTACAAATAAATTGTAAAATATAATAAATTAATACTTTTTAAAAATAGTTAAAGGCTTGGGCTGTTTGGTATTATTTATAGTCCTTAAATACTAAAGATCACGTTTCTTTTATTTTCCTTGATTATCTTGGGGACTCTAATTCTGTACTCTAGACTACATGACATAAGGAAACAAATGAAAAAAGGGAAAAAAAGAGGTATCAGTGCCTTACACACTCACACACAAACACGTATGCATGCACGCACACATGTTCTCACACACACATGCACACATATACAGATGTGCACATGCACATACATATGCACTGAAATACACACACATGCACCCACACCATGGACATTCTCTTACGTTTCTTAAGGAAATGGAGCACAATATAGCTACTTACACCCCATTGGCCAGGTACTTCAAAATATTTTCCAGATAAGGCTCATGGGATCTTACCCCTCCCTGATGAGGTGCTGGCTACTGATGTACTCTGGAGGAGAAAGAATCATTATCTACAGATTGTACCCACTGCTGAGGCCACCAGGTTTCAGGGAATAGTTCCAAAGCCATCACAATGCCCACTGTCCTGGTTAAAGTCAGTGGGTCACAAAACAAAGCAAAAAGACACTGGGTTGCATTTTTAAATCTCAATGTCTTAGTTAGGGGTTTACAGCTGTGAACAGACACCATGACCAAGGCAAGTCTTATAAAGGACAACATTTAATTGGGGCTGGCTTACAGGTTCACAGGTTCAGTCCTTTATCATCAAGGCAGGAACATGGCAGCATCCAGGCAGGCCTGGTGCAGGAGGAGCTGAGAGTTCTACATCTTCATCTGAAGGTTGCTAGCAGAATACTGGCTTCCAGACAGCTAAAATGAGAATCTCAAAACCCACACCCGCAGTGACACACCTACTCCAACAAGGCCACACCTTCTCATAGTACCACTCCCTGGGCAGAGCATATACAGACCATCACACTCTACTACCGTGTCAACCTTCCTCATGCTGCAGTTTTTTAATACAGTTCCTCATGTTGTGGTGACCCCAGCCATAACATTTCTTTTGCTGTTACTTCATAACTGTGCCTTTGCTAGTGTTAATGAATCATGACGTAAATACCTGATCTGCAAGATGTCTGATATGCAACTCCTGTAAACAAAAGAGTCTGGACCCAAGGTTGAGAACCGTCATCTAGAAGAAGCCTGAACTGAACTGCCCAGATCAGTTTAGCCTGTGCATATGGATATGAGAAGACCTAGCCCACTGGGAGTGGTACCATTCCCTGGGCTACATAGAACAGGTAAAGCCTAGGAAAAGAGAGTGGACAGCATCTGTGCATGGTTCCCTGTGCCCTGGACTGTGGATGAGGTGTGACCAGCTGTCACAGGCTGCTGCTGCTGAGACTTCCCGACATGGTGGCCTATAACCTGGAACTGTCGACCAAGTAAGTCTCTCCTCCTTTTTTTTGGTCAGGGTACTTTATCTAATTAACTATCATGTTAACTAGAACAGACCTGATTGTGAAGGAGAGACCTGTAGGGTAGGGAGAATTGCAGGGGTGGGAGACAGGAGCAGGGAGGGGTGAGAGTAACAGGATGCATTGTAATCATGTGTGACATTATCAAATTTGGCTACTAAGATCAGCTTCCCTGAATTAAAGAATTAAACGCAGCAGCAAACCTTGAAAGATGGTCCTGGGACTATTCCTCATAACACCAGCCGAACACCACACGGCAACACTAGTGAGCTACACTCACGGCTGTCACTGAGGAGAGCATCCATCTGATGCTCTTACAGTAACTCCTACATTGCGCCAGGGACAGCAGTAGAGTGATGGACACCTAATTAAAATGTACGTCAACCTGCAGTGTCTTCTTGGTATGTACTGGTCTGATGTGACCCCAAAACAGTACGGTTAACCAAGAAACCGAAGTAATACTTTACATTTCATAATTGCTTTTTAGTGTAAGAAATGCAAGTTGAAATCACTCTAGCAGGCCAGACACACTATGTCGGTAGCGATCCTTTATCCTGTCATAATAATTTACTGAGCAGTAGAGACTCAGCTGTCCTTGCCTATAGCTTTCCATTTCGATCATCTGAGGTATGTATTACAGACATCTATCTTCACAGGCAGTATGTACCATGTGTATAGTACATTTTCTGTCTGATTCCTACTGGGGGCCTCAGGCTTTCACTGTAGGTCTGTGGGGTTCTCCATCAACTAGTCATCTGCTAAATAAATCTCAAAAATGGTAGCAGGGGGGGGGAAAAAACTCCACCAAAGTGAAACAGCTAAATGCCAACCCAGGCCACCAATAGTCTACGAAATGTACCCTTTATCATGGCTGGAGCTGTGTAAGAATAAGAGCCATGACTATCTGCTAGTTTTTATACGTATTATTCTTATTCCTGAAATCTATAGAAGGCTAACACAAAGACGTCTTCCTGATTCTCTACCAACTTTATGCTTGCTCCTAGAAGAAGTGATCCCAGCAATTCCCTTGAATGGAGGTTTCAAAATGTCTCGGAAGGCCAGCAGGAAGCTGAGGTCCAACAAGAACATGGAGGCCCAATTGAAACAGTTATGCCATGCAATTGACACTGTACTATACTTTAGGCACGATAGGTTTGTTCTCAAACAGGCGAGCAGAACAGATCTCGATTTACCAGTACTACTTAAGTGGGATATCACTGATTGTGATGGTTTGTATAGGCTCGGCCTAGGGAGTGGCACTATTAGAAGATGTGGCCTTGTTGGAATAGGAGGTGTGTCACTGTGGGTGTGGGCTTTAAGACTCTCATCCTAACTGCCTGGAAGCCAGTATTCTGCTAGCAGCCTTCAGATGAAGATGAAGAACTCTCAGTTCCTCCTGTATCATGCCTGCCTTGATGCTATTTTGCTCCCACCTTGATGATAATGGACTGAACCTCTGAGCCTGTAAGCCAGCCCCAATTAAATGTTGTCCTTTATAAGACTTGTCTTGGTCATGGTGTCTGTTCACAGCAGTAAAACCCTAATTAAGACACTGATGGATCAAGTTGTCACAACACCCAAAAGCTTGAATTATAAAACTTTCTCTCTTTTTTTTTTCTTTTCTTTCTCCATGCCCTCCTCCCCCAAAAATATGCTGTCATTATATAACCCTAGGGTATATAATGGAACTTGTGATGTAGACTCAGTTGGCCCTGAACTCATAGAGTTCTACCGGCCTTGCAAGTGCTGAGATTAATAGCATGCTCCCTCCTCAAAGCCCATCTAACAGTTTATCATTCTGATTCACACACATACACACACACACACACACACACACACACACACACACACACACACACACACCAGGGCACTGGTTGGCTTAATAGGAGAGCTAACAAGGTTTCTAAGAAAATCGATTGGGAAACTGAATACATAAAAGTAGTGTCCAATAACGTGTTAAATGCATCCAAATTATCATTCTAGTTGCTAAGATCCACTTATTGCATCTCTTTTTTAAAATAAAATAATCTTATGATTGATTTGGGAGTTTCCTATCAAAAATGTTCTAAAGCTATAAATTACAATTTTTAGTACGCTTAAAGAGCAGGTAGGTCCTAATGCTATAGCTATAGATGGCATTTTGTAAGTGTAAAGTTCACTTCATATCTTTTTCGACCTTAGATTCTGATACCTGCATGTATTAATTTGTATAATGTACTGGCTAGTTTTGTGTCAACTTGACACAAGCTGGAGTTATCACAGAGAAAGGAGCTTCAGTTGGGGAAGTGCCTCCATGAGATCCAGCTGTGGGGCATTTTCTCAATTAGTGATCAAGGGGGGAGGTCCCCTCATGGGTGGTGCCATCTCTGGGCTGGTAGTCTTGGGTTCTACAAGAGAGCAAGCTGAGCAAGCCAGGGGAAGCAAGCCAGTAAAGAACACCCCTCCATGGCCTCTGTATCAGCTCCTGCTTCCTGACCTGCTTGAGTTCCAGTCCTTACTTCTTTCAGTGATGAACAGAAATGTGGAAATGTAAGCTAAATAAACCCTTTCCTCTCCAACTGCTTCTTGGTCATGATGTTTGTGCAGGAGTAGAAACCCTGACTAAGACATAATAAACACTCAGGAACATACTGTTACATCTGTCTTAAAAGCTGAATTCTCTGTCTATGCATTCTCAGTCAGAAATCAGGAAAACTGGTCCTAGGCCTGCTTGCCCTTTTGCTTTTAGCCCAGGCCCCCAGCTCCTGGAATGGTACTTCCCACTTTCAGGGTAGGCCTTTATACCTCATCTAGGCAGGACCAGAAGCAAGGGAGGGAGGGAGGGAGGGAGGGAGGGAGGGGAGGAGAAACTGAAGAAAGAATCACAAAGGTGGTTCTGCTCACCTGAGATCAGAATAAGGAACACTCTGAACACAGAATACTTCCACACGCCTTCATCAAGTTCAAATATCGATTGACAAACAGGTCCCTGCTCTGAAAAGGAAGAGCTTCTGAATGGCAGCTGACAGAAGGGCAGGAATAAACAGCTAGGGAGCTGCTGGGAAAGTCTGTAAGAACTATTGTCTGGGCTTACTGTGTGCTCCTCTAGACGCTAGTGGCTGTCTTCGATGTTCTTGTCCTGGACTCTGTTGGGAGTGCTCTCTGCGTTTTAGCCCCCTTAATCCTGCAGAGAGCCTTTGCGGTAAGTCTATTATTATTTCCTCCTTGTTGATAAGACACTGCCCTGGATGATGCAGGCTTTAACTTGCAGAATCACATGAATTAAGTCAGGATAGTGAATCTGACACTTCGCAACTTAGGAGAAATGAACTCAAAGACTATAAAGATGCCCACAAGAAAACACCAACTACAGGGTTTAGGTTGTGACAGACTTTGTGTACCATAAGGCTCAAAATTGTGCTATGGGCTTGGTTGATTTAGGATACTTTTACAAACACAGCCAGTTTAATGCTATCTTACAAGGAGGGCTTATTTGTAACTATTAAGCTGTTATTCAGCAGAAAACAAAGTCACTGGAAAAAAAATCACTAAAGCTTGGCCACATGGTCACTTACGTATCAATAATAAAAGTTAATATGAAAACAAAAGTTTTAATAAGGATATGCTAATCACAGAGCTTTATGAACTACTTTGGGCTTGAAAATACGGCTGGATATTTTCCCATGACAATAATTTAGATATCCATGGTCACTTTTAAAGTACTTTCTAGAAGAACTCTCCTTAAAACTTTGGACTCAGAGCAGCAGTTCTCCACCTTCCTCAGGCTGCAACCCTTAAATACAGTTCCTCATGTTGTGGTGCCCCCCTCCCCAATCATTATTTTGTTGCTACTTCGTAGCCATAATTTTGCTGCTGTCATGAATCATAATGTAAATATCCGACATGCCGCGGACATCTGATCTGTAACCCCTGTCCAAGTGTCTTGCAGCCCTTGCAAAGGGGTCGCTACCCACAGGCTGAGAACCCCTGCCTTAAAGGGTATGGAATAATGACTCTATCTACCGATGTTTATCATTTGAGAAATCCCAGCTGAGGAGTAGAAGAGATGGCATTTATTGCTCTTGTGGGGGATCTGGGTTCCATTATCAACAACCACGTGGCAGCTTACAACTGTCTGTAACTCCAGTTCCAGGGAGTCCAACACCCCCATAGGCCTTCTCAGACACACAAGGTGCACATGCATACATTCAGGGAAACACACATATGCATAAATTAAAAATAAATTTTTCTAAGAAAATCACAACTAAGAAGATTTTTTTTTTAATGGCTGTTTGTTTTGTTCTGTGTGCATGTCTGTGTGAATGTGTCACGTGTGTGCACTAACCTCGGGGGACAGAAGAGGGTGACAGAGTCCCTGGAGCGGGGTACAGGTGGGTGCGAGCTTCCTGAAGTTGGTGCAGGGGAGGGATCTCAGGGCATCTGAAAGATCAGCAAGTGCTCGTAACCACTGAGCCATCTCTGCGCCACAACCTCCACGTCCACCACCACCACCACAACATACAAATGAGGAGGGTTTTTAAAAAGAAAAGAAAACTTAAAATCAGTCATTTTATAATAAGTTCATGTTAGAAGACTGCTTTGTTTCATAATCTTGCAGTAGTCGGATTCTGTTTTGCACTGAAACTGGCCTGAACCAAAGGAAGCCCAGCTTCATACAAATATATCCTTTCCAGACAGTAGTGAATATTTCCTTTTTTCATACCATCTCCAAAGCTCAAAATGTGATGATGATAGTTTCCTAGAGGGTTGTGGAAACAGGAATTCTAGAAATTTTCTGAGACACTTTTTTTTTTTTTTTTTTCCGAGACAGGGTTTCTCTGTGTAGCCCTGACTGTCCTGGAACTCACTCTGTAGACCAGGCTGGCCTCGAACTCAGAAATCTGCCTGCCTCTGCCTCCCAAGTGCTGGGATTAAAGGCGTGGGCCACCACGCCCGGCCTCTGAGACACCTTCTACCTCCTCTGCCCCACTGCAACCCATTTCTTGGCCCTCCACTTCAAATAGATTGATGGAAAGCGTAAGACTTTGAAACTTAGGCACTGGGTTTTTTGGAAACTGTAGGTTCGCTGAGTTGTGCAAATGTTGACACGCTTTTTGAAACATCAAAATATGACACTTGTTAATCTAACCACCAATCCACTCAAGTCTTTAGCACTGGCAAGCCGTCACACCCAAGGTGCCAACACAAGTTTCTCCTGAATTCTAAATGCTGTCAGTCGTTCCTTGAAATGGAAAGATCACTCTGTTCGTTTTCAAGAAAATGCCACTGACTTTTTGCCGTTGAGTCACTCTTTCAGATGACAACGTCCCACGACACGGTGGCTGCTCGGCTCACTTGTGCTAGTTTTCTCTGTCACCTACTGGAGCAGGGCAAGCTCTCCTGACCCCTTGCCGTTCTGTGGGTCAGAGTTCAGTATAAACCCATCCAGGCTGACATCCCAGTTGCTGATGGCAGAAATCCTGACTGAAATCTCCCACAAGAAATTCTTTCCATGTGGCCCCGGGGCTGTCATCCCCATTCTCTGGCTGTCACTCAAGAGCTATTCCTAGCCTCCAGTGGCCTCTGTGTTCCATGGAGGACGACATCCCCAGTCTATCTTCAAGGCTAGCAATATTAGGTTAAGTCCATCACACACCCTCATCTCCAACCTCTTCTGCCTTTCTCCTTCCATTGTAAAGGTGGAATGGCATGCTTAGGTTGCACCCACTCACATGACCCAGGATTATTGTCTTGTCCCAAGGTCTGCAAGTTACTTCTGAGAATGAGCAAGACAAACACAGATTTCTGGGATCGGAGCATGATTTTATTTGCAGAGCTGTGAGTGCTTATCACTCAACTTGAACAACTACACTTAATGACATTCTCTAGACTGACTGGTTGGGAGGCCTACAGCTCTGGTTTTTATCACATATTCTAATAAAAATGGTCAAACTGCAATTCAGTAATGTCTCAAGACACTCTTAAGTGGTTTGGGCTTTAATTTTTCTTGGCTATATTTATTTACTTATTTATTGAGAAAGGTCTTCACTGTGCAGAAATGCATCTCAGACTGATTCGCAACTCATGGTGCTCCTGCGTCTACCTCCTAAGCACTGGGACTAGCTCAGACACTACCAATCTCCCTGAATCAACCTACAAATTCATTTTTTTAAATAAACACTTATTTATTCTTTGAGAATATCATACAATGTTTCGAACACATTCACCTCCAACTCCTCATCTTAATTCCTTTGCCATCCACCTACCCAACTTCCTATCCTCTCTATTTTTTTTTCAACTTAATAACACATTGACTTCTATTTGTATGATCCATATACTTCTAGGAACAAGGCTGTCCACTTGACCATGGTCAAGTTACATCCTTAAGGAAAACTGACTCTCCTTCTCCAAAAAGCCATCAATAGTGCATAGATACACATTCTATGCTAGGATACTGACTCCTGTGGGCTGTATCCAGGCAACCACAGGTGCTGTGGAGATCATGCATGTATTAGTGCTACCATGTCCAGATGGTACCACTTTGCTGTAGTCCTCCATGGCCTCCAGCTCTTAAAATCATTCCACCCTTTCTTCCTCAATGACACCTTACCCTTGGGGAGAGGGTGTGACACAGGTGTCCCATTTGCAGCTGTGTATGACACAGTCACTTACTCTCAGAACTTTGACCAGTTGTGAGTTTCCGTGTTCTTCACCATCCCAAACCTGTGAACTCTTAAAGGTGACAGATACAACAACCAAAGTCGAGTTTGTCGATTCATGCCAGTAGTGTGCCCAAGCCCTGTCAGCAATGCACATGTCCTCTCTTCCTGATCACAGTGACCCTCTTTGGAAGGGGTGGTCACCTCAGCTCATAGTCTCATTTCTTCGCTTCTTTACTAAACTCACAGCTGCTCCAGTCACCCAGCAAGCCACCTGTGATGGAGCCTTCCATAGGTCCAATGCATGGTTCCCAGCCATGGTCTCCGTAGCCATCCAGGAAGTGCCTAAGGAAAGGAGCACTCCCTGCCTTTGAACTGCGTTCTTCATTTGACTACCACACACTCGCCCAGGTTTCAGCCATGCACCTGGCTTCCCCTCACTCCTTCTCTCCCAGTAATCCAGCCTTTAGTAACTGATGCTCTTTTTCTTTCCTGTTTACATCTCTCTACTTTAGTCCTCCTGTCTAGTCTTAGGGCTGAACAAGAACCTATAAAGTCTGCTTCCACACTGTGGCCTCTGAGCTCCTAACTATGGTCTCACAGAGTCGGCCTATCCAACAAGCCTCTTCACTGTTCCTCCCACACAGACTTCCTCCTCAGCTCCAAGATCACCCTCTCCCTCTCTTTCATCTCCTGTAGATCTTCACTCAACCTTGGTCTTTCTCATTGAAAACATCACTGCCCACATTCCCTAAAATAACCCTCTCATCTTCGTTCTTCCTCTCCTCCCTGCGCTTCTCTCCCCTCCTCTCACTTTCCCTGAGAACTTTCTCTTCAAGCATGAATGCTTCAGACTTCATGTCCTTCGCTGCTTAACATCTGTCTTCCCCTCCATAAAATATGAGACCTAAGAAAGCAAAGACTTTCAACAACTGAGTATTTCTTAGACAAATGAGCAAAATATTACATTTAAAGGTATATACAAAACAATCTGGTTTAAGGATTATAATACTGTTCCAAATATTACCACAGCAATCACCAAGTCGGTCCTCCCACCTTATGTCCAGTGTTCCTTCTACCTCTCCTGTCCACCCTCAAGTGCATTGCCTACATTTTCATTTCTTCCCTCATCACTTTAGTCTACAAATAGCAGAGGTTAGCCCTTGAAGCTAACCATTCACTTTCAGTCTCCTGGCCCTTGTGACACCAACTGTGAATTTTCTGGGTTACTCCTCTTTACTTCAGAATCTCCTCCCTGGCTCCCCGAAGCTCTCTTCTCTCCCTCCTCCTCCTCTTCTTCCTCTTCTTCCTCCTCCTCCTCAGGTTCCTCCCTCTCTACAGTGACTCCCTTCATCTTGCCCAAGACCCTGTCTATCTTTCTTTCAAAAGGACTCCAAATCTTAGCTTATGCTCTTTTAACGGGTCTCCAGTCTTTTCCTTTCTGTGGGCTTCAACCCTTAGCAATGTGAAATCATTTCAATTTAAATTAAAATCCACACATACACAGAGAGCCTCTGTTTGACCTCACTACTAAACTTGGCTTTGTGGTTCCCTTCCTTTGGCTGCCAGGTTCTCTAGCCGTGAGGAAAAGGTCATGTCTTCTACACCAGTGAGGCCCTTCAGTCAGGCTCCCCTTTGACCTCCTTTCTGCAGGGGCTGTGGAAAGTTTAACACTGAACCAGCATTCTATAAAAACAATTCAGTTTTTTAGTTAGTATTCATGTAAGCAAAACAACCTAGGACATGTGGACTATATTCTAAACAATATATTTGTGGTAGGAAATAGCTCTCCTTCATTTTGCAAAACCCACTAGATAATACACAACAGACTAACAGTTATTTGGTTTGCTATGCTCAGGCCAGATCTACAATGAAGAGACTTTCCAGTATAACAACACAGCAGTTTGGGGTTACCCACACCTGGGAAATTTGTAGGCTCTACATTCCTGGGCAAAGTTGTTTCTTGATTTATTTTAAGTGGAATAAATAAAAATCATGAGCAACATTGATGTTTGTTTTCCAAAAGGAAGGGTAGATAGGAGTTAGACAATCCCAGTAAGATAATTTCTCAAAATGTCTACATGAGTGACTTTGAAGCAAGGGTTACATAATACGACCCCATAATTATAAGTTTATATAAACAGCTTAATAGTTTAAAAGGTGCCTTTCAACTAATGTTAAGTTAACTGCTACAATTACCTTATGAAGAAGAAGAAGAAAAATATAATTAACTGGGGAAAGTAAAGGTCACAAATTTAGCAAACCCAGAACTGATTCTGCAGACCCTGAAGTCTTCGGTTAAATTTTATCCGCACTTCAGTCCCTCCCGGTTTAAGCTAACTTACTTATTATCCATTCACTTCCTTACTTATTTACGTAAGTCTGGCAGGACCAACGTTTAGATTCTACCAATTTCCTAGCTCACCTTAATGAATTCTAAAACACTGTGAAGAACAAGAAACTCTAACGGCACTGACGTTCAGTGGGGAAAAAACAATGGTAATTTGAACTGTGTGTTAGATCAGTTTTTCAGATGCTCCTGGTATATTTTTAAAATGTATTCTTTGAAATTTTCATATATCTAGACAATGTGTCTTGATCAAATCATTCCTACATTCCTACATTCCTCCGACTTGCCCTCACCCCACCCCAAACACCTCTCTCTCTCTCTCTCAAAGTCACATTCTCTTTTATTTTGTATATTGAGTTAAAGTCTATTTGACAGAAGTCATGTTGTATATAGCATTGACTCCCATCGCCTCTTATTTCAGATTTACCCCATCTGATAGAACGGCACCTAATTAATTTCATTCTCCAAACATCTACATGGAGTTACCACCATGTACAAACCTTTCCTAGTGTCTGGTAGAGAATTCACGGGGGGTTGGAAAAAGAGGATGGCCCTCTGTCCTTTTTCAAAGAGAAGGCATTTAACACAGAAGAGACCAACTGAATCCAAACACACTCAGTGACACTCAGAGTTAGACAGCACATTTAGAAATGTGTTTGCAAGAAGCGTGTGACATTTTCACAGTTTATCTTCTAAACAAAACGTCATTCCTTTAAACTTTACAGTCATCGTGGAGCGAGTCTGATGACGGAAGTGGAGCATTCTTGGAAATGTGGTAGTTCCTGTCTCAGCATCAGACTAGGACAGGCATGGGAAGACACATTCAGCACCACGTCATCCTCATCCACTGCTCACAGAAGACTCTTCACCAGTGTCCCAGCACTGTCCGCACGAGTCAAAGACTGAGTTCAACATGCAAAACTCCCTCCACGCAGTCCTTTTGAAAGAGAATGGAGACCTGCTGGGGTCATGACATGCAACCCACTCCTCTAGCATAAACCCCTGTATAAAACCCCTGTATGTGATCAGAAGCTATTTATAACAACTCCTCGAATTGCTCAATGAGTTACTAGAAATAGCAAACCCATAAACAGCTTGCAAAGCTCCTAAGCTGCTAGTGAAAACAAATGACACCCTGGTATGTCCCCTGGCTCCGTACTAGTCAATATGTGTGTACCTTCTGTCTTAATTGGTTGTGCTGTTAAAGCTTCCTTATTTATGTATGGGACCAGGCTGTTTGTACAACTTGTTGACCAGAAACTCCCTGCTGATCCCTTTGTTTGTCTCTTGTCCTGCTATTAATAACACAGTGCCTGTTCTTAAGCACTATTTCCCACAAATTTCTTCTACCTCTTTATAATTTGCGTGAACACTTAACTCAGTTTCTCTCATTAAAAACTGCAAGCTATATACCTAACCCTTTCACATGAAGAAGAAAAGACCCATGATTGCCTCCCAAGTCCCATCCATTATGCTAAAGTAATGTTTCTCTTGCAGCTACCCATGTTCCTAATCAAGTTGACACCTCAACGCTGGCTTGGTGGCTGGATCAAAGGCTGGCAGAACTGGTCTGAAACATGGTAGGCCTCAAGACTGCAGTTTCCCCAGACCTTGCCTGAACTGTCAAAGCCCAGGCACCCATACAGAGGGTCCTTCCTCTTTGAAGGTGTATCTAAGACATAAGTAGTTGTCATGAGTTATTAGTAATAGAGATGTTAGAAGAATTTAAAGGTCTGATTAAAGCTTGAAAGGCAAGAAAGAATGGGTAAATGTGGACTCAGAGAAAGAAAATGAGAGAGAGAGAGAGAGAGAGAGAGAGAGAGAGAGAGAGAGAGAAAGAAAGAAAGAAAGAAAGAAAGAAAGAAAGAAAGAAAGAAAAGAAAGAAAGAAAGAAAGAAAGAAAGAAAGAAAGAAAGAAAAGAAAGAAAGAAAGAAAGAAAGAAAGAAAGAAAGAAAGAAAGAAAGAAAGAAAGAAAGAAAGGAAGGAAGGAGAGAGAGAAAGAGAGAGAGAGAGAGAGAGAAAGAAAGAAAGAAAGAAAGAAAGAAAGAAAGAAAGAAAGAAAGAAAGAAAGAAAGCCTATACACAAAGAAATATAATCATGGCTCTCACTCCTGAGTAAATACACAACCTGTCCTAGTTAGGGTTGCCATTGCTGCAATGGATCACCTTGACCAAAACCAAGCTGGGGAGGAAAGGGTTTATTCAGCTTACACTTCCATGGGAACTCAAACAGGGCAGGAACCTGGAGGCTGCAGGGGCCATGGAAGAGAGCTATTTGCTTACTGACTTGCTCTGCAATGTTTCCTAGCTTGCTGTCTTTAGAACTCAGGACCTCCATACCACCCACAATGTGCTGGGCTCTCCCCATCGACCATCAGTTAAGGTCATCCCAAGAGGTTTGACTGTGTGGCTGCATCCTCGTCTTAGGGAGACATTTGGTCAGCTGAGGCCCACTCCTCTCCAATGACTCTAGCTTGTGCTCCGTTCACATGACAGCAGGAAGCACAGCTGAGCCCTTGTCACCCTAACCCATGAATGCATCACGTTAAGCTATAACCTTCCCTTTCTCGTTCATCCCCAAGATCGCACATTAATAAAAACATCACAATAGAAACATTTTACAAACTTAAAAGGTCTCACAGTCTAGGTATTCGTGGCACATGTCTTTAATCCCGGCATTCGGGAGGCGGAGGGCAGATGGATCACTGTGCATTCAGTGTCAGCCTGGAATTCAAAACCAATTCCAAGATAGCCAAGGCTATACAGAGAAACCTTGTATCAAAAAAAAAAAAAATCCACAGTCTTATAAATTAAATACTTTCTGACCCAAGACAGAAGAAACAGGGCACAGTCACAATCAGAACAAAGCAAAAGCAATCTCCACAAGTGTAAATAACTAAATGTCCAGTGTCTGTGATTCATTTATGATCTTCTCGCCTCCTCCAAAGGACTTGGGTCACTTCTCTAGCTCTGCCCTCTGCAGCACACACAGCTTGTCTTCTAAGCTATGGCAGCCTCCACTCTACCACTGCTGCTGTTCTAGGTGGTCGTCTCATGGTACTATAATCTCCAAAATGCTGGGGTCGTCTGCTATAACTGGGCTACCCTTTAACCAGGATCATCTCTTAGGCTCTTTTCATGGTGCCAAGCCTCAACTTCTCTACATGACCTGGGCCTTCAACTGCCAGTGAGGCTGCACCTTCACCAATGGCCTCTCACAGTGCCAAGCCTCAGATGCGCTCCAGGACCCATCCATGCCTCCAAAACCAGTACCATGTGGGTGACTCTGAACACTGCCATGTTCAATTGTGCCTGCTTCTGGGGCACCTGCTCACTTACTGAGGAAAAGCTTCCAAGAAGATTTCACCTCGGTGGTGGTTTGAATGAAAATGGTCCCTATAGACTAATAAGACTGGCATTGTTGGAGGTGTGGCCTTATTGGAGTAAGTGTGTGTGTGTGTGTGTGTGTGTGTGTGTGTGTGTGTGTGTGTGTGTGTGTGTGTGTGTGTGTGTG
>NC_034597.1:90021050-90032426 GCF_900095145.1 Mus pahari
CATATGTAGCAGAGGATGGCCTTATCTGGCATCAGTGGAAGGGGAGTCCCTTTGTTCTGTGGAGGCTTGATGACCCAGGGTAGGGGGATGCTAGAGCGGTGAGGCAGGAGTGGGTGGGTGGGTGAGGGAGCACCCTCATAGAGGCAAACGGCAGGGGGGTGGGATGAGGGGTTTGTGAAGGGAAAATGGGAAGGGAATGTTATTGGAAATGTAAACAAATAAAATTATTAATAAATTTAAAAATATATATAGTCACATTAAAATAAATGTACTATAGGTTAAGATAAAATCTACACATTCATCTATAACAAGGGATCTCAGTGATTTAGAGCTTGTGACAGACTGCGAGTGGACCACCACCCCTCAATAAGGAACATGCCTTCCCCTCCCCTGTCCTGACCCTTTTAGAAAAATTCCAAAGTAATAAACAGAAGCATCCTGCTCACTGGGGAAGTAGTATGATTCTTTATGCCCTCAAAGAAGTTGTAAAGGACTGATCAGTTCTATAAGATAAAGACATTTTAGTAGTATAATAAATACTTCCTTTCTTGGGTAACAGCTTCAGGGAAAAAGACAAAACAAAAAAAAGGTAGCTGGACACAAATCACACACACACACACACAATGTCAGGGACCATCACAGAACAAGAAGCATAAAGAGTGTAAGATCAGGAAGGTAAGAAGGACTGGAGAAAAATCGCATGTCTTAGATATGGCGGCAGAACCACTGGGCTCATGACTGAGAGCACCCTCCAAGAATCCTGAACAAGATCAAACAAGTCAACACTCTAACGTGGGGTAGGGGGTTGTGTGTCCCAGCCCCTAACTGCTGAGTTATACATAAATAATGGCTACTAGGGGAGGGAGAGAAAGTCAGTTTTCTTTAAGGGTGAATCCCCTGGTAGATCAACCACACTCCATTGGATGGTCCCACACCCATTAAATATATGACTGGCACAGATGAGACTCGATGGGTTATATAAGTAAATAAATAAATAGCATAAAGTTGGGAGGGGTGGGAAATGGGGAGGGGATCCTAGGAGTTAGAGAGGAAAGGGAATGAAAATGATCAAAATAAATTTATGAAATTGTCCAGTAATAAACATGTATGAAAAACAGATACAGCTGAGCATTGTGATCACATCTCTCTCACAAGCAGTCAATGCCTGTCTCACTCCATGCATGTCCTCTGGAACATTCCATTTTATATTCACAAGCATTTAACTTGTATGTGTTCTTCCTTCCCTTAGCAACTGCACAAGCCCACAAAAATACTAGCCTGGACACTAAAATTATTTGAATAATCGGTATAGGAACCTACTATTTTATAAACTTTATATATAGGTGTGTGTGTGTGTGTGTGTGTGTGTGTGTGTGTGTGTGTGTGTGTGCGTGTGTGTGTAAGGGTCAAAGGTCTGAGAAGACTAGAACAATATGGTGTTTTCTAGGAAGGACAGCACTGCTGTGCTCATGAACATACAGCAGCTGTCTTTGCCTGCACAAAATCAATCCGGGCAACATTCCATGATGCATGGGAAAAGCACTCATGATCCCCCAACCCCAAGCTGAGGAATGACTGACAGCTGATGTCTGCTAGAGGAGGGAGTCAGTTTTCTTTGGGATCCCTGGTAGACTGATCATGTTCCAGGGAGTGGCCTTACCCGTATGCACACAAGGGCAGTACCAACTGGACAAAGTGAGTTAGACAAAACAAAAAGCAAACCCAAAAAGTAAAAGAAGGCATTTAGTTGGGAGGGCTGTAGGAAAGGTTGCAGAGACCCAAGAGGTGTTGGAGGAAGAAAATTGGTGAATATAATTGTATTTACATTGTAGGCCCACACGAAACTCTCAGCAAGAATCCTTAAAATGGTCCACAAAGGACATTTTAAAAGGTGAGTGAAAAAAACACGGAGGAGGTTTGTAATATTTCAAATTATATACTTTCTCAGTGCAAAGAGACCACCCACACCCACCACACACACCCACACCCACACACACACACACACACACACACCAGACGTGAGACTATCCTCTGCTGCTGTCACACAGGAGGAAGCTATGAAGCTTGACAGTCACCAGGTCCTAGTTAATGAGGCCCACAGTCCAAGCGCACAGCACGTCTGGCATCTGCAGTCATGGGGAAAGAACACACAACCCTCTGCTCTAATGACAGTCTCTCGGGAACTATTCCAAGGTAAACCAGACCAGGAGACAGAATTGCCTCTCCCGCACGGAACCTGATGCATCCCACACCCAGCCAGGTATGTGAGAATTCAGAGCCAAGGCAATTTTAATTCCTTGTGCTCCACCATGTCCTAAATTCCACAATGAATTTCACATCATTTTTAACTAATCTTACCTTCTCCCAGACTTGTCTTTTAATGGTTACAACTACCATAAAATTATACATACTAGTAGAATGCCATGTATTTAATAGATTTATACATACTTAAACATTATCATTTATTTATAATGAGAACATTGGATCCTCTCTTCTATCCTTCTAAAATATCAACTAGTTTGCTGTCCTCAATAACCTCCCTACTGTGTGCTTCTTACAGCAATCCACTCAAATGATGTTAAAGAAAAAATGTTTTGGGCTAGCGGAGAAAAGATTAACATAATTACTCTCATAACTCTTAATAAAATGATTTACTCTCAACTAATAAATTATGGTTTCTGATTCTGTGCTCTTGTGGGATTTCTGTGTGTCTCTATGTCTGTCTGAAGGTTTCTTGTGCGTTTCTCTCCCCCACCCCCACGTTGGCTCTTTGTTTGTTAGTATCTTTCTATTCTGGTGTGTCTGTCTGTCTGTTTTGAATTAGAATGAGAAAGAAAGGCTGTGGATTTGGTTGAGTAGAGAGATAGGAGACCTGTGGCTCTGCAGCAATGGGGATCTGTTACCATCAAAGGTCTTGCTGATGTTCCTGGTCTGGGTTGACCTCCTGAGGCCATGTTGATATCTGAAAGCTGAAGAGAGCTGGCACCTCTTGCCTGGGCATTGTGGGAGAGCTGGCCCAAGGAGGGAGGAGGGAGAGCTGGTCCCACCCTTAACCAGATGCAGCACTCGGAAACTGGCCCCACACCTCGGCCCGGGAAGCATAGCAGAGCTGGCCCTAGTTGCAAAGATTGAAGGTAAGCAACAGGAGAGATGCCCTCCCCAGCCCTCATGCCACAACCCTGAGGTGGCAGGTGGACATGAGACCTAGAGAGCTAGCCCTCCCCCTCGCTGGCTGCACCAAACCTGGGCAGCACAGTAGAGCTGGCCCTGTTGGCATGGGTGCAGGTAAGGTGGCCTTAGCCACTTGCTGGTTCCTGAACTGGGTGGTCAGAACAAGCCAACAAGTGCTGGAGAGCTCACCCCGGTGGTGTGGGTGCAGGAGAGCTGGTGGACTGACCTGCTCAGCTACCACCCAAGCCCAGATCCAGGGCTTTGAGTTGGGCCAAGCCAACATAAACCCCATCTGTGAACTGCTGGAGTGTGTAAATGGGCTGGTCCTGCAGATCCAAAACTGCTGGATCTCCATGACATGGGATAACAACATGACATCTAGGAGGAGTTCCGGTGAGGATCCAATATTGGCAAGATAGCGTTAGCCGGACGCCTCAAACCAGAGGAATAACTTGTAAGAATGAACATTTGCAAGTAAAAATCCTGGGGCTGAAGGGTATACTGAGACCTCGTGGCATAGCACAGCTTCCGAGGAGAGATTTTGTCGTGGTGGTTGTTTTTATTTTTATTTTCTTTCGTAGGGGAGGTTGCAAGGGCAGAGGTCAGACATGAAGGGATGGGGAGATGAGTGGGGCTGGGGTGCATGATGAGAAATTCACAAAGAATCAATAAAAAGTTAAAAGAATAAAAATAGATAACTATTTTCTTCTCTAGATTTGTATAAATCATTTTTGGAACCATTTCCATCATAGAAATATGTCTGCCTGCTATCTTCCCGCCCATGCTCCAACACTGGGTGGCCACGCTCGGTCCATCAGCTGCTGCTCCTTCTCACGTCTCCGGCAGCAATTGGTGTGGCAGGTGCAGGGAATAGGTACCAGCGTATCGTTAAGGCTAAGGGTGGAGAAGTGCAGCCACCGTGGCATCGCTATGGTGACCCAGGCATCTTTCCACACAGGGGCCATTCTGGGTCTAACACTCTGAGGGACACATTAAACCCCGTAGTCCTGGAAATAAAACTGTTAGATAGTAACAATGTTTTCAGTTCTCTGTGGTAGAAGTAGTGAATATCATTTTCACAAAAATGTACAATCTGCATATCATTGTGGGTCTATAATTCCTAGGAAGAGCAAGGATTGCAAAAGAAGTAGCTTGAGGAGCTGGTGAGATGGCTCAGCGGGTAAGAGCACCCGACTGCTCTTCCAAAGGTGCAAAGTTCAAATCCCAGCAACCCCATGGTGGCTCACAACCATCCTTAACGAGATCTGACTCCCTCTTCTGGAGTGTCTGAAGACAGCTACAGTGTACTTACATATAATAAATAAATAAATAAATCTAAAAAAAAAAAAAAAAAAAAAGAAGTAGCTTGAGGGGAGGGGTTCTTTCTTTCTATATTTTATATTGTATGTACTTTACCAGTGTCATCTTTTATCTGTAACAAGTCCTCAATACACACAGATTCATGCCAAAACATCATTAATTTAAAATTAAGGTAGCCATCATACATGCACACATGTATGTTTGCGTGCTGCCTATTCCCATGACTATACCAAAACAGAAGATATTTCAATCACCTCGAACATGACATGCTGAGAGTCTCATTCTTCATTCACCTCTTCTGTGCACATTTGTATGTTTTTTTTTCCTCTTCAGCTGAAACGGAAAGTAACCGTCTATACTCTACATATTCCCTTCCCTTTGCGACACTAGTTTAGGATGGAGTTCATGACCAGCACCCGTATGGGAGAGAGAGGAAGCCTGATCATTAACAAGGTCACTCAGTCCCTTCGAACAGCTGCAGTGTCTGATGCCCCCAACTGTGAGGGATTCTTGTTCCTTCTGTCAACAAGCTGACTGCATCCTCCTATATCTTGAGGGAATCTGTTATGGAATACATCCAAGTGTGCAAGCCAGAAACGTACCATAAACATCTTCACAGACATTTGGAACGCAATAAGAACAGTTTCCATGTAATTTCACTAGTTGCTCCCATGACTTATATCCAAGAACATCCCTTGGATTTGAAAGGTGCAGGTGGCAGGAACATTGAATTTCCCACCCAACTTCACTTGCCATTGAAGTATTGCTGAATTTTGTCTAAGCAGCAACCAATCCTCTAGACAGACAGCCTACTTCAGGTCTTCATCCTCCCCCATTTCTCCCTCCATGCAATTTCTCCAAGAAAATAAGACGAAACCCAGAAAACCAAGAAAATAAAACCACAGGAGAGTTGACGAGAAAACAAAACAAGATGCCGAGTATATTAAGCACACACCTTTGCTGGCCCAAGGCAATGAGGAAGTAACTTCCAAGTACAGAGCTTTGGGGAAGTCTATCTCCTGACAAGTATGTAGTTCTGCTTACTAACACCCTTGTGTTTTCTGATAGTAGAATAAACAAAAGCAATCAGACACAAAGAACTCGGGAACACCCAGGCCATTTCCCTTCCTCTCTCCCATCAGAGCAGAAAGTTCTGGCATGACTAGAGACTTGTACAGGATTTATTTACCCACAAGGCAATGTTTAGGGCAGGAAATAAAAAAGGAAACTGTAAAGCTTTAGGTATTTGGGACACAGACCCAGAAAGCAAGGTCACCTAAGGACAGCACACTCAGTAAGGCACACAGACAATGAACCCAGAAACCTATCAGGGCAGCTACATTTCATTCCCAGAAGTTCTTGCCACACCAAGGGGTGGAAAGCTGAACCCTGGGATGCGAAGGGAATCCCCAGGGATGTATCTTAGGTGCACATAAAAACCAGTCTTCAGGATACCCAAGTGGCAAGGGATGAGGTCAGCCATACCCCATCCCTGCAGCCTCTCATCGCCTGGCATGTCTATTTGTCAACAAGACTTGACATGACGAGCACTTACCAATTCCAAGACCTGCCCCAGGCGGTGGATTTCAAAAGATTAGTAAAATGTACCCTTTTTTTTTCCCCTCAAAGGCCTTGTCACTCTTTGTTATCACCAAGCCTTTTAAATCTCATTCTCAGTGGTCCCAAAGATAGAAGTAGGGATGGAAACCTAAGTATTAAATACTAAGTCTTCCCAAATCTATGTTCAAAAACAGCTATGATCAAAATCAAAACCTACACACAATATTCACAACACAATTAGGTTTAAAAAAAAATCCTCTGGAATCTGAAAATACAAGTGGGTTTGTACAACACACACGCACGCACACACACACACACACACAGCTGGCATAGTCTTGGCATCACTGAGAAAATGAAGTAAAGTAAAATAACAGTTGCCCGGTGGAGCGAGAAACCAAATGTTGGCTGATGTGGATCAGTCAACAGAGCTCCGAGTGAGCACAGGCTGGCCCTATGAGCAAAGCAGCTGACCCTGGAAAGACTACCCTCTCCAGCCAATGGGTTCTGGCAAGATGACCTACAGCAAAGTCCAAGGAATTCAAACTCGGGAAACCTTCCTAGCACAAGAGCACACACGGAGGAGAGACAACAAGGCATAAACTAAACTTGAGCAGGGCAGGGAACACAGAAGAAAAGGAAGAGGACCAGACGAAAGAAATGGAGGACCAAACAGGAAATCTAAGAAGAGAGCACTATCCAGCTTCCTCCGAATTTCTTATCAGACAGATGATTCTCCTGTCCGATGCTGAAAAACAACAGATAATAAATGGGATGGAGCCACACTTTTTGTCTATCCTGATCCAACTATCACAATTGCTCGTTTATGGGTGCTTTATAGTAAACTTTGAAAATGAAGAGTATGAGTTCTTTCTCCAGGTTTCCAAATTATTGTTAATCTCTTCTTTTTCCATATAAACTCTTGAATTAGCTTATACATCTCTGTAAGGAAGCCCTATTGGAGTTCCAATAGGGATTAACTGGCTTGAATCTGTAGATCAACTTAAAAAGTCACTTTATCAACACGATTCTTCGTGATTCAGTGATCATGTAATAATCTCCCGTTTGCTTAGACCTTCACTGTTTACAACGATCTCTACAAGTTTGCATATAAATTCCACATCTCTTTTTTTAATTCATTCAAATGTTTTAGTATGAATAGAATTTTCCATACTTATTTATAGTATATGGAAAGACAATTGATTGTAGCACATTGATCTTGTACAAATTCTGGTTTAAGTTGTTCATATTCCAGGGATGGCTAGTTATGAGCAAATTTTTCCCTTTTTTCCTCAATTTGACTTTGAACTTTTTCCACAATGAATTTACCCATTTTAAATAGTGCATTCTCACTTATTTCCAGGAAGCTTGGATCTCAGTTTAATAGTAAGGGAGTGATGGTTGCTTTCATAGGCTTTTATTGCTCCATCTCAGGAGTCCATGTTCAGGCAACAGTCTTTCCACTGCAGGTTTAGACACAGGAATTCGCTTGTGGCTTCCTTCCCTCCTTTAACATATCCCAATGGATATCTTAGAGAACTAGGTCCTTGGTGATGCTTCATGACCTACTCTAGTTTATTCCACAATTTATTTCAAAATAACCCTAGGGGAAGCTACCCAATCGAGCAATCAAAATTTTATTTTATTTTATTTTTTTACTTTCTATTGGTTCTTTGTGAATTTCACATCATGTACCCCAGTCTCACTCATCCTTCAAATCTGCTCTCTACCTTTGTACCCTCACGAAGAAAAGAAAACAAAATAAAAAATAAATTACATATAGATAAATTTAGAAAATAGAACAAAACACTCTTACCCTCAAAGCTACTGAGTGTCACACAATCAAAGTGATAACAAAACCACCATTCCCTGTGAATTATCCTTCCACTATCAGCAAAGAATACAAATGTTTTCTAGAGTTCAGCATTTATATCAGTCCAGTTAGTAAATTTATCAAACTCTATAAAATTCTCCTTTAAGAAAGGTTGGAGGACTGGAACAGGACAGGTGTCAGCAGTATACGAAGGTTAGGATGATGTTTCTTGTTCTCGTCTTCTCCTTAGATGACCCTAATGAATTGTGCCCCAAATAAAATAGAAGTCAGAGGTCAAACTATAAATAGACCACACATGTGGCTAGATTGAATTTAAGAAGGTGGACATAACACGCTACATCAAATCAGTGCTTATATTTAATATGTGTCATTTTGTTTTAGAGATAGTACATGGAAATTAAAGGCAAAAATTAATTCTGTGGAAAATCTACAGGTATTATTCATAGCCTACATTCTAAGCAAAGATATAAAATGTTTTAGCCAATTTTGAATTTAAAAGCATTCACATATACCCAAATCCACGTGACATTGGCTTTACCAGAACAGGCGTAAAGATGCTGAGCGTCCTTCAGATATGTCAGGCCACAAATTCAACAACAAATAGCTCCATGATCTACTCTGCAACGAAGCCTTTGCTTACCGGACTTAAAAGGCCAGTATGTGGGAGAAATGCCAATAATTCGAATTCCAATGCAGATAAAATAAAGACATATACCATTCTTTCCACTCTCGGTGTAACATACTAAAATGGAACTGGTTCCCACATAGTGTTAACCATGGGGGCTTAACAGACACATACTCATACTTTGTATATGTCTGTCCTAGGGGACTATGGGATCATTTTCACACCCACAAACATTCGAAGAAAAGGACATGTCCCAGATTTGAGGACTTGTTTACAAAAGTATTTCAAAGAACAATACTGAAATTGTATAAAGTTGTAGTGACAGCCCCAGCTACTGAGCCAGAAAATCATGGGACTTCCAGGACTCAGAGCTGTAACAGCACTAGCTCCATTTCTAACACTGACTGTAGTAATCCTCCTTCAATTTTCATAAGTCATTATGTCTTCTCATATTATTATACCGAGGAGGGGAAAAAATCCTTGACTCAAGTCGTATAACGTCAGCAAATAATACAAGTTTTAGCATTAATTACCACCCTCTTAGCAAACCCACTTCCCATCTTGCTGATGAAAAGAAACCAGCTGTCAGACTGCACAGATAAATAACATAATTCTTAAACAGCACATACAGTTGCAATGCTCATTTAACCGCAAACATCTATTCTGAGTCCTGCAAGCTAAGAAGCACCCACTAAAAGATGCAATGCTGAAGAAGGCCAGCATGGTCCCCGGACACCACTAAGTTCAGGATGCAGTGGGGAAACACAGAAACACAAGCAGTGGCTACACAGTACAGTGTGACAAATGACACAGCCGAGGTAGTAAAGGTGTTATCACAGCATCTGAGTGGGCAGAGGGTCAGAGAAAACACCAGAACTACGCTGAAACATTGACTAGTCAAAGCTGTCAGTTTTTAGCTAAAGATAAAAGTAATTGGTGTCCGAAGAGAGTAGTTTGTATTTTAAGTGTAAACATCAAACCTAAGTGCTTGAAATTTTATGCATAATGATGTCAAGAATGCTAACGGTAAACAATAGCCATGGATAGAAGCCTCCATGTTCAGACGCTCAGTTATGGATACCCTCGTTGAGTAAATTTGAGTGGATGACCAGACTCAGAAGGCAGCCAGGCTCACAGACAACATTCTCACTAGCCAAAAGGCAAGCTGATCTTATATAACAGCTATCTCATAGGATACAAAATTTAGGCCAAATGAAGCACCATAATTTTATCAAACATTAATACTGATTTCTAGCATCAAACATATAGGAATTCTGTTTCCAAACCTAACTATCGTCTGCTCCATTCATGTCAGATCTATGCAGGTGTGGAGTATGAAGAATAAGGGGTGTGTTTAGGGTGAAGAAAATGCATCACTTCTCAAATTTTCCATGGCCCGTGTAGAGCTTTTGCTCCTGATGCAGCCCCCTCAACAACTGATTTTGATCTTGGCACCCCTTACCACACTCACAGTCTCATGTATTCACATTGCCAGTGTGATTTAGGGCGATGTGAAGAAGAATTCACAACCAAGTAAACTGAGAGGTAAACCACCTTCACAGCTTGACTGTGCTCAGACCACAAGGAACCATCCTTTGGAGGTGTTACCGTCTGCTGAAATGATGGGAGGTCTTCAGCACAATTGATCTGACCATAACTTAGCACAGTGAGGGAGTGGTGCGTGAGCACAGTTAATGATGCGTGAGGGAGTGGTGGTGGGGATGATGATGCTGTTCCTCCTCCTTCTCCTCCTCCTCCTCCTCCTCCTCCTCCTGCTGCTGCTGCTGCTGCTGCTGCTGCTGCTGCTGCTGCTGCTGCTGCTGCTGCTGCTGCTGCTGCTGCTCACAGAGTGGAGGAATGAATGGGATGTTGATTTTGGGGTATCCTTGCAGGGACATGTCTTCAGTGTGTGTATTTACATGTCTGTGCCAGAGGAATAAGACGGAGGAAGGTGAACCAGTTAAGACGTATCACCAAGGCAGATGTATTATCCAGCCTTAAACTAGGCATATGGGATGGGAAGGGGGGGGGACAAATGAACACTAAGGTCATTCAAAAGTAGTAACATGAAAAACGGCTTGAATAGAGACGTGGAAAGGAAGAAAAACTGAAGGCAAAGTGTGAGACTTAAGGATAGGCCACTGAATTACTCTCATACATCGAAATGGGGGCTTCAGCTTTTAAAAGATGACTCTGTTTTAGAAATACTGATTTGGGGTGACAGACATCCATGTGTAGACATTCACACATACTTCTCTGGCTTGCCAGTGGCAGAGATCTACTGTGCGATATACAGAGAACAGACATCAGAATAATAATAGACAAGTGAGGCTTCTATGATGTCAATTCTATGCAATAATGGGCTTCTTAAGCCATTTGTTGGAAAAGTGGTCCTCCCTTAGCAAGAAAGGACAACCTCTGTCTGGTATGCAGCTTCAAGGCAGATACGCATACACATGAAACAGAGGAAGAAGTGCTACCTGTCTAGCCGGCTGGATTGTCCAATCAACACCAGTGAGGGAATGTGACAGAAGTCACAGACAGATTGCTCTCACATCCCCAGTGCTGAATTTGAATCACTTCATTCCTTCTCTGCCTCCTGTTTACCTCCAATCCGCCAAAGCCCAAAGTACACATACAACTTGCTCCTAGTGCAGAAACAACCCTTACCCTTCCTGGTGCCCAGCATGAGGGTCCCCTTATCCAACTGATCAGGCCACAAGCAGGATGACATGGAGTCACAGCTACAGAAGGCCTAGGGTCACTGATGCACATTTGCCTCTGGCAAATAATTCCTCTTACCGTCTTTGTCTGTGTGTGTGTGTGTGTGTGTGTGTGTGTGTGTGTGTGTGTGTGTCTGTCTGTCTGT
>NC_034597.1:90032441-90065350 GCF_900095145.1 Mus pahari
GAGAGAGAGAGAGAGAGAGAGAGAGAGAGAGAGAGAGAGAGAGAGAGAGAGACCTCTACTCTCTGTCCACAAGGAGATCATATCATTCAGAGCACTATATAAATATAACTATGATGTATATAGTCCCTTGTAGGGCGGTGGGCTGCCCACAGACAGCCTGGTCTCCAGTCGAGCAAAGGTCTAGAACCCCAGTGACCTGATGAGTGCGGTGATTTCCACCTGCATGGGACAGAAGGTGTTCAATCACGTCTCCTGGGTCCCTGGCTCCTGTAGAAGTTACTGCCTCCACAGCCTCCCACCCCCCACCCCAGGAGAGGTGTGTGTCGCTACCAGTCTCATAGGAGCAGCACCAAGCCTTCCCACATGCAAATAAGGTTTCCCCCAAGCTCTCAGTCCAAGCCAATGAGAGGTACCTACTGTGGAAGCCTGAATTACCCCCCAAACTGGGCCTGCTCTCCGGAAGCGCTGCCTGAAACTGCCGCACTCCTCACTCTCCAGTCAGCCTCTTGTGAGCCGAGCCCTACCCGACTTAGTGCAAGGCAACTGGGAGTAACCTTGTAACCTGACAGCACTGAAGAGAAGGTAGAGCCAACATCAGCAGCAGAAGCTGTAGAAGCGACTTCCCCTCCCTCCCAGCACTCGCTCCCCTTCTCGGGAACTCTCGAACCAGGCCGGGCCAGAGATCTCCATGGAAAGCCACTGGAACACAGGCCCACAGTCCCTCTACTATATGCTACTATTTCCTGTGATTTCTCATGTAACTGCTTAAGAACATTTGGCAGGTGTTGGTATCGCCGATAAAGCTATGTTGCAATCTAAAAGGAGCTATTAAGCAATGATGTGCCCTCTTTATAGCTCTGCCCTCTTCCCATGCTAGAGTTGAAAGGACAATCAAAACGCTGTTGAAGTCTTGTGCAACAGTCTCACTTATTCCCGAAGTCTGTGTAAGGATAAATGTGCTAAGAGTGGAGCCCCCTCCCAGTGTTCGGATTCTAAGCAGCTCTAAGAAAATGTAACATTATGTGGAAAACATTACTGAAATAATGTTAAATGAGGAAAAGTCCTTCCAACTATGCTAACAGGTATACTTCCTAAATCACAGCAGAAAATTAATTGAAAAAATGCAGTAGCACCAAGAAGACCAGCAATTTAGTCTCCCAAAGGCTGGGAGCCCCGTGCCTGCCATACTTTAGCTGTGTTAACTCCGACAGTGCTTTGTTCAAGACTGAAGCTTTGCAGTTATCCATTTCATTCAACACAGAGTCTTTACTGAGTACTCAGTACTCAGTACTAAGTGTGCATGAATGGTACCCTGCTCCAAGCTATGGAAACACAAAAGTAAATTACATGATATGATGTCTCTTCTTAGGAGCGATCAGACAGATGCAAATAACCACCACGGAGAATGTCAAGTATGAAAAGCACCGAAGAGTGCTATGCCCCGAACACAGATTATAGTTTCTAGAGGGATCAGAAAGGCCATGCAGGAAGAAGCGATTGGGCCGGATTATGAAGAACGGGGTTTTATTTGGCAGACATGAGAACCCTTTATGCACAAAAGAGGGGAGGAGAAGAATTTGAAGAATGATGAAAAACACATTTTAGCACAAAGACAACAGGTAAGACTTTGATATAAAGCCTGATTCCGTTAAACCCTTCAGCGGCCAATGAAAGGGCTCGGTAATCCCACTCGAGACCAGGAGGGGACTGGCACTGTACATAGGTGCAGAAATAAGAAAGCAAAGAGAGTGAGTCTTCTACGAAAGAGACCCTGGGCCCTGCAGAAATTCCAGTGAGTGGGGGCTGCCACCTGCCATTGTGAGCCATCTAACTACATGGCAGTTTCAATTTAAAGACTGTAAAGCATGGTAGACATAGACAAAAACAAAAACAAACAAAAATAAGACACTTAGGGGGTAAATTATGATGCATAAGTATTGGGCTGAATCATGGTTAGATTTTTTTTTTTTTACGGTTTGAATTTCTTTTCAGTGTCACACAGGGGAGGAATCAACAAATGCACGTGTGTGTCCTTCCCTTTTTGGTTGCTTAATTTTTATTTGGATATTTTCTTTATTTACATTTCAAATGTTTTCCCCTTTCCAGGTCTCCCCTTTGGAAATCCTCTTATCCCATCCCCCTCTCCCTGCCTCTATGAGGGTGCTCCCCCACCCACCCACTCCCATCTTCCTGCCCTGGCATTCCCCTACACTGGGGCATCAAACCCCCTCAGGGCCAAGGGCCACTCCTCCCACTGAGGTCCAACAAGGTCATCCTCTGCCACATATGCCACTGAAGCCATGGGCCCCTCCATGTGTACGCTTTGGTTGGTGGTCCAGTCCCCGGGAGCTCCGGGGGGTCTGGCCTGTTGATACTGTTGCTCCCCCCATGGGACTACAAACCCCCTCAGCTTCTTCATTCCCTTCTCCAACTCCCCCATCTGAGACCCCCCAGGCTCAGACCAATGGTTGGCTGTGAGCATCCATCCGCCTCTGTGTTTGTCAGGCTCTAGCAGAACCTCTGAGAAGACAGCTCCTGTCAGCAAGTACTTTCCCGCATCCACAATAGCTTCTGCATTTGGTGACTGTATATGGGGTAGATCCCCAGGTGGGGCAGTCTCTGGATGGCCTTTCATTCAGTCTCTGCTCCATACTTTTCTCCATATTTCCTCCTGGTAGTATTTTGTTCCCCACTTCTTTTTTTTTTTTTTTTTTTTTAAGATTTNTTTATTATNTGTAAGTANACTGTAGCTGTCTTCAGACACTCCAGAAGAGGGAGTCAGATCTTGTTACGGATGGTTATGAGCCACCATGTGGTTGCTGGGATTTGAACTCTGGACCTTCGGAAGAGCAGTCGGGTGCTCTTACCCATTGAGCCATCTCACCAGCCCTGTTCCCCACTTCTTAAAAAGCTGTGTGTATGGTGTGTTGAGCATGTGTATGGTGCATGGAAGAGTATGCAGGCCCGTGAATGCCACAGAATGTGTGTGGAGGTATGAGGACAATACTGGGGAGTCCTTTCTCACCTTCTAACATGGTGGGACAGGGCCTGTCTTGTCCTGTAGGTGTACGACATTCTAAATGAACGCCACTGTATCTGCTTTTCTTTTCTTTTTTTTTTTTAAATATGAGTCCCAGGAATCGAACTCGGGTTGTCTGTCAGGGAAGCACTTTTCCGAAATGAGCCATGCACAATCCTCTCCTGTCCCCCCAATCCGGTTCACCCCCTTACTTCTACAGGTCAAATCCATATGGGACCTCAGAGGAATTTGTTGAAGGGGATAATGGAGGGTCATAGATGTACTTTACACAGCCTGAATGGAGACTTTCTATTTCCAAGTGATAAGCAGGGGACATAATTGGATCCCAAAAGCCACAATCGGAAAGAGTTCCAAATAACCCTGATCAATTATACCTCAAGAGATTCTGTTGTTTTTTTTTTCTTAAGATTTATTAATTTATTTATCTGTAAGTACAGTGTAGCTGTCTTCAAACACTCCAGAAGAGGGAGTCAGATCTCATTAGGGATGGTTGTGAGCCACCATGTGGTTGCTAGGATTTGAACTCAGGACCTTCAGAAGAGCAGTCAATTTCCTCAAGAGATTCTTATGAACTGCCCAGGTATAATGAGATCTGATCCTTCCAGGGGAAGAGGAAGAGAACTCAAGGTATTTTTAACTGGAAAAAAAAAAATTTCCAAAAGGAGCAAGTAAAGTGGAGTTGCATGAAACCATCACAAACCAGAGCTTGAGGAGAGTGCTGAGAGTCACAACTAGGCAGGAGATCAAGTTCAAGGCCAGCCCGATCATACTCCATATTACAGAGCAAAGGAAACAAGGGAGAGGGATGGGGGGGGGACAGTGAGCTGGAAAAAGAGACAACAGATCTTGAGTCAACTCTAAGTGTGTGGCAGTCATTAGAAACTGGAAGCCAGGCATGGTGAGTCAGGACTTAGCATTCAGGAGGTTAAAGCAGGAGGGTTTAGAGTTCAATGCCAGCCCGAGCTATCTGTAACCCTATCTCAGAAACAGAAAGGAAGGGGGGGGAGGGACAAAGGGGGGAATGAGAAGGAAGGAGAAGTGGGGAAAGAAAAGAAAAAGTTGAAATGATTTAAGCCAGCTCATATGGAGTTATTAAGATCCCAACCTTCGAAGGCTGGAGAAATGGCTACGCAGTCATAGTGCAGGCTGCTCTTGCGGAGGACCCATGTTCAGATCCCAACAACCACATGAATCCACTCACTGCCTGTGACTCCAGCTCCAGTGGACCTAGAAGCCTTCTTCTAGACTCCATGGCCACCTGCATGCATGTGGTTCACATACAGACGACAAGCGCACACACATACACATAAGTTAGCATATCAACCTTGAGCAATCAACACAGGAAATGGTCTCTTAGAGTGCAGTGGATTGCTTATCAGTGGAAACCCTACACACACACACACACACACACACACACACACACACACACACACACCTACCCTGAAGCTCTGCAGCCCAGCCATAATTTACTCCCATGTCCTCTTGAGAACAGTAATTATCTAACTGGAAATGGGGCCACTGGCCAGGACTCAAGTATTGGAGGGCCTTCAGCATGCTGCCCAGAGCATGAGCATCCCTTCCTAGCAGACAAGACAAATAAATAGATCACCCTGGTGAGAAGGCTGATCTAACCCTGTGGGTCACAAACAGTCTCCCTGGCCGTTCTTGGCTTCAACCTCTCCTACTCCATTTGCAGCATCCAGACGTGGTCTTAGTCCCCAGTCGAGTTCACAGAAGATAAATTCATAGATGATAAATTGGGTTGCGCTCACCTATTTCCTACCCCTCAGCCCTGGGAGAGAGAATGCTCCCTGAGAATTAGAACCTCAGATGCTGAATTCTTCTTGGGAGTATATTTATACACCCTTTCCTGTAACAAAATGTTCTAGAACAAGAACTCCAGAATATAATTATTTTTGCTAAGAACAATTACACTTCAAAGGGGCATTGATAGTCGTGTGTAGACTTGGAAGAAAAACACATGAGTCGGCATTTTATAGAGAATTTGGTGAAAACACCTCCAATAAATGATGACTTCTACTATTTTAGGCCTAAAATGCACCTCTCCCTTTTTTTTTTTTTTAACCACTAGAAATAAGTGACTATTTTGAAAGAAACAACTTTCTCACCATTGTGAATGCCACGATGCTAAGGTATGATGTGGTTTTCAGTCCAAGAAGCTAATGCAGTTGACCCACATTGTAAAATGTTGACCAAGATGAGCTCAGCTTGCCGTAAATCCAGCTGAGTTCCCTGGCTGCTACCAAAACACCAAGTTCTAAAACTCAGATTATGAATGAAAAACTAATATGCAAATAGGCTAGAACTTAGGAAACAAAATCCAAGGGGCTCCTTCTTCACAGCTGAGATAAGAAACTCACACATACAAATTCATAGGGGCAGGGGTGAGAAACAAACAGGCGCATGCGGAACAAATGGAAAATTAGACATAGTTTGAATAGTAGAAAAAACTGAAATCCATGTGATGGTACTAGACGTGGGGCATCATACAAGCTAAACAAATGTTCCGCCCTAAGCTGCAGAGCCAGTGTGGAAGCCCAATTTCTCTGCAGAATTTCTACTACAACAATTTTATTAGTGTGAGAAATGCTTTCAAAAACTTGGTACTTCACAATATAGAACATATCTTTCATAAAGCTGTTCTTCTTGTGAACATGTTTATTGAAATTGGACAGCACCCATGCAGGAATTTATGCTACGGTATCAATAAAGGCTAAGTGGCTTCAATGTGGTTGGTGCAGCTTTTTCTTAGAACCCAAAATCCAGGCAACAAGAGCAAAAACAGACGGAAGAGGCTGCATGAAACTAAGATAAATTTACACAGCCAAAGAAGCAACCAAGAGACCCAAGAAACACCCAGGAAAATGCCAAAACATATTTGTGGACCACACATCTGATAAGATCCAAACTGTATGTAAGAACAGTTCACGGAAAGAACCAAGGGCCCCCTTCCAAAATGCACAGAGGGTTTGACAGTTTCAAAACAAAGGAGCAAGGGAATTACAGATATAACAGGGAGGACTTACTTAAACTTTCCGACACCGTGAACCAACATAGAAACAAAACCCAAAGGACAATGAGAGATGGCCTCAGAATTGTCAGGAAATCAATCAGCAGAAGGGTCAATGACAACCAATGTTGACAGGAAGGTGAAAAGGGAAGAAAAAAAAAAACTTTTCATAATGCTGAAGGAACATGACAGGTTCCGCTATTCTAAAATCTAACTGTGTTGTTATTAAGTGAGTTCCTAGAAAACTCACATTCAGTTGATAAATAGGAAGCTGATTATTAATACAGTAATTGGCTCTGCCTATGCTTAAGATTGAAGATGTGTTACATTGTACTTAAATGGAATAATTCCCGATCTTACTTACATCACTTTTTAATGGATTTCCTGGTAACTAATACGAGAATGGAAGAACTATTCATTTCTAACTCACCAACTTACCTACAAATAGCTACAGATGTCTGAAATCAACCTGTGTGAGCCCATGTACATCGATCACAAAAGGCTTAAGATAAAAACTAAAGGAGATGGAAAGACATCCCCAGACCAAAACCCTTCAAAAAAAAAAAAGAGGGACTAGACCCCAGACACTTCTCTTCAGACCTATGAACGTTAAGAATAATATTAAGACTGAACCTTCCGAGCAGGAAATAACAGCCACACCACTTAGGCACCATCTTGAAGCCAGAGGCTTCCCTACACACAGATGTCATTGGCACTTCCCATTTCTCCTGCATTCACTCTCAAGTTCATCACCTATGTGAACTGCCACCACCAGACAGCAGCCCTAGAAGGGTTGGACCGCTGGCCCCGAACCCCTTGCACTTACAGTGAAGAATTCATTGTTCCGGTAAACAGTCTTTAAAGGCTATTTCTGTCTTCTTGCTCTGTGTGGCTTAGAACAAAAGGAAACTGCTCACTTTTTCATTCATTTGTGTTGTGAAGTTTTCTTTGATTTCTGGTGTCCTTGGGAACCATTTTTCTTGCAGAAATAAAGGCTGAAATATCGAACCAGCTGGAGAATAAGAACCATGGAAATCTAGGCAGGGGACGTATGTGCTTTCTGGGAACCAGAACTTGAGCTAAGATGATGGCACCACTTGGGTAATAGAGTGTTTTATGCTTTGCAATTGGCTGGGGGTTGGGGAACATCTGAGAGAGGAGATGGATACAGTACAGGGAGGATTTTTCTCAAACTCCACAGTACAAACACTTAAGCTCATGAAGCCAGCTGAAACATGTCTGTTTTTGCACAGTTCTCAGTTAGTCTTGAGTGAAATGCCAAATAAGACTTTTTAAGGAAAAAGAATTGAAGACTTTCCTGGGAACTGTTCACGGTTTAATATACTCTCCCAGTGTGTTTCTTATTATACATTGACTTAAAAAAAAAACAAAAAAAAAAAACGACATGAAGAGTAAGTGCATCAAGCTAGCGTGATGCTTGCTTCATGAGATGAATCTTTACTAGCATTTTCTACAAAACCAAGTTTTGACTTAATATCAAAGACTTCCTTCAGCTCTTATGAATGGAACCAATTGTCCTCAGGTACATCACGCTATATATAAAGCCAGGAAACAGAATACAAGCAAAAATGAAAATATAATAGAGAAATGATAAACAACCTTCTTCCGGAAGGATGTTGGCAGCACTGTTCTCTGTATTGGCTCACCTTGTTCATTTTCTGAATGGACTCATTCTTCACCTGCGCCAATACTGGAAAAGCTGCTTTTGCCTTTTTTATCAAAGGTTTGCCCTAAACAAACACGGGGCAGAAGTATACGGGAGACTGTAATGTCCCTGCTACACATTCCTTGTCTTCTATATGCCCACCCATCATGAGCCAGTCTTTATGCAATGATGACACACGGCGGCCCTGCCTAAATCCATGACTCTTCAGGGCTGGAGAAATGGCTCAGTAGACAAAGTGCTTGCCTCACAAACATCCTGTACATTTGATCCCCAGAATGCAGATCTTAAAAGCTGCTGTGATGGTGGGCCTTTATTACCTCAGCACTCATAAGCCAAAGACAGTGTCCCTGGGCCTGGCCAGCCAGCTAGCCTTGCCTATTTGAAAAGTTCCAGGCAGTGTGAGACCAAAAATTAAGATGGTCAGCTCCTGAGAAAAGACAATGGAGGCTGATCTCTGGCCACCACTTGCAAGTGCATACAGATGAATTTGCATACATATGAACACATGCACACATATGAACATGTGTATACATGTACATATGAAGAACATTAGTCATGCAAACTGCCACTGCTGAGCCAGGCCTCACATACAGATTATCACCATGCATTTATATATTTTGAGCAACCTAAAATGTTAAACTTGTTGGCATATCCAGAAACACCCTGGGAGAGTATATTAAACCATGAACAGTTCCCAGGAAAGCCTTCAATTCGTTTTCCTTAAACTATTTGATCACTGAAAATGATGACCTGAAAAGATTGCCAAATCAAAAACAGGAGCTACCAATTGAATAAGCTCAGTTTTGAAAAATAACAAATAAATAAATGTCATTATAAAAGTAGTTTTAATTTTTTTAAAGAAAAGAAAAACAAACCATGTATGAAGATGCCATAATGAAACCCCTTTATTCTGAGTGCTTCTTTTTTTTTTTTAATTTAATAAAGAATAATTGTGTACTGTAACTAAAATGTCAGGCATATGGACAGCCAGAAACCAGGTCTGGACCTAAGATAGAACCAAAAGTGACTGGACAAAAAAAAAAAAAAAGTCAATAAAATGATTCCTACTGATTTTCTGTTATACTCATAGTTCAGTCCCAGGCTATCATCAAAGATGCTTCACCCAGTAACTGGTAAGAGCAGATGTGGAGACCCCCCAGCCAAGCATTATGTGGAGCTCCAGGAATGGCAAGGAAGAGGAAGAAGAAGGATTGCAGGAACCAGAGGGGTCAAGGACACTGGAGAACACAGTCCACAGAACCAACTAAGCAGGGCTCTTACGGGCTCACAGACACTGAACCAACCACCACAGAGCCCGCATGCTCCTCTGCATATGTGCTATCGTGGTGCATTTCGGTGTTCTTGTGGGAATCCTAACAATGTGAGTATAGGCGTCTCTGACTCTTTTGCCTGCTCTTGGGGCCCTTTTCCTCCTACCGGGTTGCCTCACCCAGCTTTGCTACGAGGGTTTGAGCCTAGCCTTGCTGTAACTTGTTATGCCACGTTCGGTAGATATCCCTGGGAGGCCTACTCTATTCTGAAGGGAAAGGGGATAAAAGTGAATCTGAGGGAGATGGAAGAGACTGGGCGAAGTGGAGGGAGAGGAAACTGTAGTCTTTATGTATCATATGAGAAAAGAATTTTTAAAAGACCAGGCGTGGTCCAGTGACACCAGTAGCCCCAGAGGACTGCTAAGGCCAACTTGCTGGCTGACAGCCTCAGGGAAAGAGCTTGATTGAGGAAATAAGACAGAGTGTAGAGCATAGCACCCACCATCTTCCTTCATCCTCTCTGTGTACTGATATGTATACCACAAGTGCTCATATATCATACACAGATATACTACATTCTCACATAAATACATACATACATACATACATACATACATACATACATACATACATACATACTGTGATGGTTTATATATGCTCAGCCCAGGGAGTGGCACTATTGGAGTAGGTGTGTCACTGTGGACGTGGGCTTTAAGACACTCATCCTAGCTGGCAGTATTCTGCTAGCAGCCTTCAGATGATGATGTAGAACTCTCAGCTCCTTCTGCACCGTGCCTGCCTGGATGCTGCCATGTTCCTGCCTTGATGATAATGGACTGAACCTCTGAACCTGTAAGCCAGCCCCAAGTAAATTTCCTTATAAGAGTTGCCTCGGTCATAGTGTCTGTTCACAGCAGTAAAACCCTAACTAAGCCACATACACACACATATACATATATACATACATACAGCATACATACATACATACATTCATACATAAGAAAAACAAAACTAAGTGGCAATATTGAACTGATTAAGGGAACTACCAGGAAGACAGAAAATGTCCCTTAAAGGAATTAGTAAGTACATGAACTGGTGCCCAGGACAGGGTTCTAAGGTCGCTCTTCTCAAGATGCACTGTAAAGCCACAGGGCAGACGCAGATGCCAAACCAAACCAAACCTTTAACCATGCTGTCCCAGGCTCTGTTTTCATTAGGCCAGGAGCTGAGACAGACAGAGTAGGGGCACACGGCCCATCAGAAGGGCACATTTTCCTAACCCAACAGCCACTGCAAAAGACTAGAGAACCACCAACTCTGCCTTCTGGAACTCCAGTGTAAAAATGGTGGCACCGCCCTGTGACAATAAGCCAGGTCACCAAAGCTTAGGATTGCCGACCCTTAAGGAAATGCTTTTCCACTCCAGCCTTCTATGAAAGCGGTGGTCTCCCGCTGAGGAGGTAACACGGCTTACTGGATCAAAGATCAGAACTATACCCTGGCTCTAGCTCAGTCTCGTCAGTAAAGGTGCTGTGTGGTCACCAGCATGTTGCCTACCTGGTGATTCTCACATTTATAAAATCGGTATCAAGACTCCGCCCCACCTGCTTAGCCAACTACCCTGACAATCACGTGGCATAGCATGACGTGCTTTAGAAACCCAATCCAAAAGTATCAACCGCGACGTTGACTTTCTTCCTTCAGTTAGAAATGGTGCAGTCTGTCGGATAGAAGCACACCAGTTTCAACAAAGACCCAGTAAATGTCAAATTGTTGTCCCATACCCACACATAGAGAAAACATACAAAAAGCAAAGCAGAACCAAGAGAAGCTGGGATACCTCACGGCACAAAGAGGGGGTCAAGTGTGAAAAGCAAAAATAACATTAGCCTTTTGCCATCATTAATAATTCATATTCATGATATGAATATGCTTAATGATTTCCTCTATTAGGTAAAAGATCAAGGAACACTAATTAGGTCATAAAAGTCTTATCCGACTCTACAAATAAATTAGTATGGAAATTAGCAGGCTCAAATTGGAGGTCTCCCCCTCAGAGGAGGGTCTGAGACCCCCCCCCTCAGAGGAGGGCCTCTCCCCTCAGAGATTAGGGAATACCATGGAAGAGGGGGAGGAAAGCCTGTAGGAATCAGATGGGAAGGAAGACACTAGGAAAACAAAGGCCTTTGAATCAAGTAAGCAGGGCTCACATGGGTTCACAGAGACTGAAACAGAAAGCATGGGGCATGCAAAGGTCTGCACCAGGTCCTCTGTGTCTATGTCGTGGCTGTTAGCTCAATGTTCTTGTGAAACGCCTAATAATATGAACATGTCTATCTCTGACCCTTTTCCTCCTGTTGAGTTGCCTTGCCCAGCCTTGATATGAGGGCATGTGCCTTGTGTTATTGTATCTTGCTTTGTGCAGTTTGGTTGCTGTCTCTTGGGAGCCTGCTCTTCTCCTGAAGAGGAAAAGAGGAGGAGTGAGGAGGAGGGTGGGAAGCTAGGAGGAGTAGAGGGAGGGAGAACTGTGGTTGGTGTGTACTGTATGAGAGAAGACTCTACTTTCAATTAAACAGTAAGAAAGGTGCCCGTGAAGGCAAAGCCAACCTCCCCTTCTTTATTCCATCACTGAAAATTATCCTAGTTTTGTAACCATCAAGTGTGCGCCTCCAAGGCTCAGCTAATACTCTCAAAGACCTAATACAGGAAAGAGCTTCGGGAGTTTATTTGCCAAACAGTGGTTCTGGTTGACCCAAAGCTTCCTGGATCTCCTGCTCTGCAGGCAACACCAAGGTTTCCAGGCCTGAAGAGCAGGGTATATTCACCTGCACACGAACATCTCCGCTGGGTAAGAATGTCTAAACAGTTCTTCTAGCAAAAGAAAACCTGTGAGAACTGCCACTGTTGAGCAAGACCACGCAGGCTGTTTAACCAAACAAAACAAGAGACATCATTTAAAGGATGCCGAAATGGTTTTTGTTTCTTTGTTTGCTTGTTTGTTTTTTAATTAATTAATTAATTTAGAACCAGTGCTTTTGAATCCCAGGCAGAGGTTGGGATGGAGAAGAAAGACAAAAGACATTGAAGAAGATTGGGGGGAATTAATAAAGAAAAACTATAGGAAAGCTGATTAAAAATAGAGAATGCTCATAAGATCTTCTCCCAAGAAGCCCTTATGACACTATGGAGAGAAATTTAAAACAAACAAATGAAAAACTGTAAAACTCCTGGAGTGCAGAAGATTCCTGTAGGACTCGAATAAACAGATCTTCAGGTGAATTTCACAATCTACATGATCATGAACCCCCAAACAGCCAACTGGAGGAAGGAAACTCCACAGAGTCCACCTGTAAGCAAGATTAGAGAGACGTACTTCACCCTAAACTTTCCAACAAGGAAGTCAAACAAGACAAGCAACGCTGGTGTCGTTCACTGCGAAGTGAAGACTGAAAAAAAAAAAAGGAAGTTTGACATGTTTGTCAGCTGAGTCTCCGCAGCTCCACTGGAGCTACAGCTGCGTCTCTTCAGAGACTCACTCTGTGATGAGAAATTATTGGTTTCACTCTGTCAACAAGAAGTGACAATTAGACACTTTCTCACCAAGAAACAAACACAGAGCTTTAGACGCTGACAAGTTTCTGCTCTGGAAAAAAAAAAAAAATTTAATGTTGTTCCGATTCTTTGAAGAGTTCAACAAAAGGCCTTTCTCTGAATTCTAAATTAAATAAGCAATTATTCAAACACCCCACACCCGTCTTCACTCTTCCAAGTGTATACTCCAAAAGATGTCTTCTTTTTTGATGTTCCTTTTCCTCAAATATAACCAGAGGGTCACTGGAGCTGTTTATAGGGCAGAACGGGATGCTGGCATCACAGAGAAGGGGCGCCAGTGGGTTATAGGGCAGAACGGAATGCTGGCATCACAGAGAAGGGGCGCCGATGGGCTTTTTGAAGGGGCGCTGTTGTCTTTGGTGCCTTTGCTTTCGGCCAGCTTAGCGCTCCAGGCTCACTGAGGGACAGATGGGGAAGTTGCACTAACCAAATGGTTATTATCTGTGCAGATGGCTGTCTCTGTTTTGAGTCGTCCAGTCTTGTACTTCCCAGTTCATTTTTATAGGTCTGGACAGTTGCTCCCCGAAGGCTTTTTTGTACGTAATTAGGGCTCCTCATTGTCTCCCTGCCTGACCCTCCCTCTGAGTGAGGTAAATTCCATTCCCAGTGCACCTGTTCATGCTCTCAACCTCCCAGACTTAGCCACCCAGAACCGAGAATACCCTTGCTGCTAACGAGCATGACTCAGACTCCACTCCTGAGGGATTCCCAGCAAAGGGACGGCCCGGCAAGCTTGGAGGTGACCCAGAGACAGTAAACGGGATGTCAGACTGACAAGTGAGTTTTGTGACAACTTACTAAACTCCTTCTTAAAGAACCAGAGGTAGAGATTACCTAAGAAACAAGAGCCCATTTGATCTGATAATTGATCTGTGGGAACTAGTATAAGCAATATTTTCTGGATTTTCCTACTCTGGGATCTTCATACTTGAGAACTTTGAGAAAATGCACACTATAAATTTTTTCAAAGGTATGGGTATAGGGATTTAAGAATCACTGCACAAGTGTCTTTTTCAGTTTGTATTTTCTAAACAACCTTTATTAATTTAAAGATGATGCTTAGATGAGAATGTAATAACAAAAGCAAAATTTGAGGCATTGTTCTGCTAAGCCAAGAGCTTTGCTAAGGAGCCATTGATTGGCACGCCATAAAGTTCAGGAGGAGACAAGCCATTGCTTTGTCATTCCTGTGTAGTGAGCAACCACTGGCTGTCCTAAAGCTGAGCTGTGGTGATATTATAGAGTTACACCATTTATAATCAAGAAGTCAAATGTGGTGAGAGACACAGGCTTGCACACAAACCTTAAAATTATCAACATGTTACAGACTAAAACATCCAATGACAGAAAGAGACAGAAAGCTCAGTCTGGACTAAGGGACAAGAATGGACTTTTGCTGAAACTGAGCCTAGAAGGATGAAGTAAAATGGGAATGAAGAGGAAGGTTCCTCACCAAGTCCATGCTTAAGTGGGAAGTAACAGGTACCCAACCCAAACTAAAGAAATCAAGTATCTGTGTTCCTTGTAAGCAGGAAGACCAGTATAGCGTTGGCTTTGTAGGCAAGTGGAACCAGCACTTTCCCAGTTCTGTAATCAGACGGTGGGCTCAAAAATAAGGTATTTAGGTAGTAGGAAGCAAGTCTGCCCTATCCCCACGGCAGGCACTGAGGCCGTAAAGACCAGGTGCCTGGATGAACATCTACATTCCCAGAGACCTGGTGGGGGACACCGAAGAAGTCACATAGAACTACACGTTCTGACACAGTAGCTCCCTGTAGCACAGTGTACTCCTAAGCAGCTAAAACAGTAAGGTGAGCAGCACTGCAGCAATGTCAAAAGCCACCCAGAGAAAGCAACGTCACACGTGGATGGAAGGAGGGTGAGACTTCTTGAGGACTGCGTAGACGGCACCTGCTGTCACCAACAGGAAGGTAACTCTTCACTAGAGAGCCAGAGCAATACAAGCTGTAGCTCATATCATCTTCAAATGAAGAATCAGAAAATAACCGATGCTTCGGAATATCAGGGCTTCCGGTAACCTCAGACATGCCCTAGATAATAACCCCATCTTCATTTTGTAGATAAGAATCACTTAACCAGACATGGCACTAGAAATCTCCCCCCACCTTAGGACCACTCCTGCCTCTCAGAAGAAACAGAACGTAGAACTGGGAACAGGACAGCACTTCCTTCCCTGTACACCTTGCCTCAACTCACACTGGTTATCCCACACTATTCACCGCACACTGAGTATCTACTACACATAAGTCATGTGACCCCCGTCATAGTCCCGCCCACTTGTAGATCCAGCTCCAGCATCAGCAGCACAACTCAGTCACACTACACACTAGAGAACACAGGAATCACTTAGCCTAACAACTCTCGGAAGCAGCCAGCCTTACCACATAACATCCTCGGAGGGCATGTGGCAGGAGCACCTTTGAGAGGGCTGTTGAGGCTGGAATATGAAATGGCCCTGCACAGTATTGAGCCTCACCTTATGGTACTGTTTGGAGGTTGTGGAGCTTTCTTGAAATGAGTCAGAAGTAAGCTACTGGGATCCAGCTTTTGAAAGTTATACATATCCCCAGTTCCAACCTGTGACCTCTCCTTTCTGCCTGGTATCATTTGAAGAAAACACACACACACACACACACACACACACACACACGCACGCACACACACGCACACACATGGCCATAGGCCCAGGAACTTGGCTTTCCCTACAGTGATGGTCTGTGACCCAATGGAAACCATAAACTAAAGTCAACCTTTCCTCTCTCACATTACTTCTATCAGAAAATGTCTCTTCAAACGTGGACAATGGATTCTTCAGTCTGCTCCTAATCCCTTATTCCCCAAGCATTAAGACACAGAGAACATAAAAATCATAAAATGAAAACAACGTGCTTCCCCTTGTTAAGGAATAAGAATATAAGCCGCTCTCCCCCACTATGGGAGCTGAGGCAAATGAGTGTGAGCAATGCACACTGCTGAGCCTATATAAATCCCCAGCAGGAGAGACCCCTGCCTAACATAGTTGATTCCTCCATGACACTACATGGAAACCTCGTAGTATACCAAATTTTAACTCATATGACTCAGTGGCAAGTTAATAAGCTTCAGATAGCTAAAAGTGTTTCATAAGTAGAGGACTTTTGATTTTTCTTTTCGTTATTACTATTATGTGTGCATGCATGTGTCAGTCCAGGTGTGCGTGGGATATACTATGCATGTGGATGCCAGATGAAACCTTTCAATGGTTGTCCTGCTCCTTCCAAAATGGGTTCTACACATCAAACTCAAGTCTTCAGATCTGTGGGGCCAGGACAGCCACCTAGTGAGCCATCTCACTGGCCAATATATGAGCTTCTTAAATGTTATAATAATGCAGGCACAACCAAACAAGGACTATAATTTGTATGTCTTCAAATTTCTAGGGCAAAAAGAATTATAAGAATTTCATGGACCTAGAGACAGTTGTTTTCATTTTTAATTAGATCCAGGGAATATAATTATATCATATTATATCATATGATATATATATATATATATATATATATATATATATATATATATATATACTATAGTATATAATTATATTAAGGGAAGGGAAAGAAGGAAAAAGGTCAGCTTAGCTATCCACAATAACAACAGAAGAAAGCACTTTGAGATCAGACATGGCACTAAAGTGCTTTTGAACAGTGCTTTGTGATTCATTCAGCAATCCCTTCAAAGGAAGACATCAGTAATAATAAATAGCCAACTTTCTAATTTTGTCTATGCAAACTTGAATACTAGATGCTAAAGTACTAAGGCAAATAAAATCTTCATTACATCATGTTGATTCTGTTATTATATTCAAGCCCATGAGGCTGGGGCTGGGAATATGCCACAGTGACAGAGAACTTGCTTAGTGCTATGAAGCCCTGGGTTCAATCTGGAGGTGTGAAGAGGAAGGGAAGTGGGGAAAAGAGAGGAAACAGCGGGGGGGGGGGAGGGGAAGATGTCTAAAGTTTGTAGCTCAGTGATAAAGTTGAAGTCGGCATGCATGAAACCTTGGGTTCTACTCCCAGCACCATGGGGGAAAAAATGTGGAATTAAAGTATCCTGATTCAACTAGTTTGAACTGTAAGAAACGGTTCTATCTTATTCTTCTTTAAATTTTACTTTATATGTTATATGTGGGGAGTCAGGTGTCAGGAACACATGTGGAGAACAAAGAGCAGCCTCATGGAGTGGGCTCTCTCCTTCTACCTTTAAGTGGGTTCCAGGAACGGAACTCAGGTCATCAGACTCACGTCACTGAGCAGGAGGCACCTTGGTCCACTGAGCGACCTCATGGGCCCTTAATGACTTACCCACTACACACGTGCACAGCCACATGACATTGTCAGGCTAGCTCTGTACTCAGCTAATGGCTACATACTACACACGTGCACAGCCACATGCCATTGTCAGGCTAACTCTGCATTCAGCTGGCACTACTGGCATATCCAACTGAGCCTTAAGCCTTGGCTGGGGTCAAGGGTCATCAGAATCAGTCAGGAAACTACAAGGAAGCTGAAGGATGAGCAGCTGACCTGATCAGAAGGCATGTTACATCACAGAAAGTAAACAGAAGACAACAGGTATCCTCACGGTTTTCGCCAATGAAACAGGAAGGGCCAATATAAAACTCAAATGTAGAAGCACCTTAAAATGCCTGCTCAAAACTAAAAGAGACAATCAAAAGTCCAGGATTTATATGGTAAATTTGGTGAAAATGTTAACAAACAAGCAAGTAAAAAAAAAAAATAGAGAGAGAGCTTTGTACTGTTTTTTTTTTGAGTGTTCCTATAAGTTTGAACTTATTTTTTTAAACAAAGCAAAGTTGTGTACAGTATACACAGAGCCTGATATTCAGGAAACTTTTCTCAAGGAGCACATACATTCCTTGACAGCCACAGTCTCATAAATATTTTTTAAGGTGAGGTTATTTCTAGCTTCTCCAGAAAGCACTAGCCCACAAATTCTTTTAAATCTGATACCCTAAAAAGTAGCTGATGTCAAAACTCTGGCAGTTCTCCAGTGGATAAGTGACTGTCACACACCAGCTAACTCCGTAGGAACAGCTAATTCCTCTATAAAACTGAGTGACCTGCTAAATAGCCCAACTTCCCAGTGGGAAGTCGCCACCATCGCTGTAAGCTACTGAAAGGTGCCCCATCGTTGGCTGCTGGAAGAAGGGTGCCTGTACAGCAGAGCTGTGCTCAGTGTGATTAATAAACCCATGTTTCAAAACTCCATTCTAACAACTTTTAGAGAAAATATAGCCAAAGCCACTACAATGTAGGGGAATGTTCTTAGATCAGGAGACTAATAAACATACATCGCCCGAGATGGATTTCTCCACCGTGCTCTCGTTTTCCAACACGACACAACCTCTTTCTCATTTGGCTATATTAATAAATACATGGTGGTAAATTGGTCTTTCAATAAACACTTTGTCACACAACATACCCTTTCTCCTAGAAACATGGCCCTCTTCTTGTGAATGTTCCATTAACTAGGTTTTCCTAGGAATCCCTTGTAATTGAAGAAAAACAAAGAAGCTAAGCGCCCCTATTAAAATAACTGTGATATTTTAGCAATTCCAAATGATTCACGTGGGCACATGTGCAAACGCCACTAGAACATTCTACTGCTACACTCTGGAAACTCACCACTCATGAGATGCCTATCTTGACAAAAGCCTAAATGTTGCTGTAAACACCTAAGGATGGAGAACCAACCATCCGAGATGCTCAAAAAGGAGCTAACACCATCAGTGTCTCCCCAGAGCTCACATCCTCCCGGAAAGAAGAGCTTACAGCCCTGTGTCTGGCTCCTGTAAAGGTGCAAAGTGCTAAAGGAAAAGAAAGACCATGCATTTGAGAATCTAGGCTGCAAACATTACCCTACCAAAACCATTTAAAATATTTCAGCTTTTCATCCATAAACATTGAGTGTCTCTTCACTTTGCCTGTGTTGCAATTTAAAGTCAGCTTCATCCACCCCAGAAAAAAAAAAAAAAGTGAGTAATCCATGTCCGAAGCGTCCTATTTCAGAAAACCTTGCTTACCACAGTTTCATACCTACGCAATAAAAAGACATATGGCACAACACAAAAGCATTTACAGTTTGAGACAAGTTAAGTGGAAAGCTACATATGTTAAGTATCAAATGTTTTATGTAGTTTTCTGTTGGCCATCTATCTTTTTGTATTATTTTTATATAGTCTATTCTAATTAAAATATAATTACATCGCTTCTGGTCTTCCCTTTATTCCCTCCAACCCCTCCCATAGTGCCCCTCCTCTCTCACTCACCTTTTTCTTTGAGGATGATACACATACATATCCATAGAGAGAGGGGGCACAAATATAAAAATACATCCTGTTGTGTCTGTTTTTATTGTGTGTGTGTGTGTGTATGGTATATGATTTCAGGAAGGACCATCTGTATTGGTAACCCCTTAGAAGACTCTTTCCTGGGAAAGGCTAATTCTCCCTCTCTCGGCAGTCATTAGAGTCTTATAGTTCTTTGTCTAGAAGGGAGACTTCATGAGATTTTTCTTCCCTTCTGCACTGGCATGTCTACTGACATTGTCCTTCTTTGAGTCCTGGTTTCTAGGAAACACATTCTCACAGCAGACTCCCTGGTCCTCTGGTTCTTTCAGTCATCCCATCCCCTGTTCACTGATGTCCCACAGCCCTGGACGCTGGAGGTCTGATGAAGATGTATGCATTGCGGCTGGGCTCCCCAGGATGGTTTTCTGTAATGTGGACCAGGTATCTTGAGAGCAATGCACTTCATTCTAATGCTGAAGGTGAGCTCTCAGTGCTTGCGGCCGTTATGCCTGTGAGCACATCTGCCATGGAGAAACTGTCAACCAAGAGGTCCTTCCAGATCCTCCATCGAAGAGATCTTAAGTAAGAATTGCTACAACTAAACGTGTTTGTTAAACTTTACGGGTACATTTTCATTCTTATAGAACTTACGGTGATTTTTTTTTATTAATTTAAGACCCAAATATAGCAAAACCCGTAGCTTCTATATTTTACCATTTAGACTCAATGCTTTGACACCTACTTGAATATGTCACTAATAACTCAATGAACAACATTTAATCATTTTTTATTCTATATGCGGTGTGTGTATGTGCACGTGTAGAGCCCAGAGATTGACACTGTTATCTCCCACTACCATTCTCTGCTTTATCTTTTGAGACACAGTCTCTCTCTGAATCCAGAGTTCATTGATTGGCTGGTGTGGCTGACCAGTAAGCTCCAGGGATCCATCTGACTTCACCTTCCCCACAACACGAGGGTTACAGAGACATGCAACTACAGCCAGCTTTTACATGGGCGTTGGGGATCTGAACTCAGACACTAGTGATTTCGTATCAGACAGTTTACAGATGAACTATCTGCCTAGCCCCCAACATGCTTAACCTCTTAAGCTCACATTCTTTCTCCAATGTAAAGCATACGACTTCGTTATACAATATTGTGGGATTTCTCCTCATGAAGAGTATCCTATCAATGACTATGGTCATCTCTCTACATAAATGAACACTTATGCTTACTTACAGAACATCCTGCAGTCTGTGTGGTGGAGTCTTTGGTTTTTGTTTGCTTGTTTGGGTTTTGTTTGTTCGTTTGCTTGCTTGCTTGCTTGCTTGTCTTGGTTTGTTTTTCAAATACTAATTTGTTTTTACCCTCAGTTTAGGAAACCAATTAAGTTTTAATTTAATCCACAGAGTGGATGATACATTAATGACCACATAATGATGCCCATGTCCTAATGTCCTAGCTCAGTCTTGGTTTGCTTTGGTTTGCTTTGGTTTTTTGAGTCAGGATTCCATTTAGCCCAGCTTGGCATTAAATTGCTGTGCAGCTAAAGGCGATCCTAAATTCCTAGGCTCCTGCCTTCTCTTCCAACGTGTGAGGATATAGCAGTGAGAAACCACATTCAGCTTTGTGTCCCAATTACTGATGAATCACATGGCAAAAGAACTGTGAGGGTGTGATTAAGAGGGTCATGAAGTGGGGGTGGGGGTGGGGGTAATTATCCTGGCTATTCTCAGCAAACGCAGTGCAATCAGAATCCTTACTTGGGGAGGCAAGGGAATGAGGGAAGGAGATATGACCCCTGAAACAGATGTCAAAGTGATGCAATTTCTGGAAGGTGGCCTCAAGCCAAGGAGTGCATGTAACCTCCAGGAGCTACAAAAAGCAAGGAACAGATTCTCCCCTGAAGCACCCAGAAGGAGGGCAGTCCTGCCAGCCCACTGCCCCTGGCACCATAAGACCTATTTTGGGTGTGTGACCTCCAACACTGTCAGGAAATAGACTTCTGCTGCTCTAACTTTATAGTAATTAGCTACAGCGAGAATGGTCAGTTTTATTAGCTGCAAGGATAAACAGGGCCAGTATTAAAGATAATTAATCATACACAAAATATCCAAAACAATTTAGGAATAAATATCCTGAAAATTACAATTAACATTTGAGTTAAAGGGTATGATTTACTAAAGGTTTCTTAAAAAGCATGTTAATTACATAGGGCTTTGGGGGGTACATAATCATTAGATGAACAATTTTTAATATGCACTGTGTCAAGCACTAATGGTCAAAAGATAAGTAATGAAATGAGACACACACAAGTGAATGAGCGACTTACAATAATGTGATATATTCTACAATCAGATAAAAACATAAAAAGCAGGTTGGCAAACACAGACACACACAAAATTGGCTAATTCCTCATGGGTGGGGGGGGGGCAGTCACTGGATAGTGAAATCTGAGGCTAAACTCAGTCAGGCTACAGCATAAAGTAGACAATGGTCCTGAAGGAAACGAGACGTCATCCTCACACAATGAGAAATCTGAAGACGGTACAGGGCAGTTGTGCGATGACACAAGCTTAGAAGGAAAGGGGGCTGGAGAGGTGGCTCAGCAGTTGAGAACACTGGCTGCTCTTCCAAGGACCTGGGTTTGAGTCCCAGCATACAATACACATGGTAGTTCAAAACTATCTGTAACCTCCAGTCCCAAGGGACTCTAAACTCTCTTCTTGCCTATGAGAGCATCAGGCACACATGTGGCACAGAGACAAACATGCAGGCCAAACACCCATACATATTCAATAAATAAACAGCTCTAACTTAAAATGTTATATTTTGGCCGGGCGGTGGTGGCGCACGCCTTTAATCCCAGCACTCGGGAGGCAGAGGCAGGCAGATTTCTGAGTTCGAGGCCAGCCTGGTCTACAAAGTGAGTTCCAGGATAGCCAGGACTACACAGAGAAACCCTGTCTCGAAAAACCAAAAAAAAAAAAGTTATATTTTAGAAGGTCAAAACACTGCCTATGGTGTAAAGTATATGAAGACTATACTGAAGCTGAAAGAATATATTTATTCTAGAGCAACACAATCATGTCCCGTTTTTTTACCCTGTAGAAATTCAATTCTACCTTATCACTGCCTTCGTGAGTCACAGCCACCGCGACTGATTTTGGCTACTTTTCTCTACACAAGTTCCTACCACACTATAAATACATAAAGCCCATTAGAGTGGGTGGGGCGTTAGAGTGAGACTCTGGCACTGAATGTGCCTGCCATCTTGGATGTTATTTAGAAGTTGGGTGCATTCCAGCTATGATGAAGTCAGTGCATCCACTCCCTGCTTTCTGACTCAGACCCTACAGATCCATTGATCTTGCTGTCACCTAAGACATGCTTCTCTGCCTAAGTTCCCCCAACAAATTGCACTCTGTGTCATCTTGATTCGGTCTGCTGTCCCTGCGAGCTGCTCTGGTGCCTTCAAGTTGGTTCTTATACACTGAACCTAGGTTTTCCTAGAATCTTAATATTCAGTCACAAACACTCCATGATCACTAACTTCTATCAGGCAAGTGCTTTGTAAACATAAAATAAGATTTATGCTACGAGATATACAAAACTATGGAACTGTATAAAAAGTAAGGAAAATGAATAGAAACAAAATCAATTAACTATATTATGAAACTCATCTGCAACTTGCATTTTCAAAAAATGGTCCCAAATTCATATCACAAGAAAACAAAACTTAATGTGAAGAAACAGTGATATGTATACTTTTTAAAAATGTGATCTATTCTCAAAAAAATGCAAAGCCATTCTTCAAAAAAAAAATCCAAGATGCTTTGCCCATAAGTATTTTTTAAACATCTTATTCCTAGTATCTATAAGAAAATTGAAAGTATTTTTCTATAGTACAAGATGGTGAGGTGGCTCAGCGGATAAAAGCACTGACTGCTCTTCTGAAGGTCCTGAGTTCAAATCCCAGCAACCACATGGTGGCTCACAAACATCCATAATGAGATCTGACATCCTCTTCTGGTGTATCTAAAGACAGCTACAGTGAATTTACATATAACAATAAATAAATCTTTGGGCCAGAGTGAACGGGGCTGGAACAAGCAGAGGTCCTGAGTTCAATTCCCAGCAACCACATGATGGCTCACAACCATCTGTACAGCTACAGTTTACTCATATATAATAAATAAATACATAAATAAATCTTTTTAAAAAGAATGTCTATAGTACCAACCTCACTGGAGAATTAAGTCGCAATAGAACTTTGTATCTACGTGAAATTGCAAACTCTAGCACTGTTCAGCTCAGTGATAGCCTCAGAACGGCACTTTGATACCCTTCCCCACCCCTGCAGTGCAGCTGCCGCACAAGCTGCTTGGTATTACAGCCTCATTACCCGGGTTCCTGTTCATCTGTAGGCCTCAAATCAGGCTCACACATCTTTGTGTCTAGTGGATGGTGTGGGCCTATGCACATGTTATGTTCAACCCATGTGCTCAGGAGAAGCGAGCAACATATACTGGATTAGCAGTGGTTACTCATTATCCCCATCTCAAGACCGCTCAAGTCCGTTTCAAAAAGTATTTTGACAAAGTGTGAGCCTCAGAATGAATACTGCGTTTGCATATACCATTTTTACTTCCTCGGTTTTCTGTAACAGAATCTCAAATAAAAACATGAGCTGCCAAAGAGGAATAAGCGGTATTTAGTTTTTAACAAATATGTTTACATTTAATCTCTGAAAATCTTCAGTTTTCCCACTACATGAAATAGTATTAACAGCAAAATTGACTAACAGAATAATATTGAATTAAAATGTGTTTAGATTTATTTATTTTTAGGAATGTATGTGTGTGTGTGTGCATGTCTTTGTGTACACCATGGGTGTGCAGGCAGGTGCAGGAGAAGGCCAGATGATCTCAAATCTGCTGAAACTGGAGTTACAGATAGTTGTGAACCACTTGTGTGGGTGCTGGAAATAGAACCTGGGTCCTACGTAAGAATAGAAAACCCTCCTAATAGCAAAGCCATCTCTTCAGCACCAGAATTAGCAGAATGAGATGAAATAACTGTACACATGAATATCATTCACAAATAAGATTAAAACTACTGTTTAGATCCTAGTGTTTGATCATAGTATTGTATACATGTACTGAAACACCATGCTGCACTCCACAAATATATGTAACATATACAATTATTAAGTAGTAATGAAAATGAATTATGAAAATTTTGAGAAGCCATAAAGTAGAGCAGTGTTTTAGTCCTTTCTATTTCAAAATAGAAAGGAAGTCTAAAATCAACTTTTTCTAATTCACGTTAAGTGGTCATTTATTAGCATATACCATTGGACACAGTGGCTTCCACCGTGCTGAGTGTGGGGAAGGAGCTGAGAAGCAGGAACATTTGACTGCTTCCACTCATTCTTGTCTTGGTCCCACTTGGTGGAGAAGTCCTGAATGGGGTTGACCTTCCTATGTAGCATCTGATTGCTCTGCATGGTCACCCCGTCTCTATCAAAGGTCTGAGGGATGGGGCCATTCACAAAGTGCATCTCCTGAATCAGAATGGAAGCCATGAAGTCAATGAAGAACATGGCCATGCTCACAACTGTCTTCCACCTATTGGTGCCCATGTTTATCTCGGCGAAGCTCTTGCTAAGCTGGATGTGGTACAACTGGACTTTCTCATCCTGGACAGGATGCCCCAGTTGGCCTTTTCCTCCTTCAGGGTCTTGTGGCTGGTAGACAGCAACCTAATGTGAGCCACATCAGGTTAGGGGTAGTCATAAATAGGAAGAGGTTAATCTTCACTCTTCACGACATTCCCGTGTGCTCGAACACACTCTGAGATGGAATGGTTCCCTTGCCAATTGGACTAAGTGCCCTGGTAGCCAACATTCTGCCACCACTGCCCTCTACACCCGGGCTGCTGCAGACCGGAAGACTGGGGCCCTGAACCGGAAAAGCTAAATTCACTTTCAATTGGCTCTGGAACAAGAAAATGTTAAATTAGAATTCAAATTTGATTGTAACTGTTTGGGAAGTTAAAAACTGAAGAACAAAACCAAGGGTGAACAGAAGAAAGAAAGAAACAAACAAAAATACGGGCTCTCTGTCCTTCCCCAGCTGAGAAGTTTCCTCTGGGGCTGAGCTAAGCTAAAAATAGTTTTCCCTCTTAGCTTGATGAAAATCACCAACTGCGTAACTGCCACATGCTTTATTTATTTTCTGTCATAGCTCCTCTGGACTTAAGTGGGTAATTAGTTACTTCAGTGTGGAGTCAGCCTTCTCCCATCAGAGGTATTCAGATAGAAAAGGGAATGTAGTCACTGGCCAGGGTTCATCGGTGTCAAATAACCGCACCATCATGGTCAGAGTATGAAATAAACACAACAGGCTTGTGTGTTGAAGATTCGGTCCTCAGACGGTGACACTATGTGGGGAAAGCTAGAAACAACCTGGTGACCCTCGGGTGGGGTAAGTAGATAGCTGGAGGCATGTCCTTTGAGGGTTTTATCTTGCCGTGGCTCCTGATGATCTATCTTTCCTACTTCTCGCCTACTACGAGGGCAGCAACAAATGCCTGTTAGCTGTGACGCTCTGCCTCATGAAAGCCAACGAACAATAGAGCAAGATGACCATGAACTGAAACTTCGGAAACCACCAAAATAAATCTTTCCTTTTTTAATTGTTTTTTCAAGATGTTTTGGGTGCTTCTAATCTAAAGTGGGGTGGGGTGGGGGGTGTAAGCAGTAAGGAGATCTTGGATTAGCTGTCCTACCTATTCTGGGCCTGGAGTAGCCAGGCTGCTTCAAAGAGGCTCAGATCAACTGGGCTTCCTGGAAGAGTTCTTCTTACACACGCCCAGCCGACTGTAAGCTGTGCAGAGAGCTCAGCTCAAGATTTTATGAACTTCAGACTCTTGGTAATGCTACTGAAGTCTCTGCTTTGCATCCTTTCAGCTATCACAAATAACCCAATAAAAGTCATAAGTTCAGGACTGGCGAGATGGCCTAGACGGCCGACTGCCCTTCTGAAGGTCCTGAGTTCAAATCTCAGCAACCACATGGTGGCTCACAACCATCTGTCATGAGATCTGACGCCCTCTCGTGCATCCGAAGATAGTAACAGTGTACTTATTTATAATAATAAATAAGTCTTTGGACCAGAGCGAGTGGAGTTGACTGGAGCAAGCGGAAGCCAACCAGATTGAATAGAGGTCCTAAATTCAATTCCCAACAACCACATGGTGGCTCACAACCATCTGCACAGCTACAGTGCACTCACATACATAAAATAAATAAGTCTTTTTAAAAAGTCATAAGTTCACCCAATTGGATTTTAGGGATATCCTTACTTTGGTTTGTCACTGATTTCCCAGTAGGCAACTTGGTCACTGTTACACAACACTAAGACCTCACATTCATCTTTCTTTGTGTATTTTTTATTAGATATTTTCTTTATTTACATTTCAAATGCTATCCCAAAAGTTCTCTATACCCTCCCCCCGCCCCTGCTCCCCTACCAACCCACTCTGACTTCTTGGCCCTGGCAAGAAGTTTGCAAGACCAAGAGGCATCTCTTCCCAATGATGGCTGATTAGGCCATCTTCTGCTACATATGCAGCTTGGGACACGAGCTCTGGGGGTGCTGGTTAGTTCATACTGTTCTTCTACCTATAGGGCTGCAGCCCCCTTCAGCTCCTTGGATACTTTCTCTAGCTCCTCCATTGGGGGCCCTGTGTTCCATCCAATAGCTGATTGTGAGCATCCTCTTAGTGTTTGCCAGGCACTGGCATAGCCTCACAAGTGGCCGCTATATCAGGGTCCCTTAGCAAAAATCTTGCTGGCATGTGCAATATCTTATAGTGAAACAAAAAATTTATCCAGACTACTAAAATTTAAGGGAAGAGAGGCCAGATACTATGTCTCTGCTGTCTTGTATTATCATTGATTCACAGAATAATACTGTGCCCTTTGCTTTTACTGAAGATTACTACAGAAAGTGCCATATTATTTCATAGTATATACTGTAAAACTACAATTGCTCAATGTCAATTAAATCCCAGTTGTGAAATTTCATCTAGAGCTGAGTATCCAGAACAACCATTCCAGCCAGGCATGGTAGTGCATGCCTTTAATCCTGGGACTCCAGAAGCAAAGCTAGGAAGATCTTTGAGTTCCCAACCAGCTGGTCTACAAAAGAAGAACCTGTCTCAAAGAAACCAACCAGCCAGCCAACCAAGAAGAAGAAGAAAGAAGAGAAGGAGGAAGAGGAAGAAAGAAAAAGGAAGAAGAGGAGGAGAGGAAGAAAGGGAGAAATAGAAGAGAAGGAAGGAAGGAAGGAAGGAAGGAAGGAAGGAAGGAAGGAGAAGGGAAGGAAAGAGAAGAGAAGGAGGGAGGGAGGGAGGAAGGAAGGAAGGAAGGAAGGAAGGAAGGAAGGAAGGAAGGAAGGAAGGAAGGAAGGACCACTTCTCAAAGCAGCTATTTTGGTTTTTGTTTTTGCTTCTTCTGAACAACTTACCAGATGGAAGTGCTATGTTCTACATCTAAAGGACTAAAACTATGTTAACTCTTGTTATTTGGTTCTAATCTTCCATCTCTTTTTATTGACAGTCTTTATTTGAAGGCCCTTTTTAAAAAGAAACAGTATAAATAAACTTTGTAAATTATTTTTTAAAAAACATGTTAAAACTCTTCAGAGGGAGATAGCAATAATAGTTGCATATCACAAATATTCTAAAAGCTACAAAACTGTATGCACTCTTAACTTTGTGTTAGATGGATTTACCCATTGTTTTAATGTACAACCTAATTGTAGCAAGTAACATGATTATCGGCTGCGTGATCATTGCACTCTTGTTCTCTCTATGCTGTGCAGAGGGAAGGCTAACCTCCCTCTCTCCTCGCGTCTGTGTCTCCTCTGCCATGCCATCACTTCGCTGAGTTTTAGGAGAATCTTCTATCACCCAGCTTTTGTTAAAAATCCTTGACCATTCCGGAAAGCTAGTGTCTTTTTTTAGTTAGCCTGTTGTTTGGACTTGAGATTGCTCTCTTTCAAAGAACGTCTTTCATGGTCTTTGTTTCCCTTAGTGCATAAATCAAATAAAACCAGCTGTTCTGGTTAAGGAAGTTGAGCTAGAGGACAGCAGACACTACTCCCTCTCAGGTTTCCCCAGGCCACACAGAAAGAGAGGCAGAAACTTTACAAATAGAAAGGGATTGGGGGGGGGGGGAATCGTGTGATATTTCTAGACCAGTACAATGAAAGAAGGTGTTAGTGCATGTGATTCGTACAATTACCTCAGTCCTTCACCCCACTCACACTTAAGGAATGCAAGCATTTTAAAGGAGAATATAGTTCAACCTCCCCCAGTTCCTTTGGCAAAAATCACTTGTGGTGGTAATTTGTAACAATCTCTAAAGCTCAGTTATGCAATGGAATGTGGGCTAATGCATGATCATGGAACTGACAGGTTTTTAGAAATAACTGTGGAATAAAGATAACTTTTCTATAAACTCAATAAAGATGAGTCAGGTGATAAATTGCTACTGTTAATAAGGGATGCAAATTACATTTCCCTAATTTTAATTGGTGTTTTAATTCAGCTTTGTCAGTGAACATGACGTGTTTTAGGAAGATGGGCTTAGAGTTATACACTTTTGATTAGTGTTTTAATTCAGCTGTGTCAACCAAAGTGACAAGTCACAAAAAGACATGCCCATCATAAGTTCATGCTTTCCCAATGAATGGAGCTTTCTAACATGTTAATTAGGTGTTTTGGATCCCAAACTTCAATACAGTACCTTTATTTTCTGTGGAGAAGTTACATAAAGACTATCTAACCTCTACTTTCTGAGCAGACAGCAAAACAAAATGAGTGATCGCACATATTATAGACTGAATAACACTGGAAATAAGCTGTTTGCCCAAGTCAAATGTGAGCACACACCTAGAACCAAGAGACACAGGCAGGATTGCCGGAATAGAAGCCTGGCCTGTTTAATACATTCCAGGCCAGTCAGACCTGTACTGTAACAAGACCTGGTTTCCAAAATCCAAGTAAATGAATACATAAAGAGACAGTTTCCTTGAGAGGAAGGATCAATAGTGATTGATAAGATAAATGCAAGGAATGAATAAAAATACAATCAAATCTCCAGTAAGTGGTTTAAGGAAAGTGGCCAAGAGAAAGAGATGCAAAATTAGTCAAAATGTGGACTGACTAAAAGAGACTTACTTAAAATTACATCCTACATTTAAGAACTAGTTTACAGGGCCAGTGAAATGACTTGGCAGGTAAAGACACTTGCCACCATAAATAAACTTGATCTCCAGAACCCACATGGTTGAAACAGAGACTAACTCCCCTACGCTGTCTTCTGACTTCCACATTTGCACTGTGACTCACATGCAAACACACGCACACACAGACAGGTACATGCATACATACATACATATATACAGTGAATGAATAAATAAATAAAAATAGGACAATTTTTAAAACAGTTTACACATGTCATCCAAAAGCAGGAGACTGAATTGTCTCGAGTTGCAAAGTCTTTATTTGGTTTGCTTTTCACAAAATCAGACAAATGTTAACATAACCATATATCTTACATAGCTAAAGTAGATATCTTAGGAAACAAAAATATGATATATTTCATACACATTTATATTTACTAAATACAATTATATAAATATGTTATATATAGTATTATTGAATATACATATATAACTAGTGTGATATAATACTGTTACATTTTATTTAAAATATAATATACACAGTTCATGTTACATACATGTCACAAATTCCTAACTTGGATGGAGACATAGTCCTAACTGCTATATCCTTAGAAATATCAGAAAAAAAAAACAACTAAGATTGTTTTTTCTTCTTTTTTGTTCTAAGGCAAGGTTTTTCTATTGTGACACAAGCCTCCAACGTGCCTTCCAAATGCTAAGAATATGGGTTTGCACCACCAAGTGAGGCCTGTATAAACTCTTACACACAGCATTTGATTATAACACAAATATACACATCATAACAGTTGCTATCACTTACAGAACACATTGTGTATGCACCCTATAAGAAACTTGGTTCATTCTTTAGGGAGTATATGCTACTAGTTCTATTCTGTGGACACATTTATTTGCTAGTGACTTGTCTGAGTCACTCTAACCTGGCAAGAATTCTGAATAGTCTTAATGCCCAGGGCAGCAAAATATGGGTGTGGTTTTTTTTTTTTAAGACAGATATATAGCTCAATCTTGCAGGTGCCAAATAAAATTACAACATCATTTTTAACAGAACAAAGGAGATTAAAAATTTGTCCCAGTTCTTAAGAAGTAACTGTGAAATCCTTCCATTGGATTTCCCTTTGGTAGATGTCTGTTATATTTGGTGGGCCCTTTTAATTGCATTTGACCATCATGCCAATCAGGGGACTCATTGTAAGTGCCAAGTTACATTAATAAACTGAGTTAAAAATGGGGTTGGCTATACCAGAAAAAAAAAAAATCACAGAATTGGAGGGCAGGGTTTGGACCCACACGTCAGGAGACGGAGACAGGAAGAAACCAATGAATTGTTATTGTAGAATTAAAATGCAGAAATCGCTTTCAATTTTTTTAAGATTTTTTTTTTTTTAGTTTTTCATGTTTTTATACATTTATTTTATGTGTATGAGTGCAGTGTGTGTGTGTGTGTGTGTGTGTGTATGTGTGTGTGTGTATACCATGTTCATGTCTGATGCCCAGAGAGGAGGTCCAATCGCCTGCAACTGAAGTTGTGGATGGTTATGAACTACAGTGTAGCCGCCGGGAACTGACTAGCCCAATGCTGCCGGCTAAGGACGCCTCCGTGAAAGCACTAGACACTCAGGCTCTGGGGAGCAACACTATGCATACTGTTTAAAAGAAACAAACTGTAGCTTTGCTTATGAAATCAGGGAAATGCAACGAACATAATGTTAAATACTTGAACAAAGTGTGTCCAGCTTAAATCAATGCCAAAGATGCTACAGAAAGGCTCAACACTGGAACAAATCAGAAGGCCGTTGTAAAACTGGCACATCCCTTCATGGATAATTTTGTAACACTAATCCACCTGGAGCTCAGAAGTGAAGAGCACTTACACTGCTACAGAAGAGTGGGGTTCAAATCCCAACACCCCCTGATGGCTCACAACTGTCTGTAACTGCAGAAATTGCTGTTAATTTTTTAAAGTTTTTTTTTTTTTTAGTTTTTCATGTTTTTAAAGATTTATTTTATGTGTATGAGTGTAGTGTGTGTGTGTGTGTGTGTGTGTGTGTACCATGTTCACGTCTGATACCCGAAGAGGGGGGTCCGATCCCCTGCAACTGAAGTTATGGATGGTTATGAACTACAGTGCAGCTGCTGGGAACTGACCCCAGTCCTCTGCGAGAGCAACGCGTGAGCCACAACCACTGAGCCCATCTCTCCAGGCCCCTGCTTCCAGGTCTGAAGTGAAAGATGCTGTCACACACAAAGTCAAACACAGGCTCGGCTCTGCCACATGTACCCGGAATTCACAGGGAACACGGCGATTGCTGGACTTTGCGGTGCTGCAGGTAGCTCTGAGGTGGCAGGCTGCTCTCCAGAAGAATTCATGGGGCAGATTCTGTCGTGTTGGTGCAAGCATGACTCCAGATGCAAAGATGCAGGGCCTAACACATCTTTTCTTCCCAGGGCTTCCTTTTCCAATTAGGATCTAGAAAGTCCTCTACATAGCTACATTGGAAACCAAAGCCACGTCTATGTATTATGTTCCTCTTTCAGATGTGAGAATTAAACACTCTCTAGAAAAATACAATGGGCTCATGTGCATACAAATGCTTTGCCGGTTGCTCTCTCGGATACATCTATCTGGTTCTACAACTAGAGACCGCAGATACAGAGCCGACGCAACTCACCCAAGAGATCAAATCTTCTGATTTGTTCTTCCATTCGTCCTGTGTTTCAAATGACATGTGTCAGTGGGAATCAAAGATCCTCTCCGTCTATCCTCCTGTATATGATCAGTTAACCCATGCCCTCTACAAAGCCCACTACATCCATGTGCCCACTCCCCACAAGATACTGGTAACCGTTGGCTTCCTCATTCACCAAAGCTTTCCTCTAAATCAGTTTCCATATTTAAAAATCTGGGGTGGCAAAGGATTGAAGAGTTGACTCAGTGGCTCAGAGCACTGGCTGCTCTTGCAAAGGACCCAGGTTGAGTTACCAGCATCCAACCTGGGTAGTTTCCTGTATACAACCACTTGTAATTCCAGTTCCAAGAGTGTCAAAACACCCTTCAAGCTCCTGTGGGGATCTGGATGCACATGGTGCACATGATTTCATGCAGGTATCCACATACACAGAGGGAAGGACAGAAGGAGAGAGAGCAATAGGAGACAAGGCGAATATGGGCATTGGGGGCAATGTGGAAACCAGTGCAGTGGAAACTTCCTGGAACCTATGTGGGTGAGCATCATGAGGGCCCTAGTAATGGAGGATACGGAGCCTGAACTGGCCATTTTCTATAACCAGTCAAGGCTCACTGGGACACCAACCCAGATACAAAACCTTTGCCCTACAACCTGTCCTGCCTGCAAGATGTGCTGGGGCAACAGTGGCTCAGAGCATGTGGGAGGGGTCAACCAAAAACTGGTCTAACTTAAGGCCCAAGTCAAGAAAGGGATCCCATGTCCCACACAGACTGCATAGATGGCCAGGAATTAAGTTCTAAATGGCTCAGAGATGTTGGGAAGAACCAAACATGACTGAAAAAAAAACAAGGCTAATGAAATAATTTCTAATGATATTTGCTATACTCATAGATCAGTGTAGATATTCAGTATACTCATAGATCACTGTAGA
>NC_034597.1:90065361-90071002 GCF_900095145.1 Mus pahari
TACTCATAGATCAGTGTAGAGATTCAGTATACTCATAGATCAGTGTAGAGATTCACTATACTCATAGATCAGAGTAGAGATTCAGTATATTCATTGATCAGTGTAGAGATTCAGTATACTCATAAATCAGTGTAGAGATTCAGTATACTCATAGATCAGTGTAGAGATTGTTTACTCATAGATCAGTATAGATATTTAGTGTACTCGTTAACAAGTATAAAGATTCAGTATACTCATAGATCAATGTAGAGATTCAGTATACTCATAGATCAGTGTAGAGATTAAGTGTACTCATATATCAGTATAGATATTTAGTATACTTATTGATCAGTGTAGAGATTCAGTATACTCATAGATGGCCCAACTGCCCTCACAGAGACTTCCTCTGCTGGCAGCTGATGGAAGCAGATACAGAGACCCACATCCAAATATTAGATGAAGCTCAGCTCAGGGAACCCCAAAGAAGAGAGGGAGGAAGGAGCCAGAGGGGTTAAGGACAGCAGGAGAACATGGCTCACCGACTCAGCTAAGTGAGGCTCATAGGAGCTCCCAGAGACTGAATTGGTAACCATGGAACCAGCATGGGTCTGCACAGGGCCCTCTGCATGAGTGATGCGGCTGTTTAGCTTAGGGTTGCTGTGCGACTCCTAACGTCACAGTGGGGATGTCTCTGAGTATTTGGCTTCCTCTTGGGATGCTTTTCTTCCCACTAGGTTGCCTTGGTCAGCCTTGATGTGGGGGTTTATGCCTAATCTTATCGCATCTTGTTATGCCATGCTTGGTTGACATCATTGGGAGAGCTGCTCTCTTCTGGAGGGAAAGGGAGGAACAGTGGATCTTGTCAGAGAAGTGGGAGGGAGGGGAACACTGGGAGGAGAGGAGGAAGTGAGGCTGTGGTTGGGATGTATTGTATGAGAGAATGAATAAAAAGAAAAAAGAAGAAATAAAAGATAAAACAAAAAAAAAAATCTCTGTAGCAGCTTTATTCAAAACAGCCCAGCCTTAAAACAGAATGGCCCATCTGTGGTTTTAAAAAAAAAAATGGTAACTAAATTATGGTACACATACTGAGGAATAACAGCATCAAACATCTGTTCTAGTGTACCAACAGGACTACCTCCCAAACAGAATGTTGAGAAAAAGAAGCCAACACGAAACAGTGCAAGGCAGACGCTTCTGCTTATAGGAGGCCCAGACACTGACACTACTTACCTGCGGTGAGGAACTCAAAGTCCTGGTGGTGAGAGACGAATGGGAATGTGCCAGAAAAGGGTTAGGAAAGCTGGAGTGCGGGAATTTTCCTCCGTGTTGATAAAGACGATGGCAAGTAACACATAATATCCCACAGTTTAAGACTTCAATTAGAAACTGGCCAGTTTATATGGTAATAAAGACAGACCCCAGGCCTAAACCAGGGTTCTTCAGCCTCTGTGCGGTGGATATTTTATTACAGAGAATGTGCTGACCACAGTGAAAGAGTTAGTATTACTGTAGTCTGTCTAGTCATTAAAAAATGGCTTAGCTCCAGCCACCCTGGTTTGACATCCACAAGTGTCTCCAGAGATATTGCCAGATGTCCCCTGGGGAATAAAATCACCCCTAGTTGAAAACACCTTCATTAAACTACTAGTTTAGTTACAGGAGTATCCTGTAGGACCTCTCAAAGTAAAAACCAGTGTACAGTCAGACCACGGCATGGAAATTAAGTGCTAGAATCCTTGACCTGCAAGAACTTAAGTCTTTCATTAGACACAGGCGACATTTATCCCAGGCTACCCAAGCAAAAGTACCTAGGATGCTTATAGACACAAATTCTTAGGTGCTTGCCCTGGAGATGTAGCATTGCTAGGACATAGGGTAGGACTTAGAAACCTCAATTTCTCAACAAGCTCCTGAGAAGATTTCTATATCTACTCATATATACATACTAAGTAGGTGTATAAACAGAGGAGCGATGATAGATAGATGGATAGATAAGATAGTAGATAGATAGATGGATGGATAGATAGATAGATAGATAGATAGATAGATAGATAGCAATAAGCAATTCTGAAAACAGAACTCTCAGATTGTTCTATTTAATGTATCTATCCATTTAGATAGATAGATAGTAAATAGATAGATGGATGGGTAGATAGATAGATAGATAGATAGATAGATAGATAGATAGCAATAAGCAATTCTGAAAACAGAACTCTCAGATTGTTCTATTTAATGTAGAAAATATTTTGACAATACATCTCAAAATTGATGAACAATTCCACAGGCACAAACATGGTTGTTATTTTTGTCTCGTAGCTTAAACATGTAGAGAACTTTACTAAAGCTGAGGTGACTGACAGGACTTGTCTGATACTGACAGATTAGAATCTCAGGAGACTTACCCCGCCATCCCTCACCAAGGGGCCTGAGGAACTAAGGAGTCTCTAGGCATCACAGCTTTCTCTTGACACAGGACATTAGAAAGAGAAATCGCAGCAGACACTCAAAACTACATCCTTGCCTCCTAAAAATATCCTTTCATCCTCAACAATCTATTTCCAGCCACCTCTGCCCTATCTGCTGTCGCAATCTGTGCCTGCTGCGGTTCCCACTTTCCACTAGTTAACCTAATTATCAGCTTCCATGTCTGGCACACGGCTTTCCCTCGCAGGCCTCAGGCTGGCCACTCTGCAATGGCTCCAGTCCCAGCAGGAAGTCGACCGTGTTTTTGCAATGCATGAGCCTCAAGGTCATGTTCTTTCCACTGGTGCTTTGTGTCTTATTCTCCACCGCTCTTCAAACCTCCTTGCCTTCGCCTTATCGCAGCATTTCATTCCCACCCCGCATGGGCTAGTCTATTTTTTCATCCACTGCTTCACCTGTGTCTTCTCCACGAGGCCCGATTGCTTGTCTGAAGTTGCCCTGGGTTCCCTTACATTTTACACCTGGCCACTGGAGACTAATGATAACAAATATAACAATAAAGGCTGAAGTGAAAAATGATGACACAAGCCCATGATCCCAGCACTCAAGAAGAGGGGAGACCCTGCGCTCCCCCCCCCCAAAGACAACTCGTATTGCTTTCATGTGAGCATTTCCCTCAAGTACCTTGCTAAGGGCATCACGGGAATATTAGCACTTCTCCTCCATGAGGAAAGAATGAATTAGTTACACTTCTCATTGCTGAAACAAAAAAGCAAAATCAGATTTAAAAAAAAAAAAAAATTCACCTGTGACAAAAGCCACGTGTGAAAGGAACAGTTTGTTTTGGCTCGGGGCTGGAGGGGATTGTCTCTGAAGAGAGGAAGGCATGGTGACCGGAGCCTGAGGTCACATTGAATCCACAGTGGGGAGGCAGAGAAGCAATCACTGACACTAAACTCACTTTCTTCTTCAGTCCAGGACCTTGGCCTGAAGGATGGTGGCACTGCCCACATTCAGGGTAGCTCTTCCCTCCTGGAAAATCCTAGAGATGTCTCTCCAAGATGACTCTAAATCTACTAAAGTTGATAATGAAGGTTAACCACCGTAGGAAGTTAGATCAAGCATCTGACTTGTTCTCCAAACTCCACCCAGACAGTACTTTGGCAGTCACACATTTCCGAAGCACATGTGACCTTCTGCTAGACCAGAGAAATTGGGTACTGGAACTGGCGTTTGGGGCAGGGGGGAAAGCTGAAAACCTAGGAAGCCAGGGGAAGAGGCTCAGGCATTCCCTGAGACACTGCAGTTGGCCGAAGAGAGGAGAACAGGACGGAAGGAAGTAGCCAAGGCAAGTCACCCCACAGGTGACCACAGACTGGTCACAGCAGTAGACTGCACAAAGCGGCCATACAGGGTGAAGTGCATCTCTTCACGGTGTATACTCCAGGAAGCCAGTAGCTTATACACAATGAGTCTAATTCTCCTCTGTGTGTGGAGGGGATCAGGTGTCTGCCAGCAAGTTCAAAATCTGCTCAGTCACTTGTTCTAGCTGTTGTTTCTTTTACCTGTGAAGAGTTTGTCATACATTGTGACATGAACAGAAATGAGAACAGCAACTTAAAAAGAAATTAAAGAGCACCTGCACTCCTCTGTCCCTGGCCTCATTCTAGAAAGAACTGCAAGCGAAGGCCTGTCTGTGGGTTGCAACCACATGCTACCCACCGCACATTTTCCGTGAATAATGGAGCTATAAATCACTTTAATACCACAGATTTCAAAAATTACTAGGTGCCATAAACTTCTCGCTTCATCAAGATGTTCTTGCAAAGTAGTATGATTTACATTTCTAAGCAACTTGGAAGTCACTACGGTGACATTAATAGAACTTTTTAACTTGATTGAACCCATAAATGTCACATTCTTTCTAAAATATTGAAAATGACAGGGAAAGAAGAGGGAAATAAAAAGCACTACCATGGAATTTTCCCAACCATTGAGTCCTACACTTTAAAGTTAGATTCACAGATTCATTTAGAATGTAACTCTACCAAAAATTTTAATTATTTTACCTCTTGTCCCTAAATTCCTGAACCAGACACAAAATCCACATTCCTTGAGACCAGCTGCTGGTCTGTCTAAATAGCGAGCACCCAACAATGGACCTTTCTCCCCAGGTTCCCTCCTAACCATCAAGAGTTTATGCTTCTCCAGTGTGCCTGTCAACCCATCTCTGCACAAATCACTTATACCTCTTATTCCTGGCTGCCAGCTTGCTAATCTTACATTTGATTAGCCCCAGTCAATACTTGGTAGGGCTGTGGGACAGATGACAAAGGAACTGGGTGACAAAGGTGATAAAGACACTGACAGCCACACTGTTCTCATGACTCTTACTAATATAGAAATAAAGATTAAACTTCTACAACTCCTATGCTGCCGTCAGTATTGACTTTATTATTCTCCTATCAGCTAATTTGGAAATGCCCAGACCAGTTTCATTTTTGGATCACACACACACACACACACACACACACACACACACACAAATCCAGAGGAAGTGTATTCAACACTGTGAGGTTCAACATGATATCACCTTCAAAATATATCAGTAATGAGAACAATGCCATGGCTGATGTCTTGCTTGCTTCCTGGCCAACAGAACCCCACAGTAACCAGATAGCCTTGCACTTTGTAGATAGAAGAGTTAATATGTGACATGCTTGGTTCTTCATAAAAATAGAACTCCTGTATGATCCCATTATACCATTCTTGGGAATATAGCCAAGTCAGTATACAGCAGAGATAACTAAACATCTATGTACTGTGCATTATAACAAGTTGTGGAACCAGCCTAGATGCCCATCAACTAATAAATGGATGAAGAAAACATGGCATATACACCATAGAGTTTTATTCAAACAAACAAACAAACAAACAAACTGAAATTGCATCATTTTCAAGAAAGTAAATGGAACTGGAGACCATCATGTTAAGCAAAATAAGCCAAACTCAGAAAAAGCAAATGCCATGTGTTTTATTTGATACCCAGTACAGAACAAAGTTTAAAGGTGTGGTGAACTATTTGGGAATAGCAAAGGAAGCAGAAGGAAGGGAACCAGTGATAATGGGTGATATGATAACATTACACACACACACACACACACACACACACACACACACACACATATATATATATATATATATATATATATATATATAGAGAGAGAGAGAGAGA
>NC_034597.1:90071007-90078001 GCF_900095145.1 Mus pahari
AGAGAGAGAGAGAGAGAGAGAGAGAGAGAGAGAGAGAGTGCATATATACATTATTAAGTCATAATCAAGCTCATTACTTTATGCAGTTAATATACAGTAAATTTTTAAATGAAAAATGTATCACTTTCTCTTTCTAGATCTCATATTTTCTCTTCCCTTCAATCATCTCCAACCTATAAGGATAGAGAGAAATAAGAAAAAGAAGGGAAGGATAAGGAAGAGAGATGAGAAGAGGAGAAGGGAAAAAGAAACGGGGAAGAGGAAAGATGTGGCAAAGCAGAGTTAAGTATCCCTCCTCCCACGTGATCGCACACATGCATCTGCATGCACACATACACACATACACACACACACACACACACACACACATGCACCCACATATGTACACGTACACATGCATGAGCACCACACCTAGAGCGTCATCAAAATTAAGGCAGTTACCTTGGGCAAGCCCAGCCAGCTGTCAAAGCAGCCTCTAAAGGATGTAAATGAAGTCTCGATTACATTCATTAGAATAATTTCTTCCTGTGGATCTTCTCACTGTTTGGGCCACTGGCTCATCTTTGTACTCTTCTATAGTACACATCATCACACCTCTCCACTGCTCACAGGCCTGCCCCTGTCTGCTTCCATGTGTCCTAGTCACTTTTCTTCTCCAGACCCCACCTCACCATCTGACAACTGGCACTACTTATCGTCCATGTCATGGCACAGGTAGATCTCATGCCCACGCAACAGCTATATAACTTTATGAGCAGAGCCTCATCTACCGGCTGACTTCCCATGGAACTGTTCAACTATTGATACACAATGTGCTAACTTTTAAACTTTAACTGCTGTCTCAGTGACAGGCGTGTATAAGCATTATTCAAGTATTCAAGAATTTGATAACTTAATGTACTCAGTGTATTGATTATTGACCGTCTTATTTAGGACTTCTATTGCTGCAACAAAACACCAGGACCAAAAAGCAAGTTGGGGAGGAAAAGGTTTATTTGGCATACATTCCCACACTGTTTTTCTTTGAAGGAAATCAGGACAGGAACTCAAACAGAACAAGAACCTGGAGGCAGGAGCTGAGGCAGAGGCCATGGAGGGATATTGCTTTCTGCTTGCTCCCCTGGCTTGCTCAGACTGCTCTCTTACAGAACTCAGGACCACCAGCCTAGGGATAGCACCACCAACAATGGGCTGGACCCTTCCCCACAATTGGATCTTATGGAGACAGTTTCTCAATTGAGGTTCCCTCCTTTCAGACAATTCTAGCTTGTGTCAAGTTGACACAACAATAGCCAGCACATTGGCCTACAGTGAGAAGTGATGTATCCACTACCCCTGTAGAAACAACAGCATCAGCTGGGTTAGATGGGGTGTACAGCAGCCCGAGGAATGATTTTGCTGATGGCAATTTTATTAAACTAAGCTGTGGTAAATCCCACAGCTTATGTCATTTACTGGCTTAGGTTACAGGTTCCTGGTTATAGAGGAAGGAGTCTTGGATCTGCTGACACAGTAGTTTCCCCAAATCCAGGCTACATTCAAATGCTAAAAAGACTGCTTTTTGTGAGAATTGGCTTTTCTCCTCTGATCAAATGAGTGCGGAAGATAGAACTCATGTAGTCAGGCTTTTGCTGAAAATACCTCTTCCTCGTGAATCTTCTCACCTGCTCACCAAACGCCTGTGTTTAATCAGATCCCCAGGGCTAACCCTAAGATTCTGGTTCAGCATATCTACAGAGAGGCTCAAGAATCTAGTATGCACATAATACATATACTTTTTTAATTTTTCAACTTTTTATATTTAAATTTTATTTATGTAGTTTAGATACATGGGTGCTCTATTTGCATGTATGCCTACATGACAGAAGAGGCATCAGATAGAAGAGGGCATCATATCCCATTACAGATGACGGTGAGCCACCATGTGGTTGCTGGGAATTGAATTCAGGACCTCTGGAAGAGAAGACAGGGTTCTCAACCTCAGAGCCATCTCTCCACCTCATAATACATACTTTTAAGTCTCATGAAGTTCTCATACACAGTCCATTGAAAAGCACCACAATGGCACCCTTTCTATGCTGCGTGGAGATTTTGATTTCAGCGGGTTCGCTAACAGTAAAGTTGGGAGCCAAGTCTCCACAACTCACAGTTAAAGCTATGAAGCTGACTCTCACCCAGGAAAATCTCAGGTCAAATGGGACTGGCATTCACTGCTGCTGACATGAAGTCATTTAATGGTAACAGGGAGAACCCTTGACTTTGCCTCTAAAACCTTTTGTCCGTCATCTCCTAAGCAGCCCCAGCCCTGGAAACCGCATTGAATCTGCCCAACACTGAAAACTTAGCATCCTGGGAGTGATCCTTAATAGACATCCCCACAAAGGCTTTCTCTCACCTGCTTCTTGCTTTTGGCTACAAACAGCCAGAGACCAACTGGGCTCTTATAAACTGAAGAAATGTCCAGGCAGGTGGTAATCAGGTGTGGTTTACCGAAGAGTCAAGTCCAGTTTAGTCCAGTGTCTTCCTGCATGTGTTATCAACATCTTCACTCTGGTGCCACAGGTGGTAGTGGAGAGGGTTGCAGCAGCCAGAGAGAGGCCAGAGCCATCTCACTCAGTAGAATAAGAAAGTGGGATTTGGGGCCGTGAGATGGCTCAGTGGGTAAGAGCACCCAACTGCTCTTCCAAAGGTCCTGAGTTCAAATCCCAGCAACCACATGGTGGCTCATAACCATCGGTAACAAGATCTGACGCCCTCTTCTGGAGTGTCTGAAGACAGCTACAGCTACATATTAATTACATATAATAAATAAATAAAGCTTTAAAAAAAAGAAAGTGGGATTTGTTTTGTTTTGTTAGTGTTTAGAGTTGTTGCTGGTTTTATTTTTCTTTTCTTTTTCTTTTTTTTTCTTTTTTCTTTTTTCTTTTTTTTGTGTCATTGGGGTTTTTTTTTTTAGCTTTATTGTTTGGGGTTTAGTTTGTTTATTTGTTTGTTTAGTTTGTCTCATTCATAAAACTGACAAATCCACAGAGTAAACCAGAAGTCAGCCTCAGGTGTATGTCCTCAGAACGCCATTGGCCATCCATCTTGTTTTGTTTTTGAGACATCTCTCACTGGTCTGGAACTCACCAATTTGGCAAAGCTGGCTAGCTGGCAAGCCCCAGGAATTTGCCCATTTGTACCTCCCCAGCCCTGGGATTGAAAGAATATAGCCCCGCCCCTGGCTTTTTTAACAAGGGTTCTAAGGAGTCAAAGTCACATGCTAATACTTGCAAGGCAAGCATTTCACTGAATAAGCCCACTTCCCACCCCAGATCCAGTGCTTAAGTAAACTAATGGATTCAGTGTCCCCATACTCAGAGCATTGCTCTGTCATTCGCTTTCATGATTAGCAATGCAGCTTTTTAAAAGAAAACCACCTGAAAAACATAAGCAGCTAAAAACAACCATTCACTGGGCAAACATAAGCCAACTCTCACTATCGGAGTCCAGAATCAATTCCATTCTCACAGGGAGGAAAAAAACCCTCATAGCCAACAGGAATTGAAAGTAAACTATCACAGGAGGCAATCACACCAGAAAAACTGGTTCCTAAATAAACATCCAATGCTCTGCACCTCAAATCCAATACCAACCAGGATCATCTCCCGGCCTCAGTATGTACACCGAAACACCTCCGTAGAAGAACTGAACTGCCATCAACAAACTGGCCCAGTAGGTGAAGCTCCTGCCACCAGGCCTGATGAGCTGAATCTGATCCCCAGCACACGTAGTGGAAGGGACAGAATTCCCACATGTTATCCTCTGACTTCCACACTTGCTCCCTGGCAAGCTTTTATTGTGTATGGGCACTTGCATGTGCACACTCACTCACACACACACAAAATGTTTAAAAGAAATGATTTATAAGTTTATCCTCCACTCCAGGGGTGTAAGGAAATAGTTCTAGGAAAATGGCAAATGTGTTTTGAGGTATGATTACCCTGTTGCCTTAATAAGGAGCAGTATTATGTTGTTTCATAAAGTACCACCAACAAGGTCTGTCTGTGTCCTCCAGCCAGACTTATTAGTGGAAGCTAGGTTTCAAAGACTACTTCAGTCATTACAAATGACAACTTGCACAACAGAGAAACATATATCCAACAGACACACACACACTTCACCAGTGAAGTAAAAGAGAAAGCTGCTTAGAACTATAGCTAATCTGTCCTCATTTGTCAACTTGATTAGATTGAGAGGAGGATGAATGATCACACCTCTGTATGCATCCAGGAGGGTAGTGTTCAGGCTTCCCTGGGTCACAAGGACTCTGATCTAATGAACGCCATAATACATTGACAGATTCAAAACTGGAATAGACCGTTGAGAAGGAGAAGCCTAGGTAGAGGAGGTGTGTTCTTGAAGGACGTATCTTGACCTTGGCCCCTTCCCGATCCTCCTTTTCTCCCTGGTCTCCTTCGGGTGAACGAGGAGGGTTCCTCTACCATCCTCCTCTTCCGTGATGCTTCTGCCTTCCCACAGGCCCAAAAGCAAAGGACTCATCTGGCCATGGACTAAAACCTTGACCCAAAATGAATCCTGTCTCTGGGTGGTGATCTTCTCAGGGACGTGGTCATGACAACAGCAGCGTGACTAATACGGAACCCACTATATGACAGAGTCTCCTGCCCCCCCCCCCCGCAAGAGTTCAAGTGCTGAAGAAATGTAGGCATGGGTGTTCCTCAGAGGTAAACAGACTAGAAGGAAGAGAAAATTCCCTTCTCAAAGGGATGGAGTTAGGAGGAGCCAGCGCTTATAAAGCATATCATCACTACGGTACCTTTAGGAAGAAAAAAAGGAGGAAGAGGAGGGAGGGGTCCTTTCAAATTTAGCCTACAAAATGTCTTCAGAATGTACTTAAACTACTCATTTAAGATGTGACTGGCCCATGCTTAGCAATTACAGGATATAGGAGAATTACAAGTTTAAGGCCAGCCTGGGCTACCTAGTAAGACCCTGTCTCAAGAATATTTCGAAGTTTTCATTTAAAAACATGCCTCATAATCCCACTTAACATTATCTCAGGTATAATTTCTCCTAAATTATAAGTATCCACGTGGGAAAATACTATTATTGTGCAAACACATTACAATTGACATCTGTTAAAGATGACAAGGAAAGCCGAGACATGTAGGACCACACATGTGCTCTTGGCTATGGCCAGCAAGCCCTAGCTGTGGATTTGACTTCCTGAGGACAAGGACCAGTTTATGCTCATGTCATTGGATTGGAATGAATCCCCTCCTACTGAACTAGGTCCTAGTCACACAACCGTGAGCAGACAGGAGCTCCCAGCACATGTGGTTACCCCATGCCACTGGAGGGGTAACCACAAAAAACAGCCATCAAAACAACATCGGACACAGAAATGGAAAGCTGAGGTTCCAACCTCCGTCAGCTACACATTCACTGGAGCCCAGTCTGAGGAAGTGGCATTTGTCACTTAAGAAAAAAAAAAAAAAAACTGAAGGGGTGAGGAGCTAAGCCAGCAAAAATATAGGAAGCACGCAGAGGTTTTGAAATTATTTAAACACGAAGCTTATTTTGAGCAGGACAGCCAACCTGCACATGCGCGTGGTACACATACATACATTCCAGCAAAACACTCATGCACATAAAAGATAAAAGAAGTAAATCTAAAGAAATTAAAGTGAAGGATGACTGAAGACACCGAAGGTCAACCTCCAGTCTATAGGGCATATGGGGCCTTATTACCAGAGAGCCGTAAGAATAGTAGGGTTGAAGGAGTTCAAACCCTTGGAATCTCAGAATTGAGAGCAGCTGGCACGAAGCCATTCCCTCCCTGCCTCTACCTGCTCTGGAACACGGAACCCCGACAGCCCAGCAAGGACCATGGTACTATGCTAATGAGGAATCCAGATAACCCCAATGGTAGGCGCTCTCCTAGCATGAACAAGCCACTGGGTTTTAGTTTAGAGCACTTAACAAAAAGAAAAATAGGTAACTTTTGGCTAGCATATCCGAGCATACCTATAATCTGAGCACTAGAGGAGAGTCAGGAGAATCTCCAGTCTGGGGCCAGTGTGTCCTATTGGACACAGCCAAAACCTGTCTTGATGAAAACAAAACAAAACAAAAGCCTTGGGTGCAGAGTTGGTGACTCGCCTTAAGGACCAAAAGCAGGAAGTGAAGCATAGGACTCAGCTGTAATTCCTACGTCTCCAGCATCAGCAACTACAAATCCACGTGCAGAGTCAAGTCAGCATCCAGGCCGTGGTTCTCACCGTGCCTAACGCTGTGGCCCCTTAATGCAGCTCCTCATGTAGTGGTGACCCAACTGTAAAATGATTTCATTACTCCTTCACAACTGTCATTTTGCTGCTTAATGAACGAGTCTTAATGTAAGTATCTGTGTTTTCCAATGGTCTTAGGCAACCCCCTTGAAAGGGCTGATCAACCCCCAGGTTGAGAAAGCTGATTAAAGCCTGAAAAGAAAAGGCAGGGCTACAGCCTGAGTACGGTACCATCAATAAAAACTCACAGACTGGAGGTTAGCACATTCATGGAACTTGGACTCTCTGATCTGCCAGATCCGTGGGGAAATCTTGGGTGCCTAGGTCTCACTTCTGCAGAACAGGGATTCTTACCACCTACTCTTTCGTCAGATTGTCTAAGAGCAAAAGCCAGCAAACATCGTCTGTAAAGAGAGGAAAAGAACAAGGCTTGGCTTCTGTCGCAAGTGCTTCCTGGGAAGGTGTACTGGTTAGTTTTGTGTCAACTTGTCACAGCTGGAGTTACCACAAAGGAGCTTCAGTTAGGGAAAGGCCTCCATGAGGTCCAGCTGTAAGGCATTTTCTTAATTAGTGATCAAGGTGGGCGGTCCCTTGTGGGTGGTGCCACCTCTGGGCTGGTAGTCTTGGTTTTATAAGAGAGCAGGCTGAGCAAGCCAGGGGAAGCAAGCCAGTAAAGAACATCCCTCCATGGCCTCTGCATC
>NC_034597.1:90079950-90092021 GCF_900095145.1 Mus pahari
AACAACAATATGAACTAACCAGTACCCCCTGAGCTCGTGTTTCTAGCTACATATGTAGCAGAAGATGGCCTAGTCGGCCATCTTTGAGAGGAGAGGCCCTTGGTCTTGCATAGATTATAAGCACCAATACAGGGGAATGCCAGGGCCAGGAAGCAGGAGTGGGTGGGCTGGAGAGCAGGGGAGGGGAGGGTATAAGGGACTTTTGGGATACCATTTGAATTGTAAATGAAGAAAATATCTAATAAAAAATTTGTATTGCTATTGCATTTAAGTATGTGTCTGTGCAGGGGTATTGCACATGAATTCAGACAGAGGCCAAGAGTGTTGATTCCCTTGAGATGGGAATCGCAGGTGGCTGAGAGCCGCCTATGGAGCCACCTATGATGTGTGTGCTGGACCCAGTGGTCAAGAGCAGACACTGCTCTTGGGTCCAAGCTCAGGTCCTCTAGAAGAGCAGCGTCTGCTCTTGACCACTGGGTCCAGGTCTTGAGTGTTTTAATAAGACAGTTACCTTAAAAGAGGGGAAGGAAGAGGAAATGGGTAAAGTAATGGAATACACAAGGCCCTTCTAACAATTTCAGACTGCCCACCATCTTACCATGTCCCACAGCTGAATTCCTATTCAGCCTGACTGCACGGCTGACATATAAGACATGCTGAGACATTTCATAATCTACCTTTCGTTTCAGAAACAGGCAACACACTAGATAAGCTAGAGGCAGGGAGGGGGGTCACTGACATCATCGGTGTCCTCATAAAGTATATTTCACTCAGTCCACGGATGGGGGAAAAAATGGCATTTGACTGGAGTTTTGTCTTGCTGGATGCTATTGTTTATCAGGATGCAAATAAGGAATGTGTCAGTTTTTGTACAAACACTGAAATGTATCCATCCCTCATCTTTTTTTTTGGGGGGGGGGGCGTTCGAGACAGGGTTTCTCTGTATTGCCCTGGCTGTCCTGATAGATAGATCAGGCTGGCCTCGAACTCAGAAATCTGCCTGCCTCTGCCTCCCGAGTGCTGGGATTAAAAGGCGTGCGCCACCACGCCCGGCTCTCCATCCCTCATCTTATCTGACCACCCAGGAGAAGAAGTAAGAGCCCTCTGCCCCACCCCACTCCTGAAAGCTTGCGGCTGGAAGATAAGCTTCCCAGCCAGCACATTCACATCATTAAGATGCCCGTAAGGACAGAAGGCAGGAAGCTGGAAGATTAAAAGTTTCTGTCAAATCCTCTACAACCGGAACTTACTGCTCATCTTCCTTTAAATCTTTAGCTCTGGAAAAGACTCTGAAAGCAGCCAAGAGTGAAGAACTGGCCACACAGCCTACCAATGAGATCTATAGCTCCCAATTCTGCAGTCTGGGTCCCAGGAAAAGAGTGAGACTCAGAAGAAGATCTTCCCGTGGAACAGACACGTGCTCCTACTCCAGAGTCGGCGTTTTCCAATCATGAAGCTGGTCCAGAATGGCTGTGGTGTTTCGGTTAGGTCCCCATCATAAAAGAAGTCTGGTGCTACCTCGAAACTGGGCAGCACTATGGATAGGTGTTTGTCTTTCCCCAGATATTGTGGATCTTCCAGGGAGTCAAGCTGGTTTAATATCCACCCAGGCCAACAGGATTAGTGTCCTAGTGAAGGTTACTATTGCTGGGATGAAACACCACGATCAGAAGCAAGTTGGGAAGGAAAGGGTTTATTCGGCTTACATGCCCACACCACATCACAGCTCATCATTGAAGAAGTCAGAACAGGAACTCAAGCAAGGCAGGAACCTGGAGGCAGGAGATGATGCAGAGGCCGTGGACGGGTGCTGCTTACTGGCTTGCTCAACCTGCTTTCTTATAGAACCTGGGAGCACCACATCAGAGGTGGAACCTCCCATGATGGGCTGGGCCCTCCCTCCCCCATCACTCACTAAGAAAATGGCCTACAGGCTTACCTACAGCACGATCTTATGCTGGCATTTTCTCAATTGAGGCTCCCTTCTCTCGCATGACTTCAGCTTGGGTCAAGTTGACACAAAGCTAGCCAGCTCGAGGAGGAAACAAAAAGTGCTTACAGCAAACAGACAAACAAACAAACAAAATCTCTGTGCTTGAAGATGTAGCTCAGTGGTAGAATGCTTGCCTAGTATATATAAGGCCCTGAGTTCAATACCCAGTGAATCCACACATACAAAATATACACACAAACACTTACATACATACATACATACATACATAAACAGACATACACAGACACACACACAAACACATGCACACACACTAACAATAATAATAAAACAACTTTTTTGCTTTTGAGACAAGATCTCTCTACATAGTGCTGGCTATCCTGAAACTCACTATGTAGAATAGGCAGGCCTTGAACTCACAGATATCTGCTTGTCTTCTCCTCCTGTGTGCTGGGATTAAAGGTATATGTCACTATATCTGACAAATAAAATAAATTTTAAAAAGAAATCTGGCATGTCATTAGTCATAATGCAGTGTTCAAAACCTTTAATATCTTTGTAAAAACTTTTTAAAGAAGCAGGGCATGGTGAAGCACAGCTATAAACCTAGTTCTCAAGAGGGAGAGGCAGGTGGATCTCTATGAGTGCGAAGCCTCCCTGGTCTGCTAAAGAGTTCCAGGCAAGCCAGGGCTACATAGTGAGACCCTGTCTCAAAAGAAAACAAAATATTAAAAAAGCTTTCACATCATCAACATGGGGGCTTAACACCATCTTTTACTCCAGTTCCAGGAGGCCCTCTTCTGGCCCTCTTCTGGCCTCTGTAGGCACTAGGCACGTAAGTGGTGAACATATATACATGCAGTCAAAACATCCATACACATGAAATAAAAATCAAATTTAAAGTATCTTATTTAATTATGCGTATGGAAGGAGTGTGGTATGTGTGTGTGTGTGTGTGTGTGTGTGTGTGTGTGTGTGTGTGTGTGTGGTGGCAGGTGCTAGTGGAGGCCAGAAGAAAGATTTATATTCCCTACAGTAAAGTTACAGGTTGTTGCAAGCCATCTAAGGTAGGCTGAGAGCTGAACTCCGGTCTTTTTCAGGAACAAGCATGACGTACTGTTTGTTTTTCGTTGTTGTTATTTTGGTTTTATTTCTTGTTTCGTTTCATTTTGCTTGTGAGGCACTTAGAGAAACCCACATGCCTCTGCTATCCATGGGCTGGGATTAAAGGCGTGTACCAGCAGTACATAGTCTTAGCCACTTAATTTAGCCATTTCTCCAGCTCCATCAGCGACAGTCTCTAATTCTTACAAATATAGACTGTTTTAATTATTAAAATGTACATAACATTAAAACTATTTTTTTTGAAAAGGAAGCCTCATATAGTAGCCTTGAATGTGATACATAGCTGAGGACGACCTCGAGCTTTGATCCTCCTATCTTCCTAGCCACATGCTAAAACCTTTACATTTGTACTACTCACAGTGGGTGTGGTCCTGGGGGGGGTGGGCACCCAGGGCTTTCTTCAAGCTAAGTAAGTATTCTACCAACTGAACCACATGCCCAGACCCCAAACCTCCTTTTAAATGAGCAAACTGTGGGCATGGTGGCGCACGCCTTTAATCCCAGCACTCGGGAGGCAGAGGCAGGTTGATTTCTGAGTTCGTCTACAAAGTGAGTTCCAGGACAGCCAGGGCTATACAGAGAAACCCTGTCTCGAAAAGCCCAAAAAAAAAAAAAAAGGAACAAACTGAAGTAAGATTAGACGTGCACAGTCTCTTTCTGAAAGGAAGTGAAGGTACCTATTTGCGGATTTCTAACCTCTCCTTGCTCGTGAGGAAGAACCACATATTCCACAACCGAATTTATGCCAATGGGATCTGTAAAGAGTTTGCACAGATAGATCCTTTTCTAATTCAACATGCTAAAGCTGACACTCCTTCCACACCATGCCACAGAGGCTGGCACAGATGGGGACTGCCGGACACACCATGACATACACTTAACCTTCTCTCTGTCTCTCTCTGCACCTGAACAGCCTGGACACATTAAGTCTTTCCAGCTGAGTGCTTTCCCCGACACACATTCTTAACTCTAATGGAGGAGAGGTGTGAACCCAGAGGGCATATCACCATGGCAACCCCCCACAACAGACACAAGCTATGGCTCAGCACTCCCATCTCTGAGATCACATGGAGATCCACCCTCAGAAAAGGCATGTGAGCAGATACTCTGTAAAACATTAGCCTTTTCTGTAGGACAAGCCTCCAAGTCAGTGGCCCATTACAGAGAACGTAAGCTCTGTAGTTAGCTGCGCTCGATGTGAAGGCCACTCTGTTTTACGCAGCCCCGGTGCTTGTTATGCATGGCCAATCTGCTGGTGGTGACCTCTTTCACAATAAAAGCTATCCCAAATCAAGAAACTCTACGGTCATCCTCAAGTCAGATGGACATCAGAGAAGGGGAAGGCTTCAGAAACAAAGGAGGGCAAGTGTCCTGGAGATGTTTGTACACCCTCTGCTCTAGGCTGCCTTGTAGACTTTGCTCAGTGAATGCAGAATAAAGCAGGCTCCCTCAGCAAAGAGCTTGAAGCTCCACTTCAAATAAAGAACTTGGAACAAAGCAAACAGGAATCCTCTTTCCAGGGCAAAGGTGCCCAGAGCCTTACTTAGCTTTGTTTGAAGCAAACCCTTGGGTGATAAAACTGTTGAACGTGTCAGCATGCATGGCTGAAGAGTCGCCGCATTAGAGCATGTTCACTGCAAAGACAGTTACATTGCCCACTTGAAGAGGCATATGAAGTTAACTGAGGTGCACAGGGAAATGTCGCAAACAGTGTCAATGACTGAACTCATCAATTTCCAAAATATCTATATTTGGTGGAAATCGGGAGCTATCTGAAACCAAACCTTTGGTGTACAGCTTGATCCAAAGAGGGTTCTTAAGTGTTTAAAATATTTACCAATGCTTTAAATGTGAGGAGATTTTGTGTGTGTGTGTGTGTGTGTGTGTGTGTGTGTGTATTCCAATTTCATCTTTTTCTTGTGAAATCAGAATTTCAATGCTGAGCTTGCATCCATTCCTATAATTTCCAGACAGAGCTGAGGACCACGCCAAGAACGGACACTCCCATTCAGTTGCCCCACAGTTCCCCCACAGTCCTCACCAAGCCCTCTTCTGAGGCACTGGAGTTTGGAACTAATTCTCAGCAGAGATGGTCTCTATAGAGACCACATCTGGCCCTTCAAATAAAAGATCCTCTGGCAGGAATGTGCTCAGCTCAGGAAAACTAAGAGCCCTCCCCTGTGTGGTCTATCTTTTATAATATCAGAAGGTGCTATGAAAGCTGACAAGAAAGGGGAGCAGTATACTGTCCTAAGTATGACACCTATGAGCCACAACAGTGACCCATAAAGCAAGAGATCTGTAAAGGTGCAATAGTGCCATGCGTATTTTGGTGGTAACCAATAGCTGTCTATTTGGGTTTAAGGCCCACTTGGGAGTGAATTCATTCATAGTGGTTGAAACCTAGCCAACTACCCAAGGTGAGGAAGGTCATGGGTCTCAGAGGTGAACCTACAATGTCACCACTTTAGTAGACCAGCATAATTCCTAACTGCACTCTAATACTTATCCTCATACTGACAGTTACTATAAAGTTCTACCAGCTGACAGTTATCTTTGTATTATAGTTCTCACCCATCATCAAATAAGCTGCTCTCTGCAGAAGACAGACATCACTACAGAAAACCACAACTGGTCAGATGCGGAAAGCAACTGGCCATGGGGTACCCAGCCCCAGAGGATACAGCTACAACACAACTCCTGCATCTAAAGCTCAGGGAGCATCCTGGAAGAGAGGGCGGAAAGATGGTAAGAGCCACAAGAGCAAGAATGTCGCCGTGAGATGGTGTCTCCTGGAATGACAGAGGGGTGACAACCATGATACCTCAATAATATAAATGTCTGGCTAAACAAGACCTGAACAATAACACCAATAAAAAAATACTAAGGTAGAAAAAAAGAAATACTAAAGTAGAAGGGGGAGCTCTCATTGGGCCCCACCCCTACACAAAGAACTACAAGCAATTCACAACTGCTAAGAGTTAGTCTCTCCCAAGGATGAGTCCTGCGAACTGGTCACCAAATACAAGTGGCCAGCCCTGAAATCATACACATAATAAAAGAAATATTTTAATATAAGAGAATATGTATGAATATATAAAAGAATATGAGTATATATAAAAGAATATATACACAGCAGGTCATATGTATATATTTATGCATACATACATAAAAATAATAATCAAACAAAAAGAAGGCATGGATGTGAGAGATAGTGAGGAGGAGTGTAGGAAGGACTGGAGGGAGGAAAGGCAAGGGAAATTATGTAATTATAGTTTAATTTAAATTTTTTGTATCTTTTTTTTTTTTTTTTTTTTGAGATAGAGTTTCTCTCTATAGCCCTGGCTGTCCTGAATACATAAGGTTGGTCTTGAACTCAGAGATCTGTCTGCCTCTGCCTCTGCCTCCTGAGTGAGTGCTGGGATTAGAAATGTGTGCCAACATGTCTGGCTTTTAAAAGCATTTTTTTCTTTAAGTCCATATATGTAAAGGGGTGGGCTGGGGGTGGGGAGAGTTAGCATAAACATTCTATTTGTAAAGTAACAGCACATCCAGGCTCTAACACTTAACTACACAGTAGAGGTATAGCCAAGCATGTGTGTAATTGACTCCAAATCCACGCATACAGAGGGGACTCAGTAACTACGGCTGAGAGCCCAGAGCACCAATACCTGAAAGGAAATGAGCAGGGATGCTTCTTCACAGAGCAGACCCCGAGAAGAAAGGGCAATATAAACCAGCCAGGGTCACCACAAGGCCTGGCAACTGTATTCTTCCCTATGGCCGGAACCAGAACATTGGATTAGGAAACAGGAAAGATAGTGATAGTCTCATCCGTGAGTTTTAAATAAATAAGCATAAAATGAATCTCACTGGCTACCCATGGAAGGGAATTTCAAGTCATTTGTAATGAAGTATTCTGTTGCAAACAATTAAAATCACCACCAGGAGGCCTCAACCCTACACAAGGAACTGCAGGCAGCTAAGGAATGCTTAAGCTAAGCTAAAGAAGAGCACAGGTCATCCAGTGTTGAAGCCCTGAAGCCACACACACAAGTAACACCATACAGACTCAGACTCAGCAGCTTGAATATATATATATATATATATATATATATATATATATATATATGAAATTTGAATTTGAAAGAGGGCAAGGAGGGCTACATAGGAGAGTGTGGGCTTGGAGGGAGGAAAGGGTGGTGAGGAATGATGTAATTTTATAATCTCAAAAATAAAGGAAATAATAAAAAAAATAATAAAAATAAAAAAATAATTTAAAAAAGTCTAATTGCCCTCTTCACATTACCAGTTCTGGTTGTTTAAGGCATTTGTCTCTTGGGGACTGGTATGGTCAGCCAAAAGCACTTCCTGTTCTTCCAGAAGACCAGAGTGTGCTTCCAGCACCTGACAACCACCAGTACTATAATAGCTCAAGGGCATCCAAAGCCCTCTTCTGGCCTCTTCAGGCACAAGTTTTGCGCGCTCGCGCGCGCGCACACACACGCACGCACACACACACACACACACACACACATACACACAAATAAATAAATAAATAAATATTTTTTTTAATCTCAAAAAAAAAAGGCCGGGCGTGGTGGCGCATGCCTTTAATCCCAGCACTTGGGAGGCAGAGGCAGGTGGATTTCTGAGTTAGAGGCCAGCCTGGTCTACAAAGTGAGTTCCAGGACAGCCACGGCTACACAGAGAAACCCTGTCTCAAAAAAAAAAAAAAAAAAAAATCTCAAAAAAAATAGAAATAAGCAAAAGAGTATTTTTCTCTTCTAGAAAGTAATGAAAGAAACTAAAGGCAATAGTCTTTTACTTTAGTTTTGTTATAGGTCTTTGGTGGATTGCTAGTATCAAACAATATTCTTAAAGTTCAATTATGGAAGTCTTAATTTCCCAGCTACCAGAAGAATACATCTGAGACTACTTATTTATTTATGTTTAGTCAACAAATTATATTTTTAGAAAACAGCACAGGGGTGGGGCTTTAATACTAGAAAGCAAACTAACACAAAACACACACACACACAAACACACACTTCTTTCTACACTTCTAAGCCTATTTACCAAGGCACAATTACTATAAGTTTTCCTCTTTCTTTTAGAGCAGGGGTTCTCAACCTCCTGACGCTGTGACCCTTTAATACAGTTCATTCCGTTGTGGTGACCCCTAATCATAATATTATTTCAATACTGTTCATAACGGTGATTTGTTACAGTTATGAATTGTAATGTAATGATATGCACGTTCTCTGATATGCAGCCCCAGGCTGAGAACAGCTGTTAGATCTACACCTGCTTATTAAGGAACTCAAGGGTCTATTTAGTAACAGAACACCTCGAATTAGAAAACTCTGGAGAAGTGCTGAACACTAAGCTAGAAGAGTATAATACTTTAAAATGACATGAAATCTCCTCTGTCACACTGTCTTTTAAGTTACTCACATATGCAGTTATTGTCTCAGCGGGTGCGAAAAATAACAGAAAGTTCTTCCGACTCCATATTAGCAGAATCATTCTTAGCTGACATTCTGACATTTCTAACTTCCCTAGACTGGCCTCTGAAATCACACACCCCCCAGGCCCAGATACTTAGAGGTACTCTGGTGACAGTGATGCCCCAGACAAACAAGTATAAATGCAGGACGACCGAGACTGAGAACCAGTGCCCCGTGCTCTCCGGCGCTTCCAAAAAACACACACTTGAACACACACGCACACATTGGCAAAAGCCAGGCAAGCCATCCATCACCAGATACCAGGCTCCTCCTGGGATCCGCGCTTTTCCTTGAGTCCTCTGCAGACTTGCCAACTCCTCCCAGGTCCCAAGACCACTCTGAGTCTACTTTCCTTCCCCCTGCTCTGCGCAGTCAGCTGGTCCCGAGGCCAGTCCAGCCACGAATCGCTTTCTCTCCCACTCCCATATCCCAAAACGGAACGAGGGGAGCACCCGAGCGCGCCACGTGGAGCGCAAACCAGCAGCCAGATCCAAGACAGTTCTTACAAGAGAGGCCCCTGCCTTGCCAGTCCCCGTGGACCCAGTCCCGCCCCTGGCACGCAAAACTTACCTGGTTAGGGTCCGTGGCGCGGAAAACGTGGCAGGCCATCTGTGACTCGGGGTCGTCGGGCTGCGCCTTGATCAAATAGGCAAAGTAGGTGAGGTCGTGACTGTTGTGGATGAAGCGCGAGATGTGCTGAGCCTTGTGCTCGAAGATGAACACCCCAGTGTTGGGCTGCACGGCCCCGGAGCCTGCGCCCCCGCCGACCCCGGCACCCGGCGCGGGGACACAACGCAGAAAGGGGGCGCTGAGCACCAGGAGCACCTCCCGGGCTGCGGGCGCCCCGCAGCCGCCCGCCTCGGGCTTCTGGCTGCGCCGACGGATCTCGGCCATGAGCCAGGGGAGCATGGGTAGCGTGGTCCTCCGATCCAAGCAAGACCCTCCCACGTACCATAGCCGGAAGCGCTTGTCGCCAGTCTTGGTGGCACCTGGCTGTGCTGGGGCACTCGGCTCAGGCTCCAGGGGGTGAGGGAAAGGCTCATCCTGAATGCAGCTAGGCGACTCCATAACTCGCGCCTAGCGAGGGCACCGCGCCCCCAACTCTCACTGTGCAGGAGCTGAGGAAAATGCTAACTGTCGCTCCAGGCCCCCGCGCCTGCCTTGGTGCCACCAGACCTTAAAGTCCGTGCTTCAGCGGCCCTGCCCCATGCGACACTTCCCCGGGCGCGGTTCCGAGCCTTCGGCTGCAGCTCAGTGGACTAGCGGGAGACCGAGGCTCACGCGCGCATCCTCCTTCCTGGAGATCGCGCCCCAGGGCAGGTCTGTCCTCCCGCCGCCCGTCCGTCCTTGGGGTCGGGGACCAGGGCAGCGGCGGTCTCCCGATCCTGCTCGGGCTCCTGCTCCTGCAGCCCGCTGCGGCCGGCGCGCTCGCCCAGCGCTGGCACGGGAAGGCTGGGCGGAGAGTGGAGCTGTGGGCGGGAAGGGGCGACTCGGGGCGGAGCTGACTCCTAGCAGGGTGACCGGCTGTCACCTGGAAGGTCGGGGGTGCAGGCTTGCGGCCCGCTCAGTCCTGGAGAACTACTCCAATGGAAAATAACAAAAACAAACGTGGCCTCGCACAGGCGGCTCCTGCACCCGCCGATTCTGCAGCCCGGCTCGCTGCTCCTCCTCCAGGGTTCCCGTCCCTCCCTCGCTCCTTCCTTCCTTCCTTCCTCCCAGGCTGCTACTTTAAAGCTGGTTGCTATTCCGCCTCTAGTCCACCGGCGCAGAGCTTTGCCGGAGGTCGCCTCCCAGCCTCCTCCTCAGGCCTCCGCCCCTCACCTCGCCTCGGGGGGCAGTCGTACCCAGCCTGGCGAGGGCACTTCCCGGAGCAGGCTGGCCTCTCTCCTCCTGGAGACTCTACTGCCCCCTGGAGAGGGGCCATTCGCAATGGGGCGCTGGGATTTTGTTTTTGAGCAATATTTGCTTAGTTTTATTCTGTCTAAAGCCTGAATATTACTATGTTCTGCATCCTTTTTCTTAATCTCAAGGACTGGTCAGGATTTGAATCACAATTCTATGATAAAATAAATCCCAACATTCACTTTAAATTTTAACATTGCTTTGTATGAATCTTCCCACTTCTTAATGCAGCTAACTTTTTTTTTTGTTGTTGTTGTTGTTGTTTTGTTTTGTTTTTTCAAGACAGGGTTTCTCTGTATAGCCCTGGCTGTCCTGGAACTCACTTTGTAGACCAGGCTGGCCTCGAACTCAGAAATCCGCCTGCCTCTGCCTCCTGAGTGCTGGGATTAAAGGCGTGCACCACGCCCAGTTGCAGCTAACTTCTTAAAATGCACAGAAGTTAAACTTCTTTGTCCATGCCCTTTTCAGAGCTAGTGCAAATTTCTTCCCTTCTACGTATGAGAATACATATTTCAAAAAAAAAAAAAACAATTTAGGGATAATTTGATTATTGTAATTTTAAAACAAAACTGTAGAATATAATTCCTTTCCCATTCTAGCAGATTAAAAGGGTTTTGATATTGGTGCTGCTGCGTGTTTAGTGTTAGTATTTTTAAGTCGAAGTCTCCTTCCTGGATAGTATAGGTTGAGTTGGTACACTCGATCCTCCTGCCTCAGTTTACCAAGACCTGGGGTTATAGGAACGTACCACCATCCTCGGTGAACTCTCATACTTCCGTTATACCTTTACTGGATAAGGAATGAGCACAAGAAAAACCAAAATAAAGGAGGAAACTTTAAACTCACTCTTTTCCAGGTGCTTGGAAGAAAATGAAAACTCCAGGGGGGTTGTTTTGTTTTGTATTTAGTGGACTTGTTCTTTTTCTCTATGGTCATTTTGCTTCCTGTTCAGACAAAGTCAATAGGGTCAAATATGCTACACTTCTGGGGCCACCACATAACTAGCCTCTTTTTAAGGGCCATCTATGTTCCAGGATGAAGATGTTATCCATTGGTTGAAGTCATTTACTTTAACAGGTAAAAAACCTCTGTGGAAAATACAACTCAAGTCTTCAAAGAGCAACTAAACCCTCTGAGAACAGAGATAGAAATTGTTTAAGACCACAGCACCTAATTTCCCTAAGCTGCACCTCTGACACTTGTGAAAGAGAAAGAAAAGAAAAAAAGCCATGGCTCAGTTACAGAAGCCTTAGAGATCCCCCTCCAAGTCAATCAGTGTGCGTACTAGGACTGTGTTTGGAGCTGCACTGGACCAGTTCCTACTGGCATAATAAACTCAAGCCAGGGAGAATGGACTTTTGGTGATTGGCAGGAAAGGCAAGCTAATTGTGGTTATACCGGTCATTCTTTATTTCAGAGATGTTCACCTTTCATTTATAAATAGTACTACTGCCAGGCATGGTGGCCTTTAATCCCAGCACTTGGGAGGCAGAGGTAGGCGGATTTCTGAGTTCGAGGCCAGCCTGGTCTACAAAGTGAGTTCCAGGACAGCCAGGGCTATACAGAGAAACCCTGTCTCGAAA
>NC_034597.1:90095361-90105912 GCF_900095145.1 Mus pahari
TAAGTAACATCTTTCCATGGCCTCTGCATCAGCTCCTGCTCCCTGACCTGCTTGAGTTCCAGGCCTGACTTCCTTTAATGATGAACAGCAGTATGGAAGTATAAGCTAAATAAACCCTTTCCTCCCCAACTTGCTTCTTGGTCATGATGTTTGTGCGGGAATTGAAACCCTGACTAAGACACTTATCATAACCTAATTTATAAATACTGACGGAGTTGACCTAGTAACTACATAGTTACATGAACTATGTGGCAAAGTGTTAGATTCTTACAATTACTGTTTCACCCCAGAACTTACAGAATCATTCACATATAAAAAACATTCAAACTTGTAATCATCACTTGAATTGTGAACGTAGTTAGGGTTAAAACCTTAGTTAGGGTTTTACTCCTGTGAACAGAGACCATGACCAAGGCAACTCTTATAAGGACAACATTTAATTAGGGCTGACTTACAGGTTCAGAGATTCAGTCCATTATCATCAAGGTAGCATCCAAGCAAGCATGGGGCTGGAGGAGCTAAGAGTTTTATTCTTGTTTGTTGTGGATTGCCCTGGTGCAGCTAGAAGAAGACTGGCCTCCAGACAGCTAGGATGAGGGTCTTAAGCCAACACCCACAGTGACACACCAACTCCAACAAGGCCACACCTCCAAATAGTGCCACTCCCTGGGCCAAGCTTATACAAGCAAACCATCACCATATGCCACTACAACATAGAGGACTTATTACACTGCATATGCAGGTGTGCTGCATTTACTAAGTGCTGACACAGACCTCCACCAGTAACCTCCAGTCCTACTCTCAACCCCAGCTATTCCAAATGAAGACCGAAGGAATATGTGCAGAGACAGCATTTCTAAAGACCTGGTGGAATTCTCTCTTCTGAGGAATCTTGGAGAAATCTGTACCAACAACACCCAGAGACGAACTTCATATACAGCTAAAATGATCCTGTACTACCCCAAATAAAACTGTACCAATATTACTAAAAAGTTGTAAGGTGCACTCAAATCCTTAAACAAAATAGCACGTGTGTAAGAGAAGGCCTTGAATTAGTATGAGGGAGTAGAATTAGAATGGTGAGATGGCACACTGAGGAGAGCATTTTCAAAGAAAGCGTGAGGACCTGAGGTGGAATTCTCAGAAGCCACATAAAGCCAGGCACAATAGCGGTATGTATTCCCAGAAATTCATGGACCAGCTAACCTGGTGGACTTAGTGGCAAACAGCAAAGAGACCCTGTTTCAAACAAAGTAGAAGGCAGAATATGTTCTGTGCTGTATACAGAGAGAGAGAGAGAGAGAGAGAGAGAGAGACAGAGACAGAGACAGAGACAGAGACAGAGAGACAGAGAGAGACAGAGAGATCATCATCATAACAAGAAATTTAAAATAATTACATGTTTGTGTCTTCATGAGGCTTCAATCATCTCTTCCTCTCTGCCTTCCCTTCTGGCACCCCATAACCTTTTCCAGCCTTCACTACTTGAACCCTTCATTCTTCAAGGTCCAGTGAAAAAGCCACATCTCCTGAAGCTATGCTTGCCGGGGCCATGGCTGGGAGCTGCCTTTCTTTGCCCCCTTTCCTGTGCAGTCCACTAATACAGCTCTCATTGCTTTCTTCACAATTCCTGGGTGACTCTCTGTGTCCCTGCAATAAAGCGATGCCACCAGGATGGTGTCATTTGGGGAGGGGGGTCCAGGAATGAACTCATTTTCTCTGCTGACTTGAAGAATTAAAAAGTCAAAAAAAGACAAGGTCAGAGCCATCCATCGTCGGCAGAGTTTTATTGAAAGTGAAGAATACTACAAGGCACACAAAGAGACACTCCATGAAGGGAGGGAACCAGAGATGACAGCCGAATCTGCCCACGCGATTAAGGTTCTTATGTTTTGAGGCGTTAGTTGGACCCCCTTTCACCCTACAAATTGGCTGGCTTAGGCTACTGCTGGAGGATTGAATAGTGTGGACAAAGACATGAAAGCTGATTGGATTCCACCAAAGGAGCCTGTCAGCAGATGGGAAGGTTCTGGTGAGCAACTCCTACTTGGGGGGAATGGGGATGGGAAAAAGAATGGGGAAAGTCGGCCACCATCAAAACGAACGTACATTGATTTATCTTATCCTTTTTCCATGTCTGCCTACTAGGAAGCTGTATGATGACTCTTAGTCCCACATTTCTCTCCCACAGCAGCTGATAATTACTGGGTAGATAATAAGTATTCAATGAACGATAGGGCTGAATAAGTAGCTAATTAGAATTTAAAAAAACCAAAGAGGTTTACTATCGCAGAGGTGATATGCCAGATTCCTAATTAGATAATGTCTGGTTAACAAGTAGATCCACTGGGTAATTATGAAGCTTAGAAAATGAAAGAATGCCTTCCTAAATGGGTGGCAGAGTTCTGACTGGGGATAGTATAAACCTTTGTGGTTGGATGGGGTTTTGAAATATTCCCAGGGATTCCCCTGTTCTCTGTGACCTTGCCCTGCTCAGGCAGCTGGGTCATTCTAGGTTCTGACTTCAGGGAAAGGATGACACAGCAGAATGCTGAGAACAAAAGAGCCCATTCTTAGCATCTCTGTTTCCAGAAGACAGAAGCTGGCAAGGGCCCTGAGGATGTATTTTTCTTGCTGTAGATAATAAAGGAAAATCCTCAGACTTGAAATATGGAGAAACAAAAGGGAAAAGGGTTTAAGTTCTGTGAGTTTCCTGAGGGGAAATCTTCACTCGGTCTCTCAAGGGCAGGCCAGTGAATGGGAGCTGTAGACCCCTAAAGCAGAAGACTTGCTACTTTCCCCCCAGGATAAGCTCAGAGATTTGCATTTTCCCATGCCTGCCATGGCAAAGGAGAGGGAGAGGAAGAGCCAGATAGGCTGAAGACTAGAAACAGCCTCTGGAACAAACCATTTGTCTTGCAGGGCAAAGGAGCTGCAACTTATTTTCTCATGCAGCCCAGGGTGGAGCAGAGACAAGCCAGTCTGGCTTGGTGTCACTAGGAGAAAGAAGAAAAAGATGAAGATGATAATAATGATGATGGTGATGAGGAGGAGGAAGAGGAGGAGGAAGAGGAGGAGGAGGGCAACTCATAGGTTATGTAAATTGCTGCTCTGGCTGCACCTACTAAGATGTACAGTAGACAAATAACCCCATTTCTTCCTCCCCATGCCTCCATTTCTTTCTGAAACATTCTGCCATGAAGCTTCAGACAGGAAAACAAGGAAGGAAGGAAAGAAGGAAGGAAGGAGGGAGGGAGGGAGGGAGGAAGGGAGGGAGGGAGGGAGGGAAGGAGGGAAGGAAGGAGGGAAGAAAGGAAGATGGACTTCAGTAAGCAAGAGGAGAGTGACACAGAATATAATATATAGCATAACTGAATTCTTGATTCATATGATAAGTTTGATTTATTCCCGTCTATGTACAGCCAGCCCAAGTATAGCATTATATTAGTTACTTCTCTGTTGCCATGATAAAACACCAGGGGCAAGGCAACATAGAAGAAAAGAAACAGCAGAGGAACAGGAGTCAAAAACAGAGTTCACGTCTTGAACCACATGTACAAAGCAGAGAGGGTGAACTGGAAATGACATGAGTCTGTCGATCTCACCCTCAGTTACACACTTCCACCAGCAATGATGAGCAACCCAAATCTCCCCTATTTACGGTTCAAGTGACAAAGTGGGAAGGAAGCATTTCTCACTCAAACCACCACACTCTACTCCCTGGCCTCCTTGGCTTGAGGCCGTATCATAACGCAAAAATGCGTTTGGCCCAACTTCAAAAGTCTTCATAGTCTTTCACAGTCTCAACATTGTTCAAAATGCTTAGAGTCTCTTTGGAGACCCGAGACGGTCTCTTAACAGTAAACCTTCGTAAACTCAAAAGGAAGTTCTATGCTTCCAAACCCTCCTTCCTGTAACAAATCTCTTTTTTAAGTGGATTCCACTCCCCGTGTGCAGCCTCCTTGACAGATATCCCATAAACGTGACATCTCCCATGTCTTGGAGGCTCCACATAACTCAGGTGTCACCTTCACAGCTTACAGAATAGCTTCTCGGGGCACACACTGGTCTCAGCCCCCTCTCAGAAACCACAGAAGAAGAACCCTCTACACTCTTGCATCCTTCATGCTTCTAAGCCAGCACTATGTGAGCGACACTACACGAGTCTGTCTGGTAGCTTGGAATAGACCCTGAAACCCTTGGATCACATTAGCAGCAGAACCCTTATTCAGTTGCTGTCTAGGAGCAGAAACCCCCTGGGACTCTCTTTCACACGGAGAAAGGTTAGCTGGGTTGTCATCTTGCTCTGAGGTCCCCATCCCTTTATTCCAGAGGTCGCTCATATGAAGGTGCTAATTTTAGCCAGGCTTGATAGCTCATGCCTTTAATCCTAGCACTAGGGAAGGCAGGCCTATCTCTGAGTTTGAGGCTAGCCTAGTCTACAGAGCAAGTTCCAGCACAGCTTGGGCTACACAGAGAAACCCTGGGATAAAAAGCAAAAGACATCAAGATACTAATCTCTTGGACCCTGTCAGCACAAGCCTTTGCTACAACACTCATTTTCCTGGTGCTCTTCTTCACTTCAAACTGTATATTTTGTATTTCTTTCTCCCCAGCTTGTTCTTCTCCACCGTAGATATGCATAAGAGGCATTGGAGATAACTATGCCACCGAATTGAGGCTCCCTTGAAATTGCCTGTACCAAAGAAATTACTCTTCTGCTTTTTTAATTTAGCCCATGGCAAGTTCTCAGGACATTCTTGGCCAAAGTTACATCAGCGGACCTCCCCACGCCACACTGCTCTCAATACCTCTATGTTCCACGTTCATACTAGAGTGGCCTGTTAAGCTCTGCTTATAGAGTTCAACCACTTTCCTAGTTTAAAAGACAAAACAAAAAACAATATGGTCAGTGACTTCACATCAGACCACTATCTACCAACTTCTGTGTTAGTTACTTTAATGTTGTGTTAACATGGGGACCCCAATGGAGGAGTTAGAAAAAGGGCTGAAGAAGCTGAAGGGGTTTGCAACACAGGAAGAACAACACTATCAACCAAGCAGCCCCCCAGAGCTTCCAGGAACTAAACCACCAACCAAAGAGTACACATGGAGGGACCCCATGGCTCCAGCTGCATATGTAGCAGAGGATGGCCTTGTCGGGCATCAATGGGAGGAGAGGCCCTTGGTCCTGTGTAGACTCGATTCCCCAGAGTAGGACAATGCTAGGGTGATGAGGCCAGATTGGTTGGGTAGGTGGGGGCACACCCTCATAGAAGCAGGAGGAGGAGGTGTTGGGATAGGGGGTTTCCGGAGGGGAAACCAGGAAGGGGGATAACATTTGAAATGTAATAAATAAAATAACCAACAAAAAACAAAACAAAACAAAACAAAACAAACCACCATAACCAAGGCAGGTTAGAAGGAAGGAACTTTATTTGGGCTTACTGTCCTGAAGGACAAGAATCCATCTCGGCCAGGAGGTGAGGCAACAAACAGGTAGGCAGCAGGAGCTGAAACACATCTTCAAACTCCTCCAAGAAACAGAGAGCAAGCTGGAAGAAATGCCATGGGACTGCTCATCACAACGCCCACTCTTCAGTTACCTACTTTCTCTAGCAAGACTTTACCAACCAAACATCCCTCCCCGGAAAAAAAAAAAAACAAAAACAAAACCACCCACCAGCTGGGGACTGAGTGTTCAAATAACCAGCCCTACGGGGAATGGTTCTCCTTCAAACTACCACATGTACAGATGCTAGATGAGATAGAGGCTTTAAAGAACTGGGAAAACAAGAAGCCGCCCTTCCTCTTTCTGTGCCTCCTCCTCTGCCCCCTCCCTGCCTCCACCTTCCTCCACTGACATCAGACTCCACGTTCTTGGACCTACCAATGAGAACTAAAGACCACCCTCCAGGAGTCTTCCAAGCCTGCGGCATCAGCTTGAGGCCGCTGAGAACCCCGCCTCCATGGGCTGATCTGCTAATGAGGCTCTCTGACTCTTTATTAGATATTTCTTTATTTACATTTCAAATGCTATCCCGAAAGTTCCCTATACCCTCCCCCTAGCCTGCTCCCCTACCCACCCACTCCCACTTCTTGGCCCTGGCCTTCCCCTGTCCTGGGTCATATAAAGTTTGCCTCTCTTCCCAATGATGGCCGATTAGGCCATCTTCTGCTACATATGCAGCTAGAGACACGAGCTCTGGGGGTACTGGTTAGTTCATGTTGTTGTTCCACCTACAGGGTTGCAGCCCCCTTCAGCTCCTTGGGTACTTTCTCTAGCTCCTCCATTGGGGGCCCTGTGTTCCATCCAATAGCTGACTGTGAGCATCCACTTCTGTGTTTGCCAGGCACTGGCATAACCTCACAAGAGGCTGCTATATCAGGGTCCCTTCAGCAGAATCTTGCTGGCATGTGCAATAGTGTATTGGTTTGGTGGCTGGTGATGGGATGGCCACCTGCGAGGGCTCTGTCTGCCAGAGCAGGTGAGAGAGTCATTGTGTCCAGGTTTCCTCGGTGGCTAGTCTGTGCAGGTGAGTGAATAAACTGCAGAGGCAACAGGGACCTGGTTTCTGATCCCCAGCACCCAGATGACTTCTGTTTGTAACTCCAGACAGTGCCCTCTTCTGGCCTCTGTTAACACTGCATACATATGATACACAATCATACATGCAAGCAAAATGCCCATGGACATAAATTAAAAAAAAAAAAAAATCTTTGAAAAAGGAAAAAAGAAAAAAACAAAGAAAAGAAAAAGAAAAAAATCTTTAATTTCAAATAAGTATATGATACAGTAGATTAAAATGTCAAAATATTAAAACTCCCTAACCATGTCAAATATCTAAGGAAGCACTTGGTAAAACTTCACTCCTAGTTTATTCTACGAATGTAGCTAAATCAGAACTCTGTCACCTTGATAAAGATTACTGTTAAGGTCTCAATATGAAACGTCCCTTATGGGTTCTCATGTTGAAGTTGCCAGCTGACAGATTTTACAGAAGTGGCTCCTGATGTCTCTGACCTAAACAAAGCATTGGTCTGTGAAGGATCAATAATAATATGATAACCTAATGGGGGGGTGGTGCTAAAAGTAGGAAGTGGACATTATCTTAGGGTTGCCATTGCTGTGATGAAACACCATAACAAAAAGCAACTTGGGGAAAAAAGGGTTTATGTCCCTCGCAGTTCTATATAACAGTTCATCATCAAAAGCAGTGAGAACAGGAACTAAAACAGGGCAGGAACCTGGAGGCAGGAGCTGATGTAGAGACCATAGAGGGGTGCTGCTTACTGGTTTGTTCCACAAGGCTTTAGAACCTAGAGCTACCAGCCCAGGGATAACATTATCCACAATGGTCTAGGCCCTCTCTCATTAATCACTAAGTAAGAAAATATCTTGGGGCTGGTGAGATGGCTCAGAAGGTAAGAGCCATCCGAACTACTCTTCTGAAGGTCTTGAGTTCAAATCCCAGCAACCACATGGTGGCTCACAACCACTGGTAATGAGATCTGACGCCCTCTTCTGGTGTGTCTGAAGTCAGCAACAGTGTACTTATTTATAATAATAAATAAATCTTTGAGCCAGAGCGAGCAGAATTGACCAGAGCAAGTAGAGGTCCTAAAAAAAAAATCAATTCCCTACAACCACATGAAGGCTCACAACCATCTGTACAGCTACAGTGTACTCACATNCATAAAATGAATAAATAAATAAATCTTTAAGAAAAGAAAGAAAGAAAGAAAGAAAGAAAGAAAGAAAGAAAGAAAGAAAGAAAGAAAATACCTTACAGGCCTGCTAACAACCTGATCTTACACACTCATGCTCATACAGATAATAGAAAAGTAAATATATGTAATATTTTTATGTAAAAACAATATTTTAGAGAATGAATGGAATGCTTCAACTGATTGTTAATCAAATGCACAGTACCTGTCACACAGAGGGTGATTCATAAATATCTTATAAATGAATTCATCTAGAGCTCTGTTGGATTCCAAAAAATAGAATCAATTTGTTTCAGCAATTAGAAATTTTTTCTAGGGAAAACAGATTTTCAGTCTTGTCTTATTTTAGGAATTATGTACAGGCAAAATGTTCCAGCCCCCAATGGTCTACAGCTCTGTTGTGACAAACCCAATTTAAAGGGCAAAGGGGAGCACAAAGTTAAAAATGAATATTAAAACACGAGGTTAATAATGCATACTTTCAGCATAAATACCCCACATCGACCAATCACAGGACCACAAATTGTAAAACACTGTACGCTTGCAGAAACTATCAATACGGATATACTAAACACACTCTGGCCCACACTTTGCCACTGAGTGAACCCTCATGCTCACGCATTTTGTGCGTTTGTATTAGCATCCTGAAGGTTTTCTCTACCAGAAAACCGTGACTGACTTCCTCTAAGGAAAACCTTCACAACTAAAGGCAATATTCATGTCTCAATAAAACTGCCCTCCTGGGAAATTGCTTCTTGCTTAATTGTGATTTTCAATAGGCTCTTTTTACAAAGTTCAAAAATCAATTTATTCTAAATTCCTTGCAGATTGATTTTTCCTAGTTTTTGAAATATTTATTTATTGATTTATCTTTTGGTTTTTGAGACAGCCTCCATCTATGTTGCTGAGGGTGGCTGTAGGCGTGTTTTTGAGCATTGTGTAAGGGTTATCCTTGTGTTGTTTAAATGCTGATTTATCTGCCCTCAAATCTTGTTTCAGCCGCGACACTTCATTATTTCAAGAATCTTCTGTTTCAAATTTGTGTAAACAAATCTTACCAATTATTCTCTGCCCTGTCAAAAAATGCTGGTCACCCAATGGCTGGGCAGAAGAGAGAATAGGGCAGGATGTCTACAAGCATGGGTAGGGGTAGGGGTGGGCGTGGAGATGCAGATCGCTGCAAGGACAGGGTCCAAGAAGACACCCTGAGAAAACACATCTGAAGCCCAAAGAGCCAGATCAATAATAATATGCAAGTATCATGGGTTCATGACTGGGAGGTGGCCCGATTAGCTTAGCGGTTAAGGAAGATCATTTAACTGCTCAGCCATTGAGGTGTGTCTTGAAATAAAGCTTGGTTTCTCTGTGTGGTTAGCGGGGACTAACAAAGGTAAAGAAATATAGACACTAGATTATTTCACAGTTTATATTTATATCAAAAAGAATTTGTTTTACAGATGACCTTGAATCCACAGTCCTCCTAGTTCTCAGATTGTAGACATGTACTACCATGTGTCAGTTTCGTTGTTGTTTTAGATATACATCCTTCTACCTTTCCAATATGCCATGTGCACTGAAATTGTCCCCATGATGCAGATTTTCATAGACGTGCTTACAGGGAGAGACTATGTGGCTCAGCGCTGAGCCTTTGGGCACTGGAAAAGGTAAAGGCTAAAGCCCAGGATGAGAAAGGAATTCCTCCTGGTCAGTGAAGGCCGAGTTTGCTGGTCAGCAGCTGGATGAAGGACTTTGTCTGACTACATCACTCAAAGGGAGTCCATCGTCCATCCTGTGCTGAGACTTCCTAGTGCTGAGAAGAGGGAGCTCACACCATTCCCAAGAAGACCGAGTCCAAGAGAAAGCAGGTCAAACTGGCAGAAAACCATAAGGTAGATGGAAATGAGATGCTGGCATCTAGAGCCTTGGTTCTCAACCTGTGGGGTGCAACCCCTTTAAGGATCAAGTATCAGGTATCCTGCATATCAGGTGTTTACATTACAATTCCCATCAGTAGCAAAATTACAGTTATGAAGTGGCAAAGAGAATAATTTTATGGTTGGGGTCACCACTACATGAGGAACTGTATTAAGGGGAGGCAGCATTAGGAGGGTTGAGAAACACTGCTCTAGACTGTCTTCACATGAATGTGGTGCTGGAGTCTTCAAGCCAATCAGTTTCACAGACATTATTGTGGCCAGTGTTGTCTGGCTTACTGCTTCAATGAACAACAAGACAAGTCACTGTGTGTGAATTAAAAAAACATAGGAAATTAATGTGTAGGTATGTGTTTTTTATTTTAGGGACAGGACTTATGGAGCCTTAGCACTTACTGCTGAACTGTTAGAAAATGACAGATCTGGGAGAAGGGACAACACTGTATCCTTCAGTGGAATCACTGGTGAGCCCACCGGGATTGAATGGAAAAAGCTCAAACTCCATGACAAACAGGAAGCCCTAGTTACACTCTGTGGGGTGGAAAACAAAACAGAAAGTCAAGAACATAGGAAGGAGGTTTGTGAGGATGAAGTGGGGCTTCCAGGCATCAGTGGGGAGAGAGTAGCCACAATGCATTAGACACATTTTGTGTGAAACTGTAAAACAAGAACAGTTATTAGTAAAGCAAGACAACAGCTAGAATGTGGGGCAGTGCTTTAAAATAATGCTGGTTCTGTAGAAGTTTAATCTGTCACTCTATGTAGTATTCTTTCTTGATATGTGATGGATGCCTCAAAAAACATATTGGGATGAATGTATGTATATTTGTGTCTGTGTGTATGTGTGTTTCTCTCTCTCTCTCTCTCTCTCTCTCTCTCTCTCTCTCTC
>NC_034597.1:90106122-90140629 GCF_900095145.1 Mus pahari
AGATCTGTTATTTGTTAACAGTTCAACCATAAGTGCTAAGGCTTCATAAGCCCCTTCCTTAAAAATCACACACACACACACACACACACACACACACACACACACACACACACCCCTATATATTATTCTGTTTTTCTTAATTCACACAGTTAGTCTCGTTATTGTTTAAGATAACAAGAGATATGAGAGAGAGAATTGTAGGGAGCTTGAGCAATAACTCTCAATAAAGTCTATGCAGCACAAGTGTAAGGATCTGGATCGTATGCATAGAAGCCACACAAAAGGCCATGCATGGTGGCACTAGCTTGTAATCCAATTGCTGAGGACATGGAGACACACAGATCTTTGGGGGTTAGGAATCACTTAATTTGACATGCACATGGAACAGTCTTGCCATCCTCACGGCACTTGCCTTAAAAAGGATGGGGCGGGGAGGTAATGATGTATACCTCACATAAGCAGTGTGGTGCCGTAACAAATGTCTAAACTGTGCGCCAGTGATTTCAGGACCATGGGGCAGACGGGAAGGACATTTTCAGTAGAGGTTCCAAAATAGCAAGGGAACTACTGCAAGTGGCTGGGGGAATGAGAGGCCATCTTTGTTTTGTTTTGTGTTTTTCAAGACAGGGTTTCTCTGTGTAGCCCTGGCTATCCTGGAACTCACTCTGTAGACCAGGCTGGCCTCGAACTCAGAAACCCACCTGCCTCTGCCTCCCAAGTGCTGGGATTAAAGGTGTGTGCCACCACTGCCCGGCTGAAGGATTGTTTGTAAAGGCACATAAACATGCAATGACTCACGAGGTGGGAAAAGTGCCTGTTTGATGCACTTTAGGTATTGAGCAACAAGATTTCAGGCAGAAAAGTAAGAGAGCTGAGCATACAATAAGATGCTTCAAAGAAGAGATGAATTCAGAAAATAAGTGGCCAATTTGAAAACAGAGAATTATAGGGGGGTAGAATTTGATAGCCTAGAGGAGAAAGCCTTCATGTTTCCAAATTCTCGTGCAAATTAGATTCTCAATTTAGGCAGTGGCATTGGAGGGCTGCAGAGAGACTAGGTGGGTACAGTACTCACTGCAAGAGCTGGAGGGCCAGAGCCCAGGCACTAATGCCAGCACTCCAGAGGTGGCAAAGGGGGATCTCCGGGACAAGCTTGCTGGCTAGACTAACTGGGTCATCAACCCTGGTGCAGACACAGACCTGCATCAGTGAATGAAGAGGACAGAGATCAAGGACACTGAAATCTACTTCTAGCCTCCAAATGCATTTACACACACATACACATGTACCCACACATGCAACATGCATGTATGTGAAGGTACAACACACACACACATACACACATGCACAAAAAGAGAAAATGGTCTCATAGCTGGGGGTAGTGGCTCAGGACTGTAATCTCAGCTCTCAGAAGGCTGTGACAAGTTGTTGTCACTCATGTTGTATATAACAAGCTCAGTGAGTGTCTGCACTGATGGTGCATCTCCATCCAAGAGCAAATCCACCCTATCCAAGTTGTATATTACTTGTGTCTGTTTTTTCTTACTCTCCTCTTGCTCAGTCAGGCTTTCAGGACTTAGCTGCACAGGGTGCAGAACCAAGCCATGGCTTTTGAGTAGGCTTATAGTACCAGCTGTGACGTCATTCAGGAGAGGAGGTGCCAATTCCATTCCTAAAGCAGTTGGTTACCTCCTTGACAGTCATGCCACTGTTGCTGGAAGGTCAGTAATGAAGCACTGGGACCCCAGCACTGGGTAAAATCAACGGTGTCTGATATTCAAGAGAACACAGTTTGGAATGTGTCCCCTCTGGTGTTGATACTTTTTTCCCACAGTTTTCAATCTACATCTCTTAGAGAAAAGCTGTTGGCTTCTTCCTTCACGTTGTGGAAAGAGTCATTAATTATTAATCTTAGAAGTAACATAACATTCTGTCATTCTCGCCCTGCCTTTGGCTCTTCCTCTCAACATCTGTTTTAAAGAGGTGTGGGTGCCTTTAAGTTTTGATTCTTGACTGAACATGCACTGGCAAGCACTCTTTAGACCAATAGTAGTTTCACTGTTACCTATTTAGTCCCCTAATTTTTTTTCACACCACTCAGTGGTGGAGTGCTACATATAGTAAACTGAATGTAGGACCTTAGGCACGTTAGCCAAGTACTCTACCACTGACATGCATCCCTAGTCCAAATTTTTGTTTTAATAAATACAGCACATTTGGGGCTGAAGAGATTAGGAGAGCTAGCTGCTCTTCCAGAGAACCTGGGTTAGATTTCCAGGTGGCTCACAATCTTCTATAATTCAGTCTCAGGATCAAATGCCCTCTTCCGACCTGTGTGGACACCAGGTACATATGATGCAAAAACATACATGCAGACAAAACTCTCATACCATACACATAAAGTTAATTATTAGTTAAAGCACAGTTATTCATAAAACGAGTTGGTGAATTTTAGGAAAAGGAGTAAGAAATGAGGATATATGAAAAGTAGATCAGACTAGCTCACAGATATTATCTGGAATTAAAGAATATAACCTCTAATTATATACTGGGGGAGCAGAAGGAGAAAAGGAAGATGTTTTTAGCAAATCTCAGTGTGTTTCATTAAAGGAAACAAATGAAAAAATTACTCAGTGTATGACATAATGATAAGCAGCCATATGAACAGAAATACAGTGAAAGAAAACTCGGAACAAAGAAAAAGAATATTTCAGTAAGACATGCACACATGTATATATTAATATATAAAATATGACAGGACTGAGTGAGGAAGACAGTGTGGACATGATTTTATTTCATATTATAAAAGAATATTTAACACTAATGAAATCAGAAATGATCAGAATTTCCTAATGGATCAGAATGAACAGGAAGATGTAAATACATAGTACCTCATTACGCTTATTAGAAGGGTCCCAGATGCAAACATCTTCAGAAGCTAGGCACTGAGAGAAGCTGGCTACTACAAGCATGAAGACATTTTCTGAATCTATGTGTAGAACTATTGAAACGCAATGATTTCACCTTTCCTGTCCTTGGGGGTCAACCAGGAGGGATCTGATAGGTGACCCTGGGGTGAGTGCTACTTAGCTCCTGCCATTTGTTGGCACTGGAGAACGTAGGTCCACTTTTTCTAGATCTTTCAATGTTTTTTTTTTTTTTAATTATTATTTGTGAATGTTATATCATGGGCTTCAATTTCCCAGTCTCTCCCCATATCCATCCTCTACACTTGTCACCTTCCCTGAAGACAATAAATAAAATAAAACATCTCACTGTGGAGGCTGTGGTGTGTCATAGTGAGTCACACAGCATGCCCATTTGTCCAAACAGCTTGCTTGGAGATGTTCATTGCAGGGAGTTACTGGTCTGGTTCTAGGCCTCTGGCTTCCTGCTACACTCTCAATACTAGACCACCACTGGGACTCCTCTAGGATAGCCTGTTGTTGCCCTATGTCATGGAGATCCTGCAGCTCTGGATCTGCAGGAGCAATCCCTTCATTGCTCCTAAAGCTCATAGGTAGGACAGATGTTGGAGTAGGCCAGCTCAAAACCCAGGATCTGGACCTAGATGGTAGCTGAGTTGGTCAGCCCACCAGCTCACTAGCACCTTCACTAATGGGGCTTCTAATGTATTTTTGAAAATCTTGAATTAATTAGTAAACTCGTTGTAGAGCTGGAGAGATGGCTCAGTGATTAGTAGTACTTGTTGCTCTTGCAGAGGACCAAGGTATGGTACCCACCACTCACATGGTGGCTAACAATTACCTATAGCTTCAGTTCCAGGAGACCTGATGAACCCTTCTTCCAGCCTCTTGGGCTTCTAGATGCATGTAATACACAGACATACACATATACTTTAAAACATAGATAAATGCTTTAAAAATAATTTTCTTAGAGACATAACAAGTAGCCATGCTGATGATCAGAATAGCCTCCTAGATGGAAGAAAAGGAAAATACTTTATACAACCATGACTGTGTTTAAAGTTTTAACAATAAACACATAGTAAGTTGTGGTATTGTTTTCTGATTTTCTTCTTCTTTTTCATTTTGTAATCTCAAGGAAATTTTTATAAGAGTAAAAATCTCAGGGCAGGGGAATTGTAAATCTGGGCAGCACCTCAGAGGAGAACAAGGGAGAAGAGAAGAGAAAAGCCAATAAATACTATGTGACGTGAGCCAGCATGGAGGTCATACTTACAGCTGCAGGCAGACACCGAGTGGAGAAGAGACCTTTAGATAAAGATGAGGAAGACGTCGTAGAAAGCATGCTTAGGAAAGAGATATAAAGGAGAGAGAGGGAAGCTACACTCTTCTGAATGGTTCAGAAGAGGGAGTGGATTTGTGAGACCACATGGCTGCACGCTAGAGACCGCCATTATACTGTGGTCTTGAAAGCAACTGTTTTTGCGGGATGATGGTGGAGTGTCTTTTACCTTAGCACTTGGGAGGCAGAGGCAAGCACATCTCTGTGAGTTCAAGTCCAGCCTGGTCTACAGAGCAAGATCCAGGACAGCCAAGACTACGCAGAGAAACCCTGTCTCGGGAAGCCAAAGTGAAAGAAAAAAAAAAAAGAAAGGAAAGTACTTGACTTTTGCTTTCTTTTCGTGTTTTTCATCTTTGTTTTGTTGGTTGGTTGGTTAGTTAGTTGCCTGGTTTCATTTGTTTGTTTGTTTGAGACAGGGTCTTGCTATAGAGCTCTAGGTGGCCTGGGCCTCACTTTGTAAACCAGGCTGGCTTCACAAATTCAAAGATTATAGGTGAGTGCCATGACCTATAACACCCTTTTGTACTCTTTATTAATTTTCTTTGACTTATCTTTGACTTTGAGACAAGGTCTTGATAAGTAATGTAGGTATCCTCTGACTCAGAATCCTCCTGCCTCCACAATTTTTAAAAAATGTTTGTTTGTTTGTTTTGTGTATTATGAGCACACTGTCACTGACACACCAGAAGAGGGCATTGGATCCCATTACAGATGGTTGTGAGCCACCATATGGTTGCTGGGAATTGAACTCATGCCCTCTGGAAGAGTAGTCAGTGCTCTTAACCCCTGAGTCATCTTTCCAGCCCCCTGCCTCAGCTCTTAAGTGCTGGGATTACAGGTCAAGTATGTGTTGGAGTTTTGGAATCGCCACACAAACCACTCAGACCCTGGTCTCAGTTAAGCAAGAATTGTTTAGTGAACACGCACCCTCAGGACTGATCCATCAGGGTAACCTTGACTCGGGAGCTAAGGCTGGACCTTGAACATTTCTCAGGGTCAGCTTTTAAAGGGAAAAAACCATAATGAGCACATGTGCCGGTGCAGGAAGTGCTGCCTGGTGGTCAGCTCTGACTCAAGCTATTTTGGCTAACTAGACTAACAGAACAGTTCTAACTGACCTTTATTCAATTGGTCCTAAGTAGAGACTATATCAAATTTCTTAAGATTAGCCAATCTCTGAACAAACAGAACGTAACAAGGTATGTGGTCAGCTTGATGCTGCTCTGAGTCAACTTTTTTTAAAAAGATTTATTTATTATATGTAAGTACATTGTAGTTGTCTTCAAACACTTTCTTCTCACTCTGGCCCCGCTCCCTAGCTGTAGCTGTCTTCAGACACCCCAGAAGAGGGCATCAGATCTCATTATGGATGGTTGTGAGTCATCATGTGGTTGCTGGGACCTTCAGAAGAGCAGTCAATGCTCTTAACCGCTGAGCCATCTCTCCAGCCCAAGTCAAGTTAATTTTTGTCAACAATATGAAATAGCTGGCAGGCATGGAACAAAATGTCCACAGCTATGCTGGGGGGGGGGGGAGAGGCAGGCCTCAACAGTATGTCCCACGACAGCAGGCTGTTTTCTGGTATTATTCTTTTATTACACATGCCACTGAGCCAGGACTACTTGCCTTTCTCTCTGCACCATGACATGCAAGAATATTACGCTCACTTAGACTGATCCTTCTGCCATTTTCTCAATTTACAACATATTTTGATGATTTCAGTCAAATCAGTGCTTGTAAATGATCTAAGTATAAAACTTTGGAAACTAGCTGGACTCAAGCAGGCATCATTTGCTGCCAGTGTAACTGAGTAGCAAGCTACTACCAGTCCACACATCACCAATCAAAACATAAATTGTCTGGAGCAAAACCTACTTCAATTCTGCAGCATGTATGATTGAACCCAATAACATAACACAAGCTGCTCTATGAACAAATATATATGTATAAGCTGAAATGCTCTTGTCTTTAGATCTTTCATAAGACATGGTAATATCCCAAAATGTAAACAAATTTTATAATGGAAATTTTAATATAAACAAAAAGTCAGTAGTATTTTATTCCAAGAAACTCACTATCCAGCTGTTGACAGCTGTTAATAGGGGATGATTTATCACCGGAGCCTCCCTTACTCCACCCTAGTGGCTTTTGAACAATGCCTATTCATTAAATCACTGCAGCTAAAATGATGCTTATTTATTTATTAATTCATTTTTGAGAGATGGTCTCAGTATGTAGCCTTAGCTGTCCTGAACTTGATTTGTAAGCCAGGCTGGCCTCAAACTGAAAGATCTACCTGCCTCTGCCTCTGAAGTTCTGTGAATGAAGGCTACCATGACCAGATGATCATAATTACTTTCTTAAAATAATACAATTGTCATAGCCCAAAATAACAATTTGCTGTCACAAATCTTGTCACATAACTTCTTTTATAGTCTATTTGAATCAGAATTTAAATAAGGCCTATGTGTTACCACTGGTGCACACTCTTTTCTTTCTTGTGTTGTCATTGTTGTTGGTCTTTTGTTTTCAAGGCAGGGTTTCTCTGTGTAGCCTTGGCTGACCTGGTACTTGCTCTATAGACCAGGCTAGCCTCAAATGCACAGAGATCCACCATCCTCTGCCTCCTGAGTGCTGGTATCAAAGGTGTGCACCACCACTGTCCAGCTGGACACTCTTTTAATCTAATAATTTCTTCCCCCTATCGTTTACTTTTGTGCTTCTTTTGAATGCAGGGGGAGGGAATTTGAGTAACCCAGACTTCTGTCTGATCCTGTGGAACGCCATGGGTTGCTACAGTGAGGGGTAGCCACTGGACGGTTAAGCAAGAACAGAGAAGTGCAGCCAAACAATGGAAACCAGCCATCATCACCAAGATTAAGGTGAATAAGAGAAACCTCACTATTAAATTATTTAAACTGTTTATATGTCTCTAACTTATGTGTATGGGTGTTTTGTCTACATGTGTGCCTGTGTACTATGAGTGTGCTAGTACTCTCAAAGGTCAGAAGAGCTTCTCGGATCCTCTGCTCTAATAGAAACAATGTATGAGGTAACTTTTTCTCTTATTTCTAAGGGCATATAACTGGATGAAATTTGTTTCATATGAGCTTTAACTGTTCTGCAAATGAGGTATCAAAGGGCCGGATCGATGGCTCATCAGTTAAGAGTACTCGCTGCTTTTGCAGGGGATCCAGGCTGGATCCACATCTAAACATCCATTCCTATCTCCTCTTCTGGATCAGATGGGTCTGGCTGACCTCCCACCAATGTGAGATACGTATGGAGAATCAGAAAAATGAAGAAAGCAACCAACTGTTAGCTCACCACTGCAGTGGTAAGTGCCTTAGTTGCTGTTCTATTGCTTTGAAGAGTCACCATGAGCGAGGCAACTCTTACAAAAGAAAGCATTTAATAGAGGACTTACAAGCTGGGCAATGGTGGCACATGCCTATGTCCTAGTCCTTGAGAAGGAGAGGCAGGTGGATCAATGAGTTCAAAGGCAGCCTGGTCTACAGAGTGAGATCTAGGTCAGCCATAGCTACACAGAGAAACCCTGTCTCAAAGAAAAAAAAAAGTAAAAAGAAGGCTTGCTTAGTTTCAGACGGTAAGTCATCGTTATCATGGCAAAAAAATACCGCAGGAAGCAGGCAGCAGGCAGGCATGAGGTAGAGAACTTATACTGTGATCTGGAGTAATGCAGGTAGAGACACTGGACCTGGTACGGGTGTTTGAAACCTCACAGCCCTTCAGGAACACACCTCCTCCAATAAGCCCATACATTGTGTTTCTTCCCAAACAGTTCCACTAACTGGAGGTGGAGCCTCTGGGGACCAATCTCACTCAGAACAGCACAGTACGGCACAAATGGAGAACAGCAAAAAATACAGTGCAGATGCTACTGGGGGACGCTCTGGATTGTGCTGCTCTCAGCACATTCCTGCTGACGACCTTCCTACCAACAGCAGCAGCAGAGCAGCCAAATGCACAGCTAATGTAAGGAGGGCTGGTTTAGTTAGCCTGATTACAAGTGTCTGAGGGAAGAAGCCTCATTCTTCTCACCAATTCTTCCAAGAATTCCTCTACTTAGTTCACAAGGCAGGTCATAAAACTGAATTGGTGAAGCAGTTTTAATCAATCATTACTTTCATATAAATCCAGACAAGATTTTATTTATTAAGTTAGATCTGTTATCAGTAAGATTTGAAAATTTTCTAATACACAAAACTGTACTGCATTTAATAGCATCGCTACTCATCTATTTATGAAGATATAATTACTCATAATCTATACACATTAGTGGTCAACACAGTCACTTTTAGCTCACTGACTAGGCTAAGTATTGGTCACCACTAAAATAAATGTTTATCTGCTTTTTTAAAACATTGTTTTTAAAAATTAAAAGTGAAATTCTTTTTTAATTAATTATTTTTATTCTATAGGCATTGATGTTTTGCCTGCCTGTGTGTCGTGTTCCCTAGAACTGGAGTTATAGAAAGTTGTAAGCTTCCATGTGGTTCTGGGAATTGAACCTGGGTCCTCTGGAAGAACAGCCAGTGCTCTTAACCTCTGAGCCATCTCTCCAGCCCCAGAAGCACAGCTTTCACTGTATAAATATCCTGTGATCCATACGCAGTTCTCTTTTGGAAGGAAGAGTCCATTACTGTAGAATCACGAACCAGTTTTCACACAGTCTCAATTACAGCAGCAATTTCCTTGAACTGTTTGTAGAAATTCTGGAGAGAAAAGAGAAAATATTAATTTTTTTAAAGGATATTGATGAAGTTCCTTTAATTATATCTATACAGATATACACTGCCCGTATTTTAATGCTACAGTCTTGGTAAAGATCATTGAAAAACAAACACTCCTAGGCAAGAGGGGTCAGAATTTGAGACAAACTCCAGATGACCATGTCTAAAACACAAGCAGGAAGAACTGTCTCCTGAAGAACACATTACACATGTCCATGCTCCTGCAGGCGTTTCAGTGTTCATGGGGCACTGGCTCAGAAGTAAGACCATGAATAGCAAAATCTACAAATGTTCAGATCCCTTACATGTAACACGGTAGTCACATGTAACATCCACATGTATGTGCTACCTGCCACATTGGAGGCACGGGCATATACACACAATGGCATCTCTCAGCTATGAAAGAGGAAACCCTGCCATTTCCAACCCAGGTGAACCCAGAGCACGCTATGCTGAAGACCAACCAGACACAGCAAGACAGACACGACATGATCTCAGTTATATTAAGGACACTGAATTCACAGATACAGAAAACTGCAGGTGGTTGTTGGGTACTAGGGGTGTGGCAAGAGTGACTTAGCTGCAGAAGTCCTGAGGATCTAACTTAGACAATGCCAAGTATGATCAGTAATAACATACTGTTGTGAGAGATTGGGAGCGTAGATTTTTTTTAGAAGAATTTATTTAACTTAATTTTATGTGCATTGGTGGAAGCATGTCAGATCCCCTGGAACTAGAGTTACAGACAGTTGTAAGCTACTATGCAGGATCGAACCCAAGTCCTCTGAAAGAGCAGCCAGTGCCCTTAACCACCGAGCATGTCACCAGGCCCCAGGAACGTAGATTTTTTTTTTTTTTTTTTTAAATGTTTTATTTATTTATTTATTATATGTAAGTACACTGTAGCTGTGTTCAGATGCTCCAGAAGAGGGCATCAGATCTTGTTACAGATGGTTGTGAGCCACCATGTGGTTGCTGGGATTTGAACTCAGGACCTTCAGAAGAGCAGTCGGGTGCTCTTACCCACTGAGCCATCTCACCAGCCCAGGAACGTAGATTTTAAATGTTCTCAGTGCCCACGCATTCACACACACTATGGCTGGGAATGCATGTGATAATTACCTTCATGGACACAGCCACTGCACAACACCTATTTTTACCAAATCACATTGTATACAGTAAAAACATAAAACTTGTCTTTGTCAGTTATACAACAACGCTTTAGGGGGAAGGGGATCTGTTTGCTTTTTACTCCTGAAGAGAAAAACCTGTTGGGGCAGAGAAATGAGGGAGAAGGGCGGGCATGCACACGTGGATGGCTGAGATGCTGAGCCTGAGATGCTCTTTCAGTCAGTCAATGACTACATGATACACTTCCTCTGCCCACGGCCCATTCCTTTTGTCTATCAAGATCCTCTTAAAATACAGTTTATAGAAGAGGAACTCAAAAGTCCTTCAGTGATATGGGAAAGACTTTTCCAGAGCCCATGATGGGGAGGGAAAGTCTTGGCTTAGCAGCAGAGCACTTACCTAGCATGAGCAAGGCTCTAGGTGTGACCCCCACATCATACACAAATACAAAAGAAAGCTCAGAGCTGGAGATGGCTCTGCAGTTATGAACCCACTCTACCAGAGAACCTGGGTTTGATTTCCAGGGGCACTGACACAGCAGCCCATTACAACTTCCTGAAACTCCAGTCCCATGGGATCTGATGCCCTCTTCTGGTCACTGAGCACTGCATGTGTATAGTGCAGACATACTATAGCAGACCAAACACCCATATACCCAAAATAAAACAAATAACAATAAAGGACTTCCATGACCAATGCATTTTTATTCTCTTACAAAAAAAAAATAACCTTTAATTTCCATTTCATTTACTATGGTTGCTTTTCTAGAGTGTTAAGCTGTCCTTTGAGAGCTGAGTTAGCTACTGAAGGGCTTACAGCAAACCAAACCAAAATTTCACACACCAGTTAAACTGGCTAACAATGCACATCTCTCAGCATATACATCCAAGAGGAAATTAGACTTAGTGTTCAGTCCCATTTCCTGCCTGGGGAAAAAGGTAAGGAAAACGATAGCATGAATAGTCTAAGTTTAAAAATAAACTACTGCCGAGCAGTGGTGGCGCATGCCTTTAATCCCAGCACTCGGGAGGCAGAGGCAGGCAGATTTCTGAGTTCGAGGCCAGCCTGGTCTACAGAGTGAGTTCCAGGACAGCCAGAGCTACACAGAGAAACCCTGTCTTGAAACAAAACAAAACAAACAAACAAACAAAAAGAATAAACTATTGAGTTACTTAAAACTCTAGCTAATAAGACTGGTCAATAAATACTTGATCTGAACTGTGTTTTAAAAACATCAATGTCAATTACTCACATGTTTAGTTTTACTTAAAATCATTATTAAGCCTAAAGAAAACTAATAAAAAGTTAATTATAAAGTGGATATCCTGTAGAGAAGATGTAATATTCCTAAATATAACCATCGAAAACTGTTAATTAAATGGTACCATACACAAACTGGCATGTCTTATTGAAAAACAAAAGCCTAAGCTCCCAGAGAAAATAACTTTAGAAATGACTACATGTAAAGTACATCTACTTTCAAGTAAATAGAATTTCTCTTAAGAGGGGAGAGTGTATATAGCTTTACAACCAGCAATGAAACTTAAATTCAGTGAGTTGAACACACCTGAAATTGTGGAATTGTCATCTCGATGGACTTGCTGTTTACTTGGCCGGAATGATCTGCCACCTTCAGCATCACTGCCACGTAAGGATACTTGAGAGATCTGCAGCTGTCAGAGCTCACAGCCATGCCCAGTTTCCACTGAAAGTCTATAAGCTTCAACACAACAGTACAAATATCACGTGAGAAATACCACTGCCTTGAACAAATACTTAGTTTCTCTGTTCTCAGTCTTGTATTCGTTTCAATACTGGTCATAGTACAAGAAAATACCTTAATTTATGTTGGCAAGCAATGGTCAAATGGCAAAGAAAACACAGGGCGTGAGCAGAATCAGAAAACAAGTCAGGAAAAGCAGAAAGTCAAACAAAGAAACCCAAGTGTCTACCAGATGAGTAACAAGGAAAAGACGTACAAGGTGGCTGGCTCTTCCTAACAGCCTTAGCTCTGCTTCAGGGCTCTGGAGCATTTTTAACCTTTCTTCTGTCCCATACCCAAGTCCTAAAACAGAAGCTGGGAGACATGGTTCTCACCGCTGCCTGAGGCACACGTGGAAACTGGACCATTGCTGCCTCATTGCAGTACCCAGGTAAACCTACTATTACATTGAGTGGTATGAGTGGTGATGATGTGGCTTTAGATTTCATCAGTCCACATGACAGACACGTGCCAGGTGACGCACTATGCAGTGTACGTATGTGTCCTGTGCCTCACTGAACCACCGCAGTATTATAGGGTATTATTTCCATTTTGCAGATGACAGAACCCAGTTTCAGAGAGCTTAGGTGATGGGCTCAAGGTCACACATTCCAGGATCAGAACAGAGACCCCTGTCTGTTTGGCTCTGAAGACTGTAAGCTTAAGGACTACTTACTAATTTAATCTAGTTCCGGTTGCAGCTTCTGTGTTGCCACGGCATCAAACAGAACTGGATAAATGGAGCTCTTGATACAGACACTAAAACCTGAGTGGAAAGCTTTGTCTCACTCCAAAGACGAGATGGCGCCTGGCACTCAAACTACACTTGCTGACTGACTCTATCTTTTGCAATAAAACTAAGGTATGCCTTGTGACATCACTACTTTGACAAAAACAAGCAGTGCTGACTTTTTAGTTTCTAATTATTAGGACTAAGTAATAACTTCAGAGGTCCCTACACACCGAACTAGACATCAGAAGTTCATTGCTTTTCATAATTAAAAACATTTTTTTTTTTTCCTCCTGATTTCTTGGGCACATGGAAGCCAAAGGATGACTTGAATTAAGCTTGTTTTCTGCTTCACTGTGTGTTCCAGGGATTGAACTCAAGTCATTCAGCTTGGCTGTAGGCACCGTCACCCACTGAGTCAGCTCGCTGGCCCTACAATTTCCCTCATAACCCTGTGACACAGCTCATTACATGGTGGTTTTTTTCTTGGTTTTGGAGACAAGATTTTTCTATAAAGCCCAGACTGGCATCACAATTGTGGTGACTTCTGCTTCAGCCACCCAGGTGCTGGGATTACAGCCACATATACTTAGATAGGGAGATTAACTTGTAGCATACTATATAGTTTGTGTTTTGTTAAGTTGTGAAACTTGTTTAAAATTGTATTTTTCAGCTTTGTGTCTAAACTATGCAAAAAACAGAACAAAACAAAACAAAACAAAACAAAACCCTGAATCATTCTTTTTAAATTATTAATTCTGATAGTCTTGTAAATTATCGTGGCTTTTCTCCTGTATATAATCATATGACCAGACACTGGTGAATGACTGTATGGAAGGGATTACAGCACCCTCGCCACTCAGATATGTCCGTGTCCAAATCAGAGACTTTCTCCTTGTGAGAAAGCAGACATTAAAGAGTTAACAGAATTAAGATGGTGGGCTGCATTTTCCTGGGTGTGATCCCAGTGTAATAATAGTTTTTCTAGAAAGAAGGAAAGAGGGTTGGAGTCAGAAGAGAAGCAAGGGTTGGAACCAAGCTGAGGCCACAAACAAGAGAGGAGGCAGGCTCTAAGAGCAGGAAAAGACAAACAAGAGACCCTCTCCTGCAGCCAGACCACAACCTTCCTCCACCTTGGCCCTGTAAAACTGGTTTTATACTTCTGACTTCCAGAACTGTAACTGATAGATTCATATTGCTTTAGGGTGGAAAAGTTTCCCAAAGTACATACATATATACATGCATATACACATTCATTCATACATACATACATACATACATAGATACGTATAGCCCAGTACAGTTCAGTTTCAAAGCATCTTTAATGGAACATATAAAATGAGAGGATAAAAATAACTTGGGGTTGAATAGTAATAATAAACCAACTCAGGTAACTCTGACTGGAAAGATGGCTCAGTGGTTAAAAGCACTTGCTGCACTTCCAGAGGACCCAGGTTCAGTTCCCAGCACCTACATGGCAGCTTATTGCATCTATTACTGCAATTCCAGAGACTCTGAGGCCCCTCCTGGCCTCTAGGGACCCATGTATTATACAGACAAATTAAATCTTTTTTTTTTTGGTTTTTGGAGACAGGGTTTCTCTGTATAACCCTGGCTGTCCTGGAACTCACTTTGTAGACCAGGCTGGCCTTGAACTCAGAAATCCGCCTGCCTCTGTCTCCCGAGTGCTGGGATTAAAGGCGTGCACCACCACACCAGGCCACAGATTAAATCTTAAAACAAAAACAAAACAACAAAAAGCCACTAACTCATATACTGTTACACAAAATAGAGCAGGTTTATCCGTATCAGAGTCCCCTTGCAGGACTCTTCCAAACCAACAGCAAGAAAGGCTGGAGAGTTCTAAGCTCTAAGTCCAGCTACTTAGATGCTAAGGCCACATGATCACAAGTTCGAGGCCAGTGTGGGCTACAAGTTGAGTTTAAGGCCAACCTCAGAAGTTTAGTGAGAGCTTGCCTCCAAAAAAAAAATAAATAAATATATATATATATATATATATATATATATATAAAATTTGGAGACAAGTCGCAGTCAGTACGGTTTTCTCTCAGCCTCTGTAGTCTTACCATGTTTTATCATCATCATTTTTCTTATATTTAGGTGAACTTAGGTAACTCCCGACTAAAACTCCCAATTTTCTGTCTTGGAAAACTGTTAGTATTAATTTAGAAAATAAAAAATCCTATCTATTCCTAATGTAACATAAGAGAGGTTAGAAAAGTTAGAGTTCATCTTCAGAGTAACGTCTTTAAAGAAATGGTTGAACTTGATGGCGCCCACCTTCCATCCCAGAGCTTCAGAGGCAGGGGCCGGTGGATCTCAAGGCCGTCTGGTCTTCCTAGAAAAGTTCCCCTGCTAGCCAGGGCTACTCAGTGAGCCCCCGCCTCAAAACAATCAAACAGTTAAAAGAAAAAGGGAGGACGCTATTTTTACAAATATTAGCAATGTCTCTCGTAAGCCTCGTATTTGAAAACATCGTATTCCTACCTTGGAATAAAGGGTGCCTAAGAAAGGTGGATCAGCGCTCGGGCTGCACTCTAGGGGCAGTTTAAGTGACAGCCACAGCGGCCATCCCCTCGGGTGCAAGGGGGAAGCGCAGCCCAGGGAAGGATGCGCGAGCAGGGGATGGGACGGCGGGACGGCCACTCACCTGGCCCGTGACCTGGAACGGAAGCAGAGACACGAGTTAGAGAAACGCCGTCCGAGCGCCGGAGTCCGCCTCAGACCCCTCTCATTCCAGCCCGAACTTACCTCCGACTTGGCGTCCAGCACTGGCTCCCTGAACCCAGACTCCTCCATGGCCACAGTGGAACTCGCAGGCACCGGCCAGCACTTCCGCTTCCGGACTGAGGCTCCGCCCACTCATGCTAGGTTGCGGAGAATAGACTTCTGTGTAATTCGAGTTTTTGTCTCCATTAAACATCAGTTTTAGGAGATACTGGGAAAGGGAAAGTGCTGTGGAGGAGAAAGGCCAGAGACATGCCGGAAACTTGGTGGAGGACTCGTGACACCCAGGACTTCGGCTCCCCCATTGTAGGGCAAGAAGTGGGTTCCTCTCTGCGCAAGCGCAAAGTCACGGGTCCTGAAGTGGCACCAATCGGCTTGCGGCCACACCCCTAGTGTGGACTCAGGTGTGACCATAACTGCAGTTATCTAGCGAGATCTATTCCCTGGGACGGGCCTAGCCTGACTTGAGGAGGGTGGGGTCTTTTTAAAATCTCTGCTATTCAAATTCACTCAAGAGGAGTAGATCTTTGACAAGGGAGCTAAAACCATTCAGTGGAAAAAAGACAGCATTTTCAACAAATGGTGTTGGCACAACTGGCGGCTATCATGTAGAAGAATGAGAATTGACCCATCCTTCCCCCCTCCCCTTTGGTTTTTCGAGACAGGGTTTCTCTGTGTAGCCCCAGCTGTCCTGGAGCTCACTCTGTAGATCAGGCTGGCCTCGAACTCAGAAATCCGCCTGTCTCTGCCTCCCGAGTGCTGGGATTAAAGGCCTGCGCCACCACGCCCGGCTGAGAATTGACCCTTTTTTTTCTTTCTTTCTTTATTTATTATATGTAAGTACACTATAGCTATCTTCAGACACTCCAGAAGAGGGAGTCAGATCTTGTTAAGAATGGTTGTGAGCCACCATGTGGTTGCTGGGATTTGAACTCTGGACCTTCGGAAGAGCAGTCGGGTGCTCTTACCCACTGAGCCATCTCACCAGCCCCCTGAATTGACCCATTCTTATCTCCTTGTACAAAGCTCAAGTCTAAGTGGATCAAAGACCTACACACACACACACACACACACACACACACACACACACACAAAACAGAGACACTGGAATTGATAGAGGAAAAAGTGGAGAAAAGCCTCGAAGATATGGGCACAGGGAAAAAATTTCTTAACAGAACAGCAATGGCTTGTGGTGTAAAATGGGACCTCATAAAATTGCAAAGCTTCTGTAAGGCAAAAGACACTTCAACAAGACAAAAGGGCCACCAACTGATTGGGAAAGGATTTTTACCAATCCTAAATCTGATAGAGGACTAATATCCAATATATACAAAGAACTCAAGAAGCTGGACTCCAGAAATTCAAATAACCCCATTAAAAATGGGGTGGCGCACGCCTTTAATCCCAGCACTTGGGAGGCAGAGGCAGGCGGATTTCTGAGTTTTATGAAGAAAATATCTAATAAAATAATTAAAAGGAAAAAAATCTCTGCTATTACTCCAAATTTCAGCCCGATTTCAGCAATACCTTCTCATCCTGTCTTCTCTTCTGTTTTGCACCAGATGCATTCTGCGTAGAATATCCATGCTGATTTTTATTCCCCTGCCAATATTTTATTTAGGAAAATAAAAACTTTGAAAATATTTTCATACAAGTTGCAAATAATAACATGCCACCCACATTTACCAACAGTTATCGCTTCACTGTAAAATGTGCATACCGAGTATTTCTTAAATACATGAGAGCTTGTCTCCTAGGAACACTCTAACTGTAAGTCAGGAAACTCAACACCAATTCTCTTTGGTCCCTAAAGTTCCACAAGTAAGGCATGTAAGTAGCTGGTGCGCCCTCAAAGGCTTAGGACAGAATCTGCTTTTTTGTTTTGTTTTGGTTTGGTTTGGTTTGGTTTGGTTTTTGGTTTTTCGAGACAGGGTTTCTCTGTATAGCCCTGGCTATCCTGAAACTCACTTTGTATACCAGGCTGGCCTCAAACTCAGAAACCCTCGGGAGGCAGGCGCCTCTACCTCCTGAGGGCTGGGATTAAAGGCCTGTACCACCATGCCCCACCAGAATCTGCTTTTCAATTCATTCAAGTTGTTGTTAGGACTTAATTTCATGCAGTTTCTTATTTTGCTAGTTTTTAAGCATTCTCGGGTTTTAGAGATTATTCATACCCATTTCTTTGTGTCTTCACTGCCACTCCAAAGCCAAATAGTAAAACCCTTCTCCCATGTGTTTGCTAATCTAACTAGCCAATTTCTCCTCTGCTTTCTTTCACCTACATTCTCTGTTTTTAAGGCTTTGGATGGTTAAATAAAGCATGATCAAATGATTTAGAATAATTTCCATAGGCATTAGAGTATATGACTGAAATTACATTTTCTGAATAATACCTATATTTCAGTTTTGTTGAATAAAGATGATATCTTTGTAGACTTAACATCTTTAGAGGTCCACTTACTACAAAACAGCTCCCATCAGATTGTTGAACTGTACTAGTTAATGTACATACAACAAACACCAAGAACTGTGCCATGCATGCTGTAGTTGAAAGCTAAATCCAAAACCATCTCTAGCCAGTATTATCAGGCTTACTTTAATGTACTAGTCAGTTTAGGAAAAGAATCCCTGCATGAGAGAAGGCCTTCACCCACAGAAACAGGATGAAAAGATAGAACAGTATTATACATCCAGTTGATCAATATATTACTTCTAGTTATTGGGATATTTTCCTTTTTTAAAAAACACAGGATCTCACTATGTAACCCTGGCTGACCTGGGACTCACTATAAAGACAGAGCTGGTTTCTAACTTATCAGAGATTTACCTTCCTCTGCCTCTTGGGTGTTGGAATTAAAGATGTATACCACCACACCACAAACTGCCCCACCCCCCACCCCCCAGCTCCTGGCTGCTGGGAATGGAGAAGACACACACACATCTATAACCCTGAAAGGTCAAAGCTTTTAAATTCAGACTCCATTGACCTAAGTTTGAATTCAGACAAACTAACAGGCTGGTGGTACCTAGCATTAGTTTCCAAGTCAATCCCCAACAAAACCTGAGCCTAGCTCCAATCTCTAGGCTAACCCCCAACAAGACCCGCATCTCCAGGTATTACCCCAACTTATTTGCACCCCCAGGTTACAAGCCCACCCCCTGCCTAACAGCCACCAATGCAGAGAGAAGCAGCAATTAAGTTTATGATATGACTCCCAGCACCAGCCAATTATGTTAAAGGCCACGGTAGCTGTCCAATTAGATGCTTAAACACCCACCCTCCTGCTTGTAGCTTCCAATAAAGCCTTGCCCGGATAGATATTGGGCGCACCCCACTACCAAAACCATCCTGTGTGATAGCAGTGCCCTGAGGGTAGGTGTACCTGAGTTAGCTGGAATAAAAAGGCCCTACTGTGGTTGCATTGGATCAGCTCCTGTCTGCTTTGGGGCATTTCAACCTTTCTCTGACACTACATCCCCCACCTGATCTTTACAAAAATGTTCCCAAAGCGGAAAGGACAAATATGTTAAAGTTAACTTCTGTTAGTTTACTATATTTTATGTGGATTTTACTTTATCTTAATTTTTTGAGGCACCGTCTCACTTTGTAGCCCTTGCTATCCTCACTATTTACACCAGGCTGCCTCATACACCCTCGCACACGGCCTATGAATTTTTTGATGGTTATTATGCGATATGAACGCCCCTTTCTGAAAATGAAATTCTTGAAAAGAATCTGTGCCTGCAGAAACGGGTCGGCTGACAAGAATTTCAGTACTGTGGAGAGATTGGAGTGGTGCAGTCAAAAGGCTAACTTACCTTATCTTGGGCTAGTTCTAGCCCCTCAAAACAGCTGTTCTCCACCCACTTCTGTGTCAGAATGAACAACTAGTGACTGGATAAATGGAATCCTTTTAGAATCTATTAACTTAGCACGCTGCTAGCTTCCACCAATCCAAAAGCTAGGAGTGTCGTCAGACAGCATCTTGAGACTATAGAAACGCTTCTCCCTTCTTAATGTACCTGCCTCTCTGATGTGCCTGTCCATGTATTTTAAACGTGCCTCGGTTTAGGTCATTGTTCTTGTTGCTGCAGTTGTTGTTGTGTAACACTATAAAAACTTCATGAAACTTCTTTCACATTGGAACATAGAATTTGGGTTACTCAAAATGGCTACAGAGTAAAATATCTTTTATTTCCTTTAAGATCAGAGCTCTCTCTCTCTCTCTCTCTCTCTCTCTCTCTCTCTCTCTCTCTCTCTCTCAGAAATCAGGCCATGTTCCTACAGCCTCTCCTCTGGCACAGAGACCTGATTAAAAAAAATTATCCTATTTGACCTTGAAGCTCTCTTCCTCCCTGTGCAGCTGTGCGCAAGCGTGAGACAACCTTGAATTGCAAGTTTTCTTTATCTTCCTGCTTTGTGATTCCTGGTACAAAGGCCTTGTCACATGGTCTGCAGCTTATACTCCCTCTGAGCCCTCCCCTCCACAACCTGCTCCTGCAAACCTATAAAGCTCAGAAATATTCCCTTTGTCCTATGGGAAATGAAGGCTCTTCCTTCAAGATCCCATCATGTCTATAGCATGATGATATCTATGTCAACGCTCTCCCAGTGCAGGACCTCATCGCTGGCTATGATGAACCTATGACTCTCCTAATATAATTCTTCTGAAGGTCTCCTTTCTAGAAATTCACTTTCTTTTATAAATTATAATAAACATGTGGCAGACTGCGATTTTCAGAACTGACATCTTACAAGATAATAGAATTTACACACAAGACTTCCAGTTGTAAAACTCAGATTTGGGGGTCTGTGACGTGACTTAGTCGGCACAAGAGCTTCCTGCTGAGCCTCTCAACTTGAGTTTGTTCCTCGGAAGTCAGGTAGTGGAAGAGAACTGACTCTCACAAGTTGTCCCCTGACCTCCAAGAGCACATTCCTATGGCACTAGTGCACTTACACACACACATTCACATAATAATAAATATTAAAAAAATTAAAATGCAGATTTCCACGAAGTTAAGAAAACTGTCATTATATATCCATTGTTATAGCTTTTCAAATTGTATTTTAATACAACATCTACCTAAGATATGTAGATCAGAAAGCACTTTAGGAGCGTTTTTGCCCCTTAGGGTCATGCACTCTTGATATCATGAAGGTTAACAGTGGAATGGAGAAAACACAAAGATATTTCCTTCTGTTGAAGCATTTATTTTAGTTGCTTTTTAAATGCCCAGTGATACAAATCTGAATCAAACTAGCCTAACCAAAATAGCAGAAATTATTATCTCACAGCTGTGGCCCTGAAGCGTGAGGGTGGAACACACTGATATGCCAAGAGAATTGTGAGACTTGCATAGCAAACGAGCCCAACCCCTTGGTTCCCACCCGGATTTGGCCTCCTGTTTGTTCCTTGGCTCCATTTTCTTTGTCTTCTCCATTTCTTGTTAGGGCAGGAGGATGTGTATGTAGACAAGGATGACCAGTGTCTTTGGCCTCACAGCCATGTGACTAATATTCCAAGAGGAAAGAGGAAACTGGTCTTGAATCTCAATTCTAAAAAAAAAAAAAAAAAAGTCTGATGAGCACACTGAGTCACATACCCACTCCTTAGATCATTATTAGGTGCATTACTTTTTGTCTGCTTTGTGACCTCTGTTGTGTCTAGAAAGCATATAATTATGTGATTGTTAAAGTCAATGTTGTACCAGAGATGAGAGATATCACAGGAAGAAAAGATGAGAATGACTCAGCCCAACCTAGGTTAAAAGATGCTAGGGAAACAGAACCACCAGAGGTCCACTAAAGGTATCTACTCTATTGTACTGTGGTATCCTGCACCGTCAGTGAATGCAGTCAAAACCCTCGAAGATGTCTGCTTCCTGACCCACAGTCTGTGAATAAGCTACTTTACAGCATACATGGGAATGAAAACTGTCCATCAGCTGCTAACCAGATGTTACTCAGGTGAGAGCCATGTGATGACAAGTGTCCTCCAGTGGGGAGGATGAAGATGATGAGCTAGAGTAACAGGAAGAGTTTGTCACAGTAAAACAATGTGACAAAGACTCACCTAATTTGTTGGCTTTGTAGACAGAAAGGAGCTAAGCGGCAAAGAATGCTGGTAGCTTCTAGAAGACAAAGTAGGAAAGAAAATGGATTATCCCACTTATATTATAAGAATTTGGCCCTCTGGACACTTTATAGTCCAGTGATATCTATTTCAGAATTCGGACCCTCAGTCTATAGTATAGAAGTTAGCCCTGGTTCTTTCTCCCAGCCCCATGCTCCCAGAAATAAGACTCAGAGTCAAAATATATTTACAAATACCTTGGCCATATAGGTAGGTTCTTCTCTGACTAGATATAACAAAATATCCCATTTATTCTAGCCTACACTTTGCCACATGGCTGGTTACCTGTGCTCAGGCACCATTCATCCATCTCATCACATCTTACTGCTGAATCTCCCACCTGGCTCTATTCCATACTGAATCTCCCACCTGGCTCTATCCCATAATTCTTTCTCCCAAATGTTCCACCTCTATTTCCTACCTAAGTCATAGGCCACAGGCTTTTTAATTAACAGATAAGGCATCCATACAATACACAAGATATTCTCTCTACAATTTTCCTTTTTAGTTTAATAAAAGGCTTTTAAATATGTATAAATTGAATACAGTTATAATAATTATGAAACAATTATGAAAACTATATGGTATAATATACATTTCCAATGTTCAGTCCATAGTATTTGGCAGCTTTTGAAACTATTCTATTATCTATCTTATTTTGGTATGTTTAAAGTTTTGTACTTAACTCAATTTTTATCCTAATTTGCATCACCACCTTTAAAACACCTTTTTAAATCTAGAACATCTTCTTAAATCTTAAACACCGTAAGCTCCCAGTAAGACTATAACTCACTAGTTGTCAACCCCATCAGAGACCTGAGAAGGAATAAATATTACCCAACTCTGCATGAAGTGCTGGGATACAGCTTCCAAAGATTATAGAAATGACAGCATCAGCTGACTGCCTGGACGGTCCCCAGTATTGTCTCTGTGACATTGAAGCATTCGTCTTCAGGGATCTGGCCCAGTATATCTGACAGACATTTTGTGAAGCGGTAATGAGGAAGGGCTTGCTTACCCTGTCTTGGCAGAAATCAGCAGTCAACTTCCCTGCATCTGTTTGTCCTTTCCAGAAAGGACAGATTTGTCTGTAGTTGAGGCATGGCCATTTACTTTGTCTAGTGGCTGGCTAGCCGTAATTGGAGCAATGCCGTATGGAGGTTATTGATGCTCGTCATCTTCTTTGACGTAGAATGGCATACTCTCAGGAGCAGACCTGCCTCATAGTCAAAAGATAGTTTAATAATGAAATAATTAAAAAAAAAGAAATAATGAAATAATTTTAAATGTCATATTCTGTGGCTCTCTGAGGTTTTTGAGGACCAACCGTCTATCTATAGTATATCTGAATTGTCAAACATTGCCTATTCTTAGCTACCTATTATGTGAATAACCTTGAAAATATTTTACTGTAATTAACTAAACGAGTATTTAATGACCATGAGTTTGAGTAATTATTAATTTGTATTTCTTAATAGCTTGTAACTTGTATTTTTTTTATCATCCCTACCAGTATGTAATAGCAGCTTTCAAAAGCACTAGGACTTTATATAGCATCTTTAAGAATTATATATGTACAATACCTCAAATAAACATTAAAAATGCAAATACAGTATAGAATAGTAAATCCCTGTTGTTTAAGTTAGGAGCTCGAGGGATGGCTCAATTGGTAAAGTCCATGCTGCATAAGCACTGGAACACCTGCTTTTGGATCCTCACTGCCTATGTAACATAGACAGGCACCACAGGACACAGCTGTATCCCCAGCACTTGGAGGCAGAGACAAGAGTATTCCTGGGGCACACTGCCCTGTGAGCCAGCCTCCTCAAATCTGTGAGGGCCTGGCTCAATGAGAGATGCTGTCTCAAAAACATGGAGGCTAGCAGTTGAGGAAGATATCTGAAGATAATCTCTGGTTGACCTCTGACATCCACAAATACACGCTCAAAAAAGCCCACCAAAGCTACAAAATATTGGTGGGAAGCCAAAACAGTGTGAAGCATTACTGAAGTGCTGGGGGCTTTAGAGCCACTTAAACCCAAGCTCAGGTCCTTTTCCAATCATTCAGTGGGTGACTTGCTAGATTAGCTGAGTGGTTAGCTTTCCTGCCTATAAAGAGAGGGCTGCTAATGTCCCTCATAATGTTTTTATTCGAGTGTATAAACGAGATCATATACGTAAAGACAGCAAAGTTCCTCCATGCTACAGGTACTGAAGAAACACTAGGATTTCTTATCAACACCATGCTACTCAAACTTCCAGAGTCTATAAGATGTCCAAAACATACTCCTCTTCATTTTAAATGCAAGGAAACTGAAGTTCAGGCAGGTTAAACAGTATCACTTAGCTCCCAAGTAAAACTTCCAGTAGTATAGCTTAATTTGCAGTTGACATTCTACTTTCAGAGGCCTCCAGAGGGATTCCAAACTCCCCGAGTGCCTTCTGGAATCCTCCTTTTTTTTTTTTTTTTGTTTTTGTTTTTGTAGATTGGATATTATACTTCAGGCTATTCAGGGATATGATGTACATGTGCATAATTAGTAGATAACATAAACAAAGACAGGCAGCTTTCATTAGACTTGATTGGTATTCCTTATAGCATAAGCGATTTATAGCTTAAAGAAAGGCTTAAAATTCTTAGCTCTTGAGTCAAATCTGAGCAACCAACATATTAAAACAACAACAAAGAAAATAAAATGAACAGTATTATAGACGCAGAAATTTCCCCTGGCCAGTTCAATCATTCACCTAAAACAGTAAGGTCCAAATGTCATCATTTCATTTCCCTTGCTGTGATAAATACTAAGATAAAAGCAACTTAGGGGGAAAGGGTTTACTTTAGCTTGCAGTTCTGGGTTGCAGTCCATCACCATGGGGAATGATGGAGTGTCCAGAGACCAACACAGCTGGTCCCATTGCACCCACAGTGAAGAAAGCAGAGAATGGATGAATGTATGCATGTTAGTACTCAGCTGGCTTTCTCCACGTGCTTCTCATCCAGAGAAACACATGCCCAAAGAAAGAAGACCCCCATAGTGGATAGGTCCTCCAACCTTATGGTAATTAGGGTTATCATCCCACCATCCCCAGACTTAGTGAGAGGTCTGACTCCCAGGTGATTCTACATCTTTGTCAAATTGACAATTAAGATGAACCATCACAGTTGTCAACCTTTGGCTAAAGGTTGGTATCTTTGTCTATCGCTCTACACTGAATTTTTTTTTTTTTTTGACAGGGTCTCTCACTGAACACGAAGCTGGCCAGGAAGCTTCAAAGATTGTACTATATATCTGCTTCCCCAGCACTGGAGTTACAAGTGTAATGCCACACCAAAGGTTTCTGTTTTTGTTTTGCTTTGTTTTGAGACAGGTCTCACTACGTAACCCTGGGTAGCCTGAAACTAGCTTTGTAGACCAGGCTGGCCTCTTCCTCTTAAGTGCTAGAATTAAAGGTTTGGCCTCTCACATCACACCCATTAAAAAAAAAAAATTCAGGAGTGCAGGGCATTCATTCAAACTCTGGTCTTCATGTTTGCACAGCAACATTGTACTCAGCTGTCCTGGATTCCTAGAGTCTCCTTTAAAGATGTGACATAACAAGGGGAATTGTCTGGCTTGTAGAAACAGAGTCATTTTATTGTAGTCATGCCCTCTGATCACGTGTTGAGAATTATGACCTCATATTGAGCACAGATGGTTTCAGACCGGGTGAGACTGGCATGTCTTTACTCGAAAGGCTCTGTTGACAGTTTGGTAGGACAGCCCAGGGTTAGGGCAGATGACAGGGTACTACATGTGCATCCAAATGACAGCGGGGACTATTTCTAATAACAAAAGATAATACAAGTAGGGCAATGGTGGTGCTCGCTTTATAGTCCCAGACCTTGGGATGCAGAGGCAGGTGGATAGCTGTGAGCTCAAGGCCAGCTTGGTCTACAGAGTGACTTTCAGGACTGCAAGGGCTACACAGTGAAACCCTGTCTTGAAGACACCCATCCAACAAAAAGAAAAAGAAAAAGAAAAAATAATAGTCAAGATGGTGTGTCATGAATGGGCTGTGGTTAAATGGAAATATTGATCTCCTTGGGACAATTAAGACGTGAATCTGGTAATCCCCCTGCCCCCAGCAGAATGAATCTCACATGTTGCTCAAGCTGGTTTCAGATTTGCCATGCTCTTGCTTTAGCATCTAAGTTGCTGGTTACAGGTGCAAGGAACTGTACCCAAGCTATATTTAATCAATTCTTAAAAGTTTTTTTTTTTAATTCTACATTTAAAAATTTCAAAAAACAGTTCCTGCTCATAAGATACATTCTACTGATGGCTACCTATGTGGCATTGTGACTCAGCTGTTTTTCCAGAAGCAAGCATGAACTCGTTCATAGCTCTTTAAAATTACTCCTGAGTTATGAGTATCACAGCCTCTGCAGGTATTGTTTTTAATTGCCACTTAACATGTCTTTTAAAAGGTTATGTTGTGACTTGGCATAACAAAAGATTGGTGCTGGTGGAAACAGTCTGAAAGAGTGGATTTTAGGCTAATACAGATTACTAAGAAAATGAACCTCTCTCTCCCTGTCCTTTCCTCCCTTCTCACCTCTCTAGTCTGTTTTTTTTTCTCATTTTCCCTCTCTTCTGTCTTTTTCTCTCTTTGATTGTTTCTTACTACATAGCTAAGATGAACTTGGAGCTCACCCTGCAGCCCCGACTGAGCCTAAGTTCCCAATCCTCACCATGATTCTCCTACCTCTACTTCTCAAGTGCTGGTGTTAGAGGCATGCACTATCATTACACATGGAAACTCATTTCAGGGGTGGAAAAGGTCCCTGCATGTCTGTGATTGACTGCAAAAATACAGCAATGTTGTATTTACAACATTCATGTCGAATTTACAAAGAGATCTTAGCAAGAAGAAAACCCCAGAATCAATAAATAAGGCATATTATAGAACTTCGTCCCCTAGGAGATTAAAAAAAAAAAAAAATCCAGGGGGCTGGAGAGATGGCTCAGTCGTTAAGAGCACTGACTGCTCTTCCGAAGGTCCTGAGTTCAAATCCCAGCAACCACATGGTGGCTCACAACCATCTGAAATGAGACCTCACACCTTCTTCTGGTGTGTCTGAAGACAGCTACAGTGTACTTACATATAACAATAAATCAATTTAAAAAAATCCAAAGCTATATGGCAAAGGGACATTCAAACGTTGGAGGCAATGACACTAAATCTTGAGCCCCACTTTACACTTAATGAGTCAAAATCTGTGCTTCAGATTCAGGCATCATTCATAGGTATGGTCCCATCTGAGGATTAAGGCTCTTTGGACTATGTAGGAACATCCATGCCAATGCGGGAATTAACCTAATAGACTGGAAGTAAGGAGATTGGACATCTGATATGTTTGCAAAGGTTTTGGGGGGGGGCGGAATCTGCAGTTCTGTGAGGGTAATAGAGCCACTCCTCTTTGGCAAAAGACACATTATTGCTACCATCCATGATTGGTGAAGACTTTCCAGTGTGGATGCTTTGGGCTCTCCTATACTTTTGCCAACAATTCCTCCTCCATGGTGTGTAGCTGAACCCGGTTTTCTCATTGGTGTCTCAAGGTAAACTTTAGTAGGATTGTATTTTGGTTTGCTGTTGAGTTATGAGGAAGCAGACATGGTATGTCTACCAGGGAAGAAATTCTCCTGGTAGAGGGATAAGGATGTTGTGTGGAGTATTAGCCAAGCACTAAGAGGAGAAATAAAGGGCAGGACTACGGGAGTCTGGAGAAAAGCAGCTGTCTGAAAATTCCCCTGGCATGCCAAACAGCCCCAGTAGAGACTGAGAATATAGCCAGCACCACAAGAAATCAGACAGCTGCAACTAACTGATCATGAGCCCAACACTGCCAGGTTTACCAAGTCATGAGGTTGGGCAGATATAGCATCAAGCCATCAGACAGATAGGGAGGAGTCAGGGATTACAAGAGTCACCGGGTTATAAAAATAATAGCCAGAGCATGCGTGGGAGAGTTGGAAATTTCCCAAGAAGGACAAATTCAGCATAATAATATTCTTCTCACTTAACTAATCTCTCTCTGAAATCATTCTCTTGGATACAGAATAGTAATAGATATCAGATCAAATTTCTGGAGACCTGCCATGACTCTTGGTTCCTACATATCAAAAGGATTGCCCCTTGAAATATCTTCTGCTTCTCTGTCTTCATAAATGCTACCTATGTCAACTTTTCTGTTTTGCATCTCCCCACATAACTGACAGATGGTATTTCTGCATACATGATTACTCCACTCCTTTCCCCTTTGTGACACTGAGATTGGGCCCAGGGCCTGATGCATGATAGATGAGTGCTCTACCATTTCTCAAATAGCCTTTGAGAATAGTGCGTAGTAGTACGCACTAGCCATTGAGTTAAATCCCGAAAAATAAACAAACAAACAAAATCATTATATTTGGCATCCTGAAATTTAGTGGATGGAGAATGGACATTCAAAATGCTGTTTAACGTCCTTCCGTTTGTACCAAACAGTACGTTGCCTGAGTCCTCTTGGTAGTGGCTCCATATTGTTTCTGAAGCAGAACTGAATGTCTATCTAGCTATCACCTATATCCAACATTTGCCTATTACCTGTATCTCGGGCAGTGCAATAACAGATAAGGCCAACATATCATTCCAGTATCCTCACAAAGGAGCAAGAAGACCATGATTCCAAGGAGTCAACCTCTCTGGCTTGGCTGCCTTAAGGCTAGCAAACCGGTCCCACACTTGCGGAGTAGGAATCCATGACGCGCCCCCTAGAGCTCCTGGTTGGCACTGCAAGAAGGTGAGGTTGCCTGCAAGCACGCGGCCCAGTGGCGCATGCGTAGAACTCGGGTGCTCGCTGGGTGGAAGGGAGAGTCCAAGTGTGAGGGGAGTTCACTGTTGATCAAGGCTTCTTTTTCTCATGAACTAGGACATGGCTCCGGTTTATCAGTTTAATTTGCCTTTTCATTTAAGCCATAACTCCAGGGCTGAGTCTCCGTGGGGCGAGATCAAGCGTCCTGGGGGTCGTGGAAGTTCATTCGTTGGTTTCCCCCTCGGGGCGGCGTTTGGATGGTGCCGGCCCGAGCGCGCGGGGGCGGAAGCAGCGGCGGCGGCGGCGGCGGCGGCGGCGGCGGTGGCGGCTGTCAGAGCTGGAGAGCGGCCGGCGGAGCAGTCATGGAGGGTCAACGCTGGCTGCCGCTGGAGGCCAACCCTGAGGTGAGCGCGGCCGGGTTCCGCAGCCGGGGCCTGAGCGGGTCGGGAGGCCGGCGCCAGCCCGCATGCGCGCGTCGCTAAACCCTCTTCTGTGTCTCGTTTCAGGTCACCAACCAGGTGAGTGCGGTCGGTGCCTGTCACCCCGGACCCCGGAGTCCTTCCCGCCTTTCCCCCGCCGGCCTCTCCGCTGGCCTTCACCTCTGCATCCCCAAGGATCCAGGGATCTCATCCCAGGCGGACGGGCGGCCCCCGGCTGCGGCTCTGGGCGGCTCCGCCCCTCTCGGGCCACCACCTGGCTCCGGGAGATGCCGGTGCAGCGAGCGTCCTCCGTCCCTCCGTCGGACCCCGCGTCGCCGGCGCTGCCTGGGGCCCCCGGGGTCTGAGGTTTGGTAGCCTCTCTCCTGGTACCCCCACCCCGCGCCTTTCCCCATCTTGGTTCGTCTCCTTGCCGTTGCGGGTTCCATCCTGTTCCTTGACCCTGTCCCTTCTAGGTGACTAATTTGCCAACACTTCCTGACTCCCGGCTTTGTAAACTTGCCCACCCAGTTCTGGTAATTCCATCCACCTCCTGTACAATGAAATCACCTTTCAGTCATCTTCTCTTGCCCCATCAAGGTCCTTCTCTTCCCTGCCACGCCCCCTTTCTCTTCCCGTCTTTCAAAGGTGGACCTGGTCGCTGCCTCCTGTACCACACAAAGCCCGGTTTAATCGTCCTGCAATGCGTAGCCACCTGCTACTCTTAAAAGGGAGTTTGTTTTGGATACTGAAGGTTGGGGCTTGGGATGCCTTTCAGCCCCCAAATTAGGTGGAGGAATGCTCTTAGTTATATCTATTTTTTTATTTGCATGGATATGTATTAATTAACCTGTTTTTTTTTTTTTCTGCTCTCAGATTTAGTTCACCTTTGACCGTTCTCTTAGTTTGTTATATAGTTTTCTTCCTTTTCTTCGACATCTTTCCTCTCACAACCGAAGGATAAAGATCTATTTTCAACGTTTAAAAATGTTTTTTGAGACCAGGCATCGTGGTACATGTCTGCAGTATGAGCGTGTGGGAGGCTGAGGTAAAGAGGATTTTGAGTTCCAGCCCAGCCTGAATTGAAATGCTGCCTAAAAACCTGCTCCTCTCCTCCAATTATTATTATTATTATTTTTTAATGGTTTTTGGTTTTTAAAGCGTTTTAGCAAATTCCTTGTATAAAACATACAGGCTTTATGTTAGAGGTGACATCCTTTGTCTTTCAGAATTTTTGAAAGTGATTTCATTTATTGTTTCATTGATTTCGGGTGGAGGTCAGAGGACAGCTTTCTAGATTAGGTTCTCTCTGCCCCTCAGGTGGGTCCTTGGGATTAAACACAGGTCTTTGTACTTGCTAGTGGGAGGAGCCTTTACTCACTGGCCTGACTCCCTGTCGCTCATGTGGGTTTCTTATGTATTTTTGTTAGCATCAGTTCCTATCTTCTTAGTAAGGTAAACTGTGTAAAGTTTGAAACCCAGCACTTCCCAGTTGCCTTGCTATTCACAGCACCCTTTCTGGAGGAGGCCAAATTTCTTTTGTTCTCGCCTCTTTGAAATTCTCTCATCTCTTTCCCTAGTGCATTTTATTTTGTCAAGAGAAAAATCTGAAAGAATTTCCAACTTCTATGCATTAAAAGAAGTGTTTATTTTAGCTGTAATGCAAAGTGATTTTTACACTTTATCGATAGCAATTTACTATATATGTGATAGCTTTTGTTTTGTTGATCTGTCTGTTCTTACGATTATCATTCCATTATTTACTGTGGCTTTATAAGTCCTCAAATAGTATGAATCCAGCATTTGTACCTTTTCTGAATTGTTTAGGCTTTTCTCATTACTTTACCTCCCAGATAAATTTTAGAATGCTTGTCAATCTGTACAGAAACTTGATTGGTGAATGTGTCAACTGGATAGATGTATTCTGAGGAATGTGTCTTTAGTACAGTGGATCTTGTAATCTTGAACCAAGGTGTAGCATCACTTAATTAGGCCTTTGATTTCTTCATCTGTGTTTGATAGTTTGAGCACGTAGCTCTTGGGGAAAAAACTGTTAGATACCTACAAATTTGATGATTTGAGGTGCTCTTGTAAATAGTATTGCTTTAAAATTTCATTCTTAAGTTCTTTGCTATGTATTGAATGCAATTTAAAAATATGCCCACATCCTCGATCTTGCTAAATTCAGGGAGAAGCTGCACTGCGCCTCTGTGTATTTGGTATCTTTTCTGAAGGTCTTGAGGACTTCCTGAACAGACAAACGCATTTTCTGCAGTCAGATGCCCAATCCTAGACTAAACACTTTTATCTCTTATCACACTTGGTAATGTCTTAAGTATGACTTTGAAGTGCTGGTTTCTGATCTTAGCTGGGGAAGCATGTACTCCTTCATTCTAAAGTTAGGCACTTCCAGAGACCTTGTAGAGGCTTTCTCTCAGGCTGAAGAAGTTCTACTTTTTCCTAACTTGTAAAGATTTTTATTAATTAATGTTTAAATTCCTCAAGTGATTTTTTTTAAAAGCATTTCTTGATGATAATCATGGAAAGAATTATATATAATTATATATAAAGATAAATGAACAGAGCTATGACCAGTATTCCTCTGCACCCAAACTAGACAAACTATGAGAAGAAAGTGCACGCGCATACACACACACACACACACAAAATATGTGTGTATATTTATATGTATAAAACTGGACACTTAAAGTCTGTAATTCAGCTGATTTAGAACCTCATTCCTAGATAACTTTGATACATTATAAAATGCTCACTCTGTGGGCTTGTATCTCTTATTAATATGGCTATAAAAGCCTTCAATAATAGATGCATTTTAAAAACATGAGACCATAATCAAAGGCAACCTTTTTTATATTGAAGATTTGATTTGCCATTTAAAGTCTATCAATGTCATTAGCCTTATCAGTTGATTAAAAAAAAAAAAACTAATGATACTAAATGATAATAGTGATTAAAATGATACTAATTACTGTTTTAGGAAACAATACAAAGTTTATATAACAACACAAAGTCTGTGATTTGGCTGATATAGTAGAACCTTATTCCTAGATAGCTTTGATAAATTATAAAATGCATTTACCTCAAAATAATATTTTGAGGACAACTTTTGCACGATCAGTTGTCTGAGAGGAACTAGTTATACTTTGGTGGTTAAACTATGATTGTTTTTCTATCCAGTGGGAAGGCAGAAAGGAAAGCCAGGCAAGTAAATCATTAGCCATTGTTGAAAGAGCAAGGAGAAAATTAACAAGGTGTTGGGTCAGAATCTAGTAGGTACGCCGTGCTGTGGTGTCACTTGGTTGACTTCTTGTTTTCTAGCCACATGTGGGGGCACATACCTGGAGTCCCAGGTACCATCTGGCAGTTATGGGTCTTCTTAACTCTTAGTTTGAGCAAGTACTGTTTTATGCTGTGGTGATGCCTGGTGTTATGCAAGAACAGTCATCCTGCGTCTGTAGCATGGAGATTAGTAATACCTGCTAGGCATCATCTAGAAGAGCTATGCCATATAGTACATCCGGTAAACAGAGATTTTTTGTTTATTTATTTTTATTTTTATTTTTAGTTAGTATCCTGTCGACCTCTTAAGATACTTCGTTTTGCTACAGATTTGACATAAAATAGAAAAAAAAATTTAAGCTCTATCTTATTTACATATATATATTTAAATGGGTAAAAATAGCTGATGGAAAGTTGCAGATAATTGAGCATTAAGAATTAATAGTTGATCTGGGTAACTGTATCACCTATTAATGTACTAGACCTGCATGTAATTTTTTTGTGATATGAGCATGGTCAGTTGATTGTCTAATATATATGTATATAGAAAGAGGGAGCAGGGGAGAGAAAGAGGGAGATAGTTATAATTTAGAAAAATGGTGAGTTTTTAAATAGGGAACCTCCCTAGAATTATTCTTGGTTGTGATGTTATTGAAGAAGTAACATTTTCTTGTTTCATATCTAAAGGAAACTTAAGCATACCATGGCATAGTTTTGCTACTTAAGTAAATGTTTAAAGTTAGAACTAGAGTCGGAGGCCATCTGCTAGATTATTACCAAGAAAATAATGCAGTAATTCTCTCATATAGTGACCACTCCTCTGACATACCCATGGGCCACTATTTTTCATTGTATCTCTTGACCTCTTAGTGGCATTAGAAGAGCAACCTGCTTTCTTGAAACATCATCTTTTATATTTTTACTTTTCTGATAATTCTGATATTTCTAATTTCCCAATTACTTCTTAGGCTGTCTCTGTTTTGCCTTCTCTGGAGGTTCCTGGGGACTTCCTTTGTGAGGTTACCCTTGATTGTCAACTTAGTGGACATATCTGTATGAGGGGCTTTCTAGATTAGGTTTATTTTGTCGGGAAGACCCCAAATGTAGATACCATTCTGTGGTCTGCAGTCTAGGACTAAATGAAAAAGTCATGTGGTAGAGCAGGTGAAGGTGCTGGCCAGCAAGCCTGATGGCCTGAGACTGCTTTGGGACCCACAGGATAGAAGGGGAGCACCAACTCTTGGAAGTTAACCTTAAGTTGCTTTGTCAGGGGTTTGATCACAGCCGGAAGGAAAGCAGTGCCATGCCTGTAGAGCGTGGGTGTACTCCTATGATATTTCCTGGTCTGTTGTTTTTATAACATTTGCCATGACATAGATGGCCCCAGTGGCCCGCTAAGCTCTTCCTTCCTCACCATATTGAACACCTGCGCATTCAACTACTTGGATCTTTCCATCTGGATACTATTAATACCTCCAACAATATAGCTGAAAAGGAAATGTGGATTTCCATCCTCTGAACCACTCTTTCCTCTTGTCTTCCAAAGGCCTTGCAATGCCGCCTTTGCTCAAGCCAGCGCTATAACTCTTCTCCCTGACCATGCCATTTTGAAGAGGCCATTGTGTCTCTTGATTCTCTTGAGGAAATGTCTCTCACCTACCATCTGTGTATTCTGAGATGGTGGCTGCTAATCTTTTCTGTAATCTTTCTAATTGTGTAGATTGTCTTCACAGTACAAGCCACTCACCCTGACCTGGTCAGCCGCTGTGGACTTCTAACTAGTTGTGCTTGTTTTCTCCCCGAAGAGCCATCATCCCTGCTTTTGTTTGGCTTTAGAAAAATGCACGCAGCATCTTGTAATTTTCTGCTTCAGACACTAATGGCCTTCACTGATTGTTTTTAGATTCCAATGCAAGCTCTTCACTGAGGCAGGATGAGGAGGGGTTTCTACCCAGGCTGAACTTCAGGGTTTGAATGCTGAGTCTCTTCTTGCTTCAGAGTCTTCATTGCTTATCCTTAGCTTGTTATTTTATGGCAGTATTTTTTGGTCATTTATAGCTTAAGTTCAAGACTTATACCCAGTTGTCTTGTGTGTGTGTGTGTGAGAGAGAGAAAGAGAGTGTGAGTGTGACATACTAACGTATGCATGCCAAGCCTCCTTTTCCTTTACTGCTTTCCCTTCCCTTTCTCTTTTTGTTTGGTTTCTCTCTCCTCCCTCACCCCTACTCTTCCTCCTCCCTGTTTTTCTTTTTATACAGGGTTTTGTAGTGGCTGAAGCTTGCTTTGAACTCTTGCTTCCTGTAAGCATGAACCACCATATTCAGTTAATTTCTTCAAAATTTTTACTTTGTGATTTAGGTTTCCCCTCTCCCCTCTCCCCTCTCCCCTCTCCCCCTCCCCTCTTCCCTTTCCCCCTCCCTTC
>NC_034597.1:90140951-90142889 GCF_900095145.1 Mus pahari
TTCATTCATTCATTCATTCATTCATTCATTCATTCATTCATTTTCCTAGACAGAGTTTCTCTGTATAGCCCTGGCTGTCCTGGAACTCACTCTGTAGATCAGGCTGGCCTCGAACTCAGAAATCCACCTGCCTCTGCCTCCCAAGTGCTGGGATTAAAGGTGTGCGCCACCACTGCCCAGCCTCCCTGAATATTTCAATGAACAAAATTCTGCCTTCTAAGGTGCTTTAATTTTTTTTTTTTTTTTTTTTTTTACAGCAATGAGAATAACATTTGACTAGTAAAGTGATGTTCATTTATTTTTGCTGGGACGTTTTGCCTTCTTATAACTTCCTTAAATTGTTCATCAGTCCTTCCATTCAAAGCATGTAGAACAAATCAGATTGTTCTTTCTTCATATTAGCACTGTCTTGAGCCAAGGTTGAGTCATTTTGGTCTTCCCGAACATGCATGCCCATATGTATTAGTTACCTTTCTGGCGCCGTGATGAAACAGTACGACGGAGACAGCCCAAGGAAGAAAGAGCCTGTTGTGGCTTATGGTTCTAGGTGGGTGAGAGTCCATGGCAGTGGGGAGACGTTAGCTGCACGTGCTAGGCATGATGGCTGGAGCAGCAAGCTGAGAGCTCACATAGCAGGGCACAAGAGGAAGGGTGAGACTACTCAAGCGTGCTCCCAGTGATACATCTGTTGGAGCAAGACTGCACCTCCTGAATCTCCCTGTCTCATTCAGGGCTTCTATTCCTGGACGAAAACATCATGACCAAGAAGCAAATTGGGGAGGAAAGGGTTTATTCAGCTTACACTTCCATACTGCTGTTCATCACCAAGGAAGTCAGGACTCAAGCAGGGCAGGAGCTGATGCAGAAGCCATGGAGGGATGTTCTTTACTGGATTGCTTCCCCTGGTTTGCTCAGCCTGCTCTCTTATAGAACCAAGACTACCAGCCCAGAGATGGCACCACCCACAAGGGGACCTCCCCCCTTGATCACTAATTGAGAAAATGCCTTGCAGCTGTATCTTGTGGAGGCATTTCCCCAACTGAAGCCCCTTTCTCTGTGATAACTCCAGCTTGTGTCAAGTTGACACAAAACTATCCAGTACACTCCCCAAACAGCACCACCTCCTGTAGGCCAGGTGCTAAGATGTGAGCCTGAGAGGACCGTTGAAACCACCATACTGTCTTCCACTGGGGTGCGGCTCTAAATCCTATGGTCCCTGGCTGCTGTCTTGGGGGTCCTCCCCTTGTCCTTCCCCATTATGGAAGAGAATGCTGTTACCATAATCCATGCTGCATCATCTTTGCTTGGTAGGGTGAGCTGTTGCTGTATAGTCCTGAAAGATGCTTCTGAGGAAGTCAGTGTGTGTCTCCTTCTGGTCATTTGTACTTAATCCACATTGAACCTGCGGAGAAGTAACCCTCGTTTTTCTTTAACGTCCACAAAAAATATTTCCAGTGATTTCCTATCCTGGGGTTAAGGAAATGTGCTCTTGTCTTATTTTGAGACAGTCTGTTAAACTTTGTTTAGCTAGTTTCTATGCTGTGATTCCTGTTTAACTTATTTTCCTAGTTCCATGCATATGTGCAATTTCTACCAGTGTACTCTTACTCAATAGGAAGCAGTCGCAAGACAAGTGTAATTATGTCATAACTACACTCATTAATGAACCAGTAACAAGCAGGAGCAAAGGCTGTCCTGAGATAGCTTTGTCACTCAGGTGGAGCTGTTCACTTAGAAAGCTGAGGCCCTGGTTCATCCTTAACCCTGCTGTCAGGGTCAGGAGAAGGCTGCAGAAAGGAGCTTTAGGACAGAGTTTAAAAGGAAGTGATTTCTCCCCCGGACTCTCACTGTTTCTCTTCTCTTCTCTTCTCTTCTCTTCTCTTCTCTTCTCTTCTCTTCTCTTCTCTTCTCTTCTCTTCTCTTCTCTTCTCTTCTCTT
>NC_034597.1:90143039-90173510 GCF_900095145.1 Mus pahari
TCTCTTCTCTTCTCTTCTCCCCTCTTCTCTTCTCCCCTCTTCTCTTCTCCCCTCTTCTCTTCTCCCCTCCCCTCCCCTCTCCTCTCCTCTCCTCTCTTCTCTGGAGAACTATTTTTGATTTATGTGAGACTGCATATGTCTGCAATAACCCAGCTGGCCTGGCACTGCTGATCTTCCTGCCCCAGCTTCCTGAGTGCCAGGGATTACAGCTGCATGCCATAGTGCCTGAATTGAAATATCCCTGATCTGGTGGCAAGTCTGTGTTTGGACTGTAGAGTACAAAATTATTTTTTTAGGATTACTAAATTTATTATGATATACTAATGATAATAGTGTACTTATAGAGCCACTACTATCTAGATTTCATTTATACCATCTTCTTTTAAAAACAGGCATTTTTTAAAATAATAAAATGTTTTATGGCTGCATATTGTAGTTTATAAATTATATTTTTTAATTAAACAAAAATTTAAAGTTGTGGGATTTTAGTGAACTAATCAGTTAGACTTTTTGTTGTTGATATTGTTATTTTTATTTTCCAGTATTTAAACAGAAAAAGGCCAAAGACTGGTTCTAGAGGTTATACCCCCCCTTCTTGTGCTATCCAAACATGGCACTTCAGTTACGTAGAGATGGTTTGTAAATGCACATATGGGCAGCTTTTTACATCAGCAATTGTGAGAACTCTCCGTGGGTCTAGTCCTTTCATGGTTTTTTTTTTTCTTTGATTTTTTTTTTTTTTTTTTTTTTTTTTTAACCTGGAACTCACTGGTTTCATTATACTGGCCAGCAAGGTCCAGGGATTCGCCTGCCTTAGCCTGTCAAGTGGTGGCATTACAGAAGTATACCACACCCAGCATTTTACGTGGATTCTGAAGGACTGAGCTCACATTCTCAAGCTACGTGGAAAGCAAGCATTTTTCCACCTGAAACCCCCACAGCCACGAGTTCAGTTTTTAAGATCATTATTTTGTGTTTCCTCATAGTTTTGCAAATTTAAGTAAAAAATTGCTGTAGTTCTGTAGATTTTCTTACTTAGCTTTAAACTTGACTATGGTAGAATACCACATTGTTTTTTAAAATGAGACAATAAAACTGGGTTTATACTATTCAACTAATTGTAGTTGACCTTTTACAAAATGTGCCTTTTTAACATTTTCATGTTTGTTTTAAATGCAGATCTAGAGTTTGTTTTGTATGGAAACAGGGCAGTTTTGTGATTACTCTGTTGTTCTTTGAGACAGGGTCTCACTGTGTCTGGAACTCAATAGGTAGAACAGCTTGGCCTTGAACTCATAGAGCCTCCTGCGTCTGTCTCCCAAGTCCTGGGATTAACAGTGTCTACCATCATAGCCAGCTGTAGTTATTTTAAACTGTTTATTCCTCGTGTTATGTGATGGCTTCTGATGAGTAACTCATAGCAACCCCAGATCCAGAGGTTAGAGCTAATGAATATTCATTGAATTGAATTTTTGTGGTGTGTCATTTCATGATAGGAATAAAGAGTTAAGGTAAATTGTAATTCTTGTTAAGATTTAATGATTCTTATGATTTAAGACAATGTGTTTTTTAATCATTCATTGTGTTCTTAGCTCGGTCTTAATCGGTGTCATTGTAACTGTGCCTTTAGATTTTGAATCTTGCTTAGTGTTTATTTTTGTTAGCTTTGCTGATTTATACTAAAGTCTCTTTACAGTAACTTAGCAGTTTTGTCCGGGTTGCATTCTTGTGAGAATGTTTCTTTATTTTGTAGTACATACATGGAACTATGAGTATCAAGATTAACAAATCCTCTGCTCAGGCCTTACAATTAGAGATGTTACAGTTGGGTAGTCTTGGTGTTTCCAGAGTCTTGACATCTCATTCAGGTAATGCACAGAGATTTGCAAAGGTATCAGGAAGACTTTTATTTAGTGAAATGATGGAATAAGTCAGATACACTGTTGAGGGGCACAGTGAGCCATGTAATTGAAGCCCTTCAAGGGCCCAGTAGATGTTTGTCACTTCCTTTTATACGTTCACGTGAAGGCAAAGTTTAGTTTGGGATGTAGTTTGAATGGTTCTCTATTTTGATTGAGAGATGTTAAATTACATGATCATTTTTGTATTATATATATGCCTTTCTGTAATGTATATGATTTTAATCATATCCATGCCCAATTATGTCTGGGCAGATAGTAAATAGAGGATTTTCGCTTTATGTACAGTTTGCTTAGCTGCACATGTACCCCAAACCAATTCAGACTGAATCGGCCTTTCCATTCTTTGGAATGGGCTGAGCGTGCTAGCAGGTTGCTAAGTGCATTACTCAGAGGAAGGGGTATGTGCATAGTACATGTGGGTAAGGGTCTGGAGCCGCCAAGTTTCTTATCAGAAGAGGGGTGTGGGTAGAGTCCCAGGCTTGCTAAACCCTGTATGCTTGCCTACCTCAGAGATATGTGTTCTATCATGGTAATAGGCAGAGCTGATTTAATGAACATGAGATTGTAGATAAAGAAGTTGAAGGTCCCAGTCTTCTTTAACTGGCAGAAAAAGGAGGATACATTGAAAGTTCATCATAAACAAGCTTATGTAGCACACCGCGTTATCTGTTAAAGTGTATTCATTTCAAATCAAGCAATGTAACTTGAGTGTCTGTGATCTGGCTAGATATAGTGCTTAGCAATGGGAAAAAAGATAAGTTAGAGTCTCTTCCTTTAACACTGAGCCTTTAAAAAAATCCTTTTTTGGTTTCTAGGTAGGATTGATTATTGACTGACCTAGACCAGTAAATTTGGAAGAAGTGAAGAAGAGCAAGGGAAATATTTTCAGATCTGCCTGTGAACCCTGCAATCCTGAGTAGTAATCTGGTGAAGAATGGCATAGTGGAGGGGCCCTTGCTCTCTGTAGTCCAGAGCATGCAGCTTGATGGAGAGCTGGTGCAAAACATGTCATGTACTTCTTCCCAAGAGAGAGTCTTAGCTGCCTTTCTTTCCTAAATTCCTTCCTTCCTTCCTTCAATCTATCCATCCATCCTTCTGTCTATCTTGGAAGCGTTTGCCTGCATGTGTGTCTGTGCACATGTAACTTTCTTTTATTGACAAAATGCTTAGCTATCTGTCTTTAAACCCCAGATGTTATTTTTTCGATATCAGTATAAATTGTTGATGTACTAAAATAATAATTCATTATTTAATTGATGCATTAAAACCTGGAAATAAGTTCTTAAGGTAACTTGTATGTCTTTGGTGAATTCCTAGCTAACATACTCATTGTCAAAGTTACAGATTTTAAAACAGATTTGTTTCCTATGTTAGGGGTTTTAACTGTTTGGTATGTGATGTAAATTGCTCTCTACCTACTCTCCCTATTCATTGTAGACTTGCTTTACCGGATTTGACCTCTCAGGCTCTGGTATATTGATAAATAAGGACTCTACATATTTATGTACTATAGTCTGTGTTTGGTAGTGCTGCTTTCTGCATTGTTATTGAACATTAGTAATACTTGATTACATTGCTTTTTATATATTAGGTGTATAGTACACACTTGTCGATCATTTCCTTGTTAACAGTGTTTTTCTCTAGCCAGTTAACATTTTGCTGCTTTTTCTTTTTCTAGTTTCTCAAGCAATTAGGCCTGCATCCTAACTGGCAGTTTGTTGATGTGTACGGGATGGAGCCTGAACTTCTTAGCATGGTACCAAGACCAGTGTGCGCAGTGTTACTCCTCTTCCCTATTACAGAAAAGGTAATTGTAAAGCAAGATATGCAGTTTCTGATAAATGCAGATTTTTGATGTTGAATAAAAAAATAGTCTTTAAAAACAAATGATGCCTTTGTTACAAATAATCAGCAAAATAAAAAGTAAGGAAATCTTAGTGTCTTATTAAAATAAAAGATATATGGGGCTGGAGAGATGGCTTAGTGGTTATGAGCACCCAACTGCTCTTCCGAAGGTCCTAAGTTCAAATCCCAGCAACCACATGGTGGCTCACAACCATCCTTATTGAAATCTGACGACTTCTTCTGGTGCATCTGAAGACAGCTACAGTGTACTTATATATAATAATAAATAAATCTTTAAAAAAAAGATATATGATTATAGATTGACAATAAAGCTTTCTGTTAGTCTTTTCCCTTTAGCTTTCTTCTCTTAAAAGATAAGGTCAGCTCGCCTCAGCTTTGTGCCAGTGCCTGCCTGTAACATTGGCGAATGAGCTGGGTGCTGTGGAGTATGGCTGCAATTTCTGCTACCTGAAAGGTTAAGGCAGGAAAAAGGACGGAGCTCAGAAGTTGCAGACTGGATTGAGCAGTACAGTGAGACCCTTGTATCCCACAGGCAGGCAATGAGTAAACTAACCGATGTGAGAATGCCTTGTCTTTCTTACCCCGTTACCGTCAGACAGTTGCCACTCCTTCTTAGGCTTCGTTGGTCTGGTACTTTAAATCACTTAAGTTAGGCTACCCCTCGTCCTTCATAGCCTTCCTTTACAGGCTTGTCTTGTTTAGTGTGTAGTTTTTGCATGTGGACTTTTGACTTCCCCCCAATAGTATGAAGTCTTCAGAACAGAAGAGGAAGAAAAGATAAAATCTCAAGGACAAGATGTGACATCATCAGTATATTTTATGAAACAAACCATCAGCAATGCCTGTGGAACGATTGGACTAATCCATGCCATTGCGAACAACAAAGACAAGATGCACTTTGGTAAACCACTTTCTGTTCCAGGTTTCCTCTTCAGATGTGTTAACTTTATTAAACAGAAGGGGGTGCTCTAGCTCTCTCCAACTATAAAGTAATGGTTATGGGAATCTATGTATAAGCTGCTGGGAGAGAAATAAATCCTTCTCATTCTTCATATTGTTGATGAACAGGTTCAGCAAAAGAGTATTTGACATAATTACTTATCCCAAGACTCTTAGATTCTTACCAGTTAAAGAATTTTTACCTAAAAAAATACTATACTACATTTACTGTTAATTTTCTTTGTAATTAAAATTAAATTTTTAATCATTTTTGAAATTCTCAGAATCAGGGTCAACATTGAAAAAGTTCCTGGAGGAGTCTGTATCCATGAGCCCTGAAGAGAGAGCCAAATACCTGGAGAACTATGACGTCAGTACCTTCTTTCTATCCAACCTCATCCATGGGCAGTTTTACAGGATTGTGGGCTCTGTTCAGCGGTTTGTCTTGAAGCCATAGATTGGGGAAGCATCACTGTCATATCCGTAAGGAAGGGTTTCGGTTTTACCGAGGTAGCTGGGCCTGAAATATCTGTAACGTTACTCAGTTGACCGTTCTGTGTCCAGAGCAGATGAAGAAATAATTTAGTTTGCAAATTAAATCCTGGACCCTCTGATCCAGTTTGAAGTGATTGTTTTAAACATTTATTATTTTTGAAAATCATTTTTCTTTTGAAGACCTTTTGCCTGTCAATAGCATCAATAGATGATATTTTGAACTTTCAACTTAAAAGTATGATGTACATTTTTATACTCTTTGTTTAGTGTTCCAAACTATTTTAATTGCTTTAAGTTTAAAAACATTTGGAATTTTATTCGTCATCCTTATTTTGCATAAAAGTAAACTAAAAAGCATGACAATTGCTAGTAATTCCACCAGTGAAAGGTAACTGTCACTGATGGTTTATAGAAAACATGTATGTATATACACAGTAGTTTAATTTGATCACACTGTAATACTGTTTTATAACTTGCTTTTTTCACTTATCACAAACGTATTAACACCAGTAAGTATATATTTAACATTATTATTTCAATGGCTGAGTAGCTTTCCATTGTATAGTATATTTAACTAGTAAAATGCTGTTTGAAATCTAAGAGTTTTCTCTTTTTCACTACTTAAAATTATTACAAGCCTGAGTAAAATATATTACTATTTGAGGTTTTAGAACCATTCTTAATTTCATATAATCGTATACATTAAATACATCAACACATTAATACCTAGTAGAGAAATTGCTGATCGGTTTGCATGTCTTATTGCTTTAATACTTACATAACAATTATACTTTTACCCTGATCTTGTATTATGTTCATTTCTCTGCATCTTTGATAGGAGTGGGTCTGACTGGAGCAGGTTTAAGTTTAGCTAGCTGAGCTCCCTAGCTTCTCACAAACGCATGCCTTTTGCACCACGTTTTAAACTTGCCGACTGAAATGCATGCTTAAGCATAAACACGGGCAGAGCCGCAGGAGCACGCACCTTGGAGAGACAGATGGCTGAGCGGCTTCAGTCTCTGTGAGATGCTTGCTCACTTTATTCCAGTCTCAAGTGAATAAAGTGTTAAGTGTTGCTCAAACAATTAAGGAAGCTAGATGACCCTCTCCTTGCACTATGCAAATTAGAACCGATGAGCTAATCTGTTTCCCAATGCATAAGGGATTTGTGGGTAGAAAGGAGAGCACTTCATTTGCTTACTGAGATACAGTTCTGAAAGGTTTTGTGCTAAACTGCTCCTAAAGTTCTTCCAACTTCCCGCCTCGTCACAGGATTCTAGATGGTAAAAGCTGAGCTTTGTTGCTGTTTTCATTTAAAAGATAGACACAACTGTTTTATGTTTTTGTAAATAGTTTATATTCTTATTACAGGCTATTCGAGTTACTCATGAAACCAGTGCACATGAAGGTCAGACTGAGGTATTTCACATTTCTTTTCAAAAAATGTTGCTGTGTGTAAATTTTACCTTCTATTGTAGGACTTGTGGAAAAGTATTTCCCCAGTTTGGTTTTCTTTTTGTTTTTCCTTAGAACTTGTTTTTGTAACAGCAGCAGCCATAGAGTGATAGCAAACGAGATGTTTCGCCCAGGTTGTGCTACCATGCCACATTCATGGTTCACTTTGCCAAAGCTGTTCACCAGTTCAGCAGGATCTGTTGTAGGTGGTTTGTTCCTTACTTTACTTAACAGGTGGCCTGCTGCTTCCCTGTCAGATTTCCTGTGGCTTCTACACATCCACCTAGCCTGTATGGTCTTTGGGCATGGCTGTCACGCCTAGCTTCCAGAAAATAATCGCTTTGCTCGGTGAATCTTTTCTGGACCACCATGGTCTTCACCAGCTCCAGGCTGGTAGGGAGCTCTGCTGGGTCTGCCTCTGCTCCTTCAGTTGCCTCTTGTTACTTTATTGACGTATCCATTCTTTCCCTCTGCTTTTCTAAAGCCCTCACTCTTGTGGGAACTTTGTCAGAAAATATTCAGTTAGAATGACTAGAATTTAACTGAAGCCAATGGTACATTTTAGAGCACCAGGCAATTGTACATTTTCTTCATATGTGACTTGAAATCACATTTTCCAGAGCAGAGATTATTTTGGAAGAAGAAGGGAGCCAGTGAAAGGTAGAAATTATGAAAATGTCATTATAAAACTCATTATTTTATACACTTAATATATATTAACGAACAGGAGGGGAAAAACTCACATTTCACACACAGGATGATATTTCCTGTTAACTTTAAAAATACTTGAAAATTTTTTATAATTAAGACGATTTTAGATTAGTCTTAAGTCCATTTTAAGGCTGAAATACTTTGATACTATGATAGAGCTATACTTACTATTCTTTCAAACTGTACGACTGGGTGTTTGACTAATTAAACACTGAGTGTCCTTGTAATTATCCCTTCTAAGCTGCTCTCGGGTTTGTCTTTTAACATTGTAGACTGTTGGTTTGTATTGAGTTTACAGTAGACCAGTATAGTAGGCAGCCTTGAATTAGTGCTTCTGTTGTTTACATTGCTTGTTGTGAGCCTTAGGAAGTGTGGGTTGCAGAGTTGTTGGGTTGTGTTAACACTAGTGATGAGGACTAATAGAAGACTATAATAAGATGCCAATTACTTACAATAAAGCAGTTCATACATAATCACTTCCAAGAATATTGTAGTGCCTTCTTCTTGTGTCCCTTCTGGAGCTTCATCCAGTTTATTGGTTTAGCATCTGAATGTCCAGACTGAAACTTCATTGTACTTTGTGATCCCAGATGCCACCACAGGAATGACCCACTGACATTTCAGAGTACACTTGTCCTTGTTTGAGGTTATTATCTGGGCCGTCTTTTCTGTCCCTTCATGTTTCTACAGGTTTCCCTCCATTACATTTCCTGACATCAATTGGTGACTCAGACTTCTGTTTTCTTAGTGCAGTGATTCTCAAAAGTAGAGTGGAAGGAAGGTAGTAATTTTTAGAGGGCTTTTCACAAGCTTTACTCCCACCAGAATTAATTTCTTCTGCTTTATCATGTCTCACAGTTGAGAACCACTGTTAGAGCTTTATTGTTTCTATGCATTATACCTCTGAGATATATCAGGTTGAAAAACAGAGTTTGATGCCATTCCCTTTTGTTGCGGTAAATCTCTCCAACCCAGATATGCCCCAGGAATGAAAACACGACACAGTTAATATGATTACTTGCTGTGCGCCTAGATTGGGCAGATCTACCGCTACACTACCATCTTCCACAGCTTATGAGACCCCTTAGAACTTGCAGTTTCTCCAGGCCATGTGCTTCTGCTCTTTTTTTCTTCTTCTTCCGACTCCTCTGCATCCTCTCCCTCTTCCATTTTCTACTTCTCCTTCCCACCTTCTGCTCCACCTTCCCTTTTATCTACCCAATGGTCAGCTCTCCTTTATTTTACAAATTAAGGTGGGAAGCAGGTTATAGGAAATCACCTGAGTGCTGACTCATTCCTTGTTCACAACCACTCACAGGAGAACAGAATTAACGTCAAATATAATTAGCCCCAGGGTTATATATAACAATTCCACATTTCTATGTCAGTGTGGTCCTCTTTAGCCTGCCTGTCTTCAGGCCTCCCCTAACCCTGGCTGCTTTGGCTACTTCTCTGAAAACATTTCTCTCTAGCAATCTTTATTTTATTGCTATTCTTTCTCATAATTTCTCTTTCTGAAAATATTTCTTCTCACAGCATCGGCATTTCTGATTTCTCCTCAGCCTTCAGAATTAGCTTCAATGTGACCCTCTACATAAAACTCTCTATAACCTGGATATATTTTATCTGTGCTATGCATTCTTCCATGTGACTTCAATGATTTGCATTTATTTATTTTTATATTCTTTTTAGCTCCTTAAATATATATATTTTTAAGCCACATATGGTAGTAAAACCTTAAAATGTTAGTACTTCGAAGGCTAGGGCATAAGGGTCAGCACTTTGAGGTGACCTAGTCTACAAAATGAGTTCCAGGCTCACCTAAGCTGCATAGTGAGACCCTGTGTAAACAAACAAGCAAACAAATAAACAGTGATGCATATTTTCCTACATTTTAACAATTCAGGATCTGTTTAATCTGGTTAAATTTACGTGCTACTGTTTCTACCTTAGTGGTATATAAAATTCCTCCTATAAGTCAAATAGCACCTTAGCTTCTGAGGTAGGGAATTTTATCTCTTCTTGTGGTTCTTAGGCTTAGGATTGATATCTATTTGCATATTTCAAATTATTCAGAATTGTTTTTTACACATAAGGCTCACTACATATTTACTGTTTCCAGTATTGGGTTAGAAATGCCTTTTGTGTTATGAAAACTTAAAAAAAAAAAGTATCATCGGCTAGGGATATAACTCAACAGTAAGAGCACTTACTGTTCTAGAATAATTCTCCCAGAACTGAACCTGGATTCAGTACCAAGCTCTCACATGGGCTAGCTCATAGCTCCTTGTTACTACAGTTTCCTACAGTCTGAAGCGCTCATCTGGGTACTTATGTGCATATGATACAAGTATACAGTCAGAGGCAACACATTTAATCTCAGCACTAAGGGGAGGCAGAAGCAGGAGAATCTCTGTGAAGCCTAACCCAGCATTGTCTATATAGTAAACTCCAGACTAGCTATGGATACCCAGTGAAACACTGTCTTAAAAACAAAAAGGATAAAATCTTAGATTTTTGCGGAGTTCTACAGTAAATATTTCAACTAGAGCTCCTTTACATGAGGTCCCTTGTTTTGTGGGATTGGTTTGCAGATTACAAGATAATCTTACTACTGTCCCATAGTAATTATATATTAACGCCCTCTTGTCATTGAAGAAAAAGGCCCACACTATACATTTTCAAATCTATTTTACAACCAGCTTAAACCTCTCCCAGGGAAAATTTTTTTTCTCTTCATCTTGTTTCATTAATCAAGAGCATGCTGTTCAGGCTTGATTGACTACAAGCCCAACAGAACAAGGCATTTTCTCAGTTGTAGTTACTCTTTCTAGATAATTCTAGCTTGTGGCAAGTTGATGCCACCACCCGCACCCCCCCCCCCACCTCCAAAACAAAAAGTTGAAAAAAACAAAACAAAACTAACCAGGGCACCATCAAATAGCAGAGATTTGGTAATAGAACTTTAGGTTTGATGTGATGTTCAGCCTAATACCATATTTGGACTTTTGGGTAACCTAGCCTTCTGGTATACCTGTTCTCGCTGCAGAGACGGCATGACCCCTTTCTCACCTCTCTTATCTTCAGTCCTTTTCCAGGGAGGCCTTCTTTCATCATATACCTGTATTACTGTCTATCGTCAAATGCCATTTCCTTCCCGGTCTCTTAAAAGTCTGTAGCAAGTTTGTTCTCCCTTTCATTTATTTCTTCATCTTGCTGACTTATTGAGATGTGGGTTCCGTGAGAACATGGACTTTGGTTGTCATACATGCTTTACATTTTCAGTGTAGGCTGACTGAAACAGGCTTCAGTAAAATATAATGTAGGAGAAAGTTTAGAGCATAGGATGTAGGTTTTCGTACTGATTCCTCTGCTTATTAATGTGGGCAATATATTTTCCATGTGTAAACTAAGGCTAATAATGCCTACCTTATTAAACTATGATTAGATTACTATAATGATTAGTGAGTTAATCTCAGAACTTTCTTAAGAATGGTGATGGGCAGTCAGTGAATGTGATGGTGATATTATTTTACTAGGCACCGAGAAAGTTTAATCTGAATGGCAATGCGAATGAAGCCAAATCAAAGGAAGCTTGGACTTTATAGGCAGAGGTACCAGAGATGCCATGTCTGGTGTTTATCAAATTGGGCTTCTGAATTGAGTTTAGATCGTGAAATTGTTTTTACTTTGTAATGGATTGTAGTGTTTTTGACCTATGAAAGGCATTTAGCTTATGTGTCTAAGTCTAAAGGTCATGGCAGATATTTTTAACATTTTGTCTTTGGGTAGGAGCTTATAAACTCTCAGAAGGGAATAACGGAGAGGTAAAAATAAATTCGGGGTCACTTAGGTGTTAAAAAGAATGGACAGAGGAAGAGGAGCTGTTGGTTAATAATGTGTACTGAAGTTGGTCACAGACACAGATGGTGTCTGTGACACCCAGAACATTATGAGAAGGGAGGGACTGAAGGGGAGGTGGTATTGTATGCTGAGGTTTGTGAACCCAAGGAGAAGTCCTCTAAATTGACCCACTAATATTTTGTGTTTTGGGTTTTTTTGTTTGTTTTGTTTTGTTTTCCAGAATATTGGTTATGGTCTGCTGCCACAGTTGAATTGTTCCATAGATGTTTTTCACTATCTCACCATTGTTGTCTGTCAGACACTAGCTAATTCAGAAATTTGGACAGTAGGCCCACTTCACTTAGCTTTGTTTACTCACTGAAAGATACTGCTTTTGTTTTTAAAACTTAAAACAACAACCAAAACCCAAAAACAATAACAACAAAAACCTGGGAGAGGGATACTAGTTAAGTTTTCAGTGGAGGAGTCTCTTTACCCTTTGATCTTTTACTTGCTACATCACCATTTTGTGTTCTAGATAGGCAGAATAAAAGTGTTTTTAGGTTGATGTCCCTTTAACAATGGTACAGAAGTGACTCAGAGTGTGTGCTGTTTGCTTCCATAGGAGCTTTAGGAATTACAGGTATTATCTCCCTTTACAGATGAAGCAGCTGCCGCAAGGTGAGGTTCAGCCTCTGTCCCCAAGGCTTAGCCAGAACTTGAACTCGGGCAGTCCCGCTGCGTGGTCCACTTCTAGTCCTGCCAGCCAAGTGCTGGGATCACAGGTGTGTGCCCCCACGCCAGGCCACACAACACGATAGAAAGCTGATAGGCTGATTGTGTAGCCACTTTATGCTTTGCACTAAAGTGATCACCATCCTATCTTGGGTGGGAAATTGACTGAGAAACAGTAAACTGAAAGCCCTTTAGTTATACTTGAATTTCATCTCTGTAGCGATTTTGTGATTTTTTTTTTTTTGTCTTTAAAGTGCCATGTTAGAAAATTCATTGAGGTTATATTAAGCAAAATTTTGATCAACAAAAGTATCATTCTACATATATGCTACAGTAATATATGGCTCAATGCTAAATGTATGGTTAAACATGAGTATAATTAGATATAAGCATATTTACTTAATTTAAAAAGGATTATACGTATCCAGTCCTGTCAGAATGCTGGCAGGTGGTTCAAAGATGATAGAGCCTGGGCATCTACCAGACTACTTGGCAGAGTAAAAGATTCTCTCAGACACAATGACTTTGAGAGCCTGAACATTTCTAATTATTAATGAATAGTCCATAGTGCAACAATGGACAAAAATTTGCAAGTTGTACATGAAGGCAAGAAAGAAAAACTCAAGTGTTCTTTGCCTTCCAACTCTACTTTCAGGTCATTTGCTAAAAAGAACCACCAGGTAAATTATAGTAATTATTATTGGGTTTTTTTTAGCTGACAAAAAGCATACCAGTTTATTCTTTAAAATAAACATGCTAAAATTGAAAGTATATAAAAAAAATACATTTAGCATTACATATTTAATTCCATTCTTTTAGAATAAGCTAAACAGTTCTTTTTCAAAACTTTATTAGAAATAAATCTTTGCATACTTTCAGGTGAGTGAATCATTACTTACTTTCCAGTTCCTTAATTTTGACGATTAGATTTTTAGTTTTTCAACATAAGAATCGACTTTATTAAATATCTTTCTTTATCCAAATGTTCCTTGCAGGTTCTTCCAAAGAGGTTCCTCATAGTTGTGATTACTGGGCTAAAGGGATAGACATGCATAAGGTTTTCAGCCCATAAAGTAATTGTCTTTCCTTTACTTGGTCAATTAAACAAGTGAATTAAACATGTTCTTTGCTAGAAGCTGTGCATTATAAGCATGAATAAGAAAGTTTTTTCTTCAAAGATCTCCTATTTCAGTCACTAATGGCTTTGAGTATAACCAATGCTAGTTTTAAATTCTTGAATGTTTCCCCTTTTTAATTGATTTTTTTTTTTTTTGACAGTTTCATACATGTAAATAGTGTATTTTGGTTGTGAGTCTAGCCTTTAATGGCTGAGCCATCCCAGAGCTCCCTGGGACTAAACCAACAATCAAAGAAAACACACAGAGGGACTCCTGGCTCTAGCTGCATATATAGCAGAGGATGGCCTAGTCGGTCATCAATGGGAGAAGAGGCCCTTGGTCCTGTGAAAGTTCTATGTTCCAGTATAGGGCAATGCCGGGGCTAGGAAGCAGGAGTGGGTGGGTTGGGGAGCAGGAGGAAGGGGGAGAATATAGGGGATTTTTGGAGGAGAAACTAGGAAAGGGGCTAACATTTGAAATATACATAAAGAAAACATCTAATTAAAAAAAGAGTGTATTTTGATACTAGTGTTAAGTTCTGTTTTTAAATTTTTCATTGATTGACAGAAGGAAATAATGTTTCCTTGCTAATGAGTTCTTTAGTAAATTTGAGAAATGAATTTAAGTCACAAAATAAAATCAAATTTAATGTATAATGAAATATGCAACTGGTTAATGTTGTTGAATTTTACATGCAAGTTTATTTAATTGCTGAATAAGGTTCTAATTTCAAGTATATAGTCACAGATAGGTGTATATGTTACTATATATATCACACACAGTTGTGTCTCAGTATTTTTGGTGAATAGATTGTTTCAGGCATACTCATAGAAAAAAAATTCCTTGTATAAAACATTTATTTAACTTTTATTCATTGTTAATTTTATGTGTCCTTTGAATAGATTGGTTTAGTGTGTGTGTGTGTGTTTGTGTATCTCCTCTTGTGTTCTTAAAATCATCTGTATAGTTCTTATTGATAGATATTAAATGTTAGGGAATAATAAGAAAATCTATATTTTGTCAGCACATATACATATATAGTAGTATTTCAATCTTTGATTGGCTAAATCACCATATGGAGAGTTCATAGAAACATAACCAAGTATGTCTGTGTGTGTGAGAGAGAAAGAGAGAGACTCCGTTAGAATCTAGTTACTGTGTAGATACAGTTTATGCCTCCTTTGCAAAATGAAATGAAGAGGTTTACGGTTTTAAAATGTCTTACTACCTTTATTTTGTATGCATCTGCTTGCTTGTGAGTGAATAGCAGGGCTTGTGTTTGGAGGTCAGAAGACAACTTTTGGAGACAGTTCTTTTCTTCCACCCTGTAGGTCCCAGGACCCTACATCTGTAGGTTATTAGGCTTGGTGGCAGGAGCCTATGCCTTGTGAGCCATCTTGCCAGCCCTGAGGCACAGCAGGAATCAGCCCAGTCAGCACAGACCAGCTCCTGCATACCTGAGGGGAGGCTCTCTCGCATTTATAACCCTTCCTCGAGGACTTTCTGTCTTCTTCCCTTTGCTGTGAAGGAAAGGGCTGTTAGGAAGAACTCAGTTCCTATGTAGAATTTAAGTTTCTGATTAAGGTATGTAAGTCCAATTTTGCCCAAAAGTTTGAAATTATAGAGGCTGGATAGATGGCTCAGTAGTGAACTGGGTTTGGTTCCCAGTCTCATGTCAGTGACTCATGACACCTGGCAAGTACAGCTTACACAGACACACACAAACACAGATACACACACAGACACAGACAGACAGACAGACAGACACACACACACACACATAGACACACAGACACATACACACACATAACTGAAAGTAAAGTAAGTTCTTTATAAAGTTGGAAATTTTTCTGCTCACTTTTAAAAGGGCATTGGACCCTTGGCACTGGAGTTATTTATGCGTGGTTGTGTGCTGCCATGTGAGTATTGGGAATCAAGCCCAAGTCCTCTGCAGGAGCAGCAGCTGCTCAGCACACAGGAGACAGGAAGAGTTTGAGGACAGCCTGAGTATGTGGTGAGACCTCCATCTCTAACTCCCCTCCACTGACACCTCCCCAAGTCCCCAGGAAATCTTAACTTAGTCATAGTCCTTTGGTAATTATGTTGTGTATGTTTTGGACAATAGTAATTGTTTTAAGTATCTTTCATGTTTAGAATATTACATGTTGTGATGTAATTATAAACAATGACAGATTTCAATAAAAAATGTTTTGGCTATAAGTCAAATTATACTTATTGTAGCATTTTATGATAATTTAGATGTCACCAAGTATAGGGAAAAATATAGTAGAGAATTACTTTTAGGCAGGTTCTCTGTCTCTGTTTTAAAGTTCTGGGTAATTTCTTTTTGCCCTGTAAAGCAGTTGTAATTGCTTGGTGTTAAATTATCTGAAGAATATTTTTATCATTTTTTTAAAGAAAAATAGAGTATGTGCATAATATTTGTGAAAGGAAATTTTCCCTTTAAGGACCTGAGATTTTTTTAATTTTATTTACCTTCTTCCTGCAAATAGTTATAAATTTGACAATCAGAAAGGAAGTTAGAATTATGTTTGGGGAATGCAGGTAGAAATGATAAAGACACATCTGTGAATCGATTAAATTATTGACAGTCAGTGCTGGAGGGAAGTAGCTATCTGTATTATGGAAAAATATTGATATTGCTGCCAGCTGTTATAAATCCAGTTTTGGGATTAAGAAGCCCTGCTTATGTTCTATTGACGCAGCCAGCTACATCATTGTTCTTAGATTTGCCAGAATTATACTAATTATAGTCATCGTCGTTTTGTTTGTTTTTTTTTTTTTTTAAATTAGTGTTTTTAATGTCGGTCTGCTTGAAGAGTAGAATATTTTATCTTTATAGTGTCTTTAGATCTCCAGAAAGTGTCTGCTTGGGGAACTACAATTGAGGCAGAGGTTTATGCTACACCTTGTTTTGTTTCTCTCCCCTTAGTGTTTTTGACTGATTGAAGGTGCCTGGCAGCACCACTACCCACCAGTTCAGATGACTGTTAGCATTTCCATAGTAAAAGGTGTTAATTAAGATCTGTCTATGATACTTTTAGATATAATGTACTATAATTAATAGACTACAGCTAGTTAAAAATATGTACTGGACAATTAAAAATTGCATGACTTTTTTATGTTTATTTTGTTACAATAATCTGGAGTCAAACCACAATATCCTTAAAGTGTACAACATCTTTGCATGTTCTATATAGAGTACTGTAGATAGTCTCATTACACCATCAAGATGCCAGTGTAGTTTGCCAGTGGGACATAGGGTTCTGTCAACGTCCTGGCAAACATTGTTGCTTGTTACTAATTTTAGTTGATAATTGCTGATGACTTTGGAATCCTTCATGTGAAAGAGATTATCATTATGAGATATAAGCAAGTATAAATAGAGTGAAAACTTAGAGTTACTGCTCCAATATTTAAAACTTCAAATAGTTACTTACTAGCCTGGCATGGTGGTCCATGCTTTTAATCCTAGTACTTGGGAGGCAGAAGTAGGATCCCCGAGGTCAAGGCCAACCTGGTCTAAAGAGCAAGTTCCAGGACAGCCAGAGCTACCCAAAGAAACCCTGTCTCAAAAAAAACCAAACAAAACCAGAACCAAAAGTTACTTATTAAACAAACCCTTATTCTGGCATAGAGGCACTAAGACCCTGACTAATAACCTTGCTGTCGTTTAAATACAGTCTGAACATCCCTAATCCAAGTTCACAATCTGAAGTGGCCTGCTGACTCGGTAGGTTTTTTTTTAATTCCACAAGCTCCAAAATTTGAAACACTTTTTGATAAGGGCCACTTGAACTGCTGTTACATTATGGGAAACAAGACAGTATAATAACATATCATCCGCATTTTAATACTGTAGAGTGTTCGCCACATACAAAGATAGAATTAGAATTCTTCTTTTTTTTTTTTTTTTTTTTTTTNGTTTTTTCGAGACAGGGTTTCTCTGTNTANNCCTGGCTGTCCTGGAACTCACTTTGTAGACCAGGCTGACCTCGAACTCAGAAATCCTCCTGCCTCTGCCTCCCAAGTGCTGGGATTAAAGGCGTGTGTCACCATGCCTGGCAAAGATAGAATTCTTGATGTTTGAAACATACTTAGCCAGGATTATGACTTTGTTTTCCCCACTCTTTCCTCTGCCGAATATGCTCAAACAGAAAAACATGTACAGAAAGAGAGCTAGGATCACGTATAAATAATAGGACAATATTTGAACAGAAATTATATTTTCAAGTTTAGAAATAATCAGAATTTCTATCTTATGGGATTGTTGTGGGAATCTATAGCCTTAGTATCTTTGAATGTCTAGTATACAATATTGAGCGTTAGCTGTGGTTATTGTTGCTTGATCAGTACATAGAGATGTTTCTGTAGATATTTGTTAGAACATCACTTACAGGTGTAGAAAGCTAACAACACTAAAAATGCAATGATGTCTTCCTGGTGCATCATTTTTATCTCTGTTTAAAGAGTAGTGTGATGCAGAGAAATGTGGAGATGCAATTATTGAGGTATATAGGCACCCCAAATATATGACTGATGAGAAAGGAAACACAGAGTGCCACCTTTTATTAAACAAATGAAAAAGGAAGAAAGAGCTTTAAACGTTTGCAGATCATGAAAGACAAACTGCTATAGGCTGTCAGCAGACTATGCAGTCTCTGTGAGCTCTCCACAGATCTCATTGGGTACTCAGGAGTTTGACTGCAGGTAGACAAGGCAGGAAAGCTCTTCAGGTAAAGGCATAGAGGAGGCAAACAGGGACCACTGTGGGAAGGCAGTCACCTGGGCTCTTCCGGAGAACAAAGCTTAAAGACCCCAAAAGAACTGCTTCTGCAATCTCTCTATGAGAGATCCTTTACTACTAGGTGGGCTCCTTGGAAACCTCCTGTGCTTGATACAGAGGAACTAAGGAACTATGTACTGGTTTGTTGACTAAGGACAAAGAAAGCTAAGGAAGACCCGTAAGTACTGATGTAAAGATGAGTGAGTTCATGAAGAAGGACCTCTGGGCATAGGCTTTGGGCAGAAGCTTAGAAGATTTCATGCAACAGAGCTGAAAAAGGATTCCATTAACCCAGTTCTCACTCTTAGTGAGAATGCTAGATTTCAATCTACTCTTACACCGAGGGTGACTGTAACGAAAGCAAAACCGAACAGCTCAACCTCTGGGTGGATTAGACTTGTGCTCTAAATTAAGGTTTTGATGGGGCATGCCTAAATGTCAGTACTGTTTGTCTCTGTGAGACTATACAAGGTGTCTGACTTTTAACCAAAAATAGTAAGAAAAAGGAAACATATTAATGTTCTGTCAGGAGACAACAGAATTAGGCCCATATGCAATGCAGATGAAAGAATGTGTAATAGTGGCATTAAAGGTTGAAGTAGACAGGATGGACAAAATGTATCAACGTGTGGAAATTGTTAGTCGAGTTGAAAACTAAAAGAAAAAACTAAATGGAGATGTTAGTGTTGAGAGGCAGGACCAGGGGTGAAGAATGCCTGGAACAATTCTCTAGTAGTTAGGGAAAAAGAAAAGGAAAAAAAGAGAGAGAGAAAGAGAGAGAGAGAAAAAAAATTACATTTAGGATGTGGAGATAGGTCAGTGGCTTGTACAGCCACTTGTGAGCACCACAGAAAAGCCAGCCAGGTATGAGTGTCTGTCATCCCATTATTCGTATGGTGAGATGGGAGGCAGACACCGGAGAATCCAGAAGATCATGAGCCAACTAGCCTGGTATGTGGACAAGGATCAAAATACAAGAGAGATTGCTGCAAAAGAGGTGAAACATGGACCAAGATGGAGGTTATCCTTAGTCTTCCACGTACACATCATGGCACAAATGTGCCTGAACTCAAGCATGTGTTTTTAAGAAGGCTCAGTGAACTTTATGACAAGGCAATAAAAGTTCCTTAAGTAATTTCTCCTAGGAAAGAAAGAAAAACGTGTTGGGTAAGAAAAGACAGAAGAACATCTAGGAGCTGTGAGCAGTCTCATGTGGCTGATACATGGAAGTGGAATCCTGAGAGGAGGAGGCAGGGAGGGAGTGGAAAAGAGTAGGCCACTAAGGCCTTGGGATATAAACCATTGGAAGACTTAATGGTTAACTGCTCTCAAAAGGAAGTGAAGACAGCAAACTACATCTTGAAGAACCTCAGACAATAAGGCAGAACAAATATTCCTATCATCAGGCACCCTCTCAAATATTAAATGTGTGTACTTATGGAAACAAAATATGTGTAAGAACTGTTCAAGCTACTCAGAAGACCCAGAAGAAACAGGTGTATCAGATACAGATAAACAAAGAATTATAGTGGATTTCTCATCAGAAAATATACAAGTTAAAACACAGAAACTATTTTTAAATAGTGAATTCAATGACAAGGCATTTTAAATGGAGAAATAAAACCTTTATAATGAACAAAAATGAAGAGAACTTACTGCTGGTTTATTTCCATTGTAAGAAATATAAAGGAATTTCTCTATTCAGAAACATTGTGATAACAGGAAGAAATTTGGACCTATGCAGAAATTGGGAAATACTGGAGATGGGGAAAGTAAAGGTAAATTAAAAAAAAAATTTTTTTTGAAGATTGATTTTTATTCTTAAGTGTACATATGCATGCATACACATGAGCGCAGTGCCCACAGAGGCCCAGGCATCAAGTCCCGCTGGAACTAGAATTTCAGGTGACTGTGACCTGTCTGATGTGTGTGCTGGGAATCAAACAAGAGCAAGTAGGTACTTTAAACCCCCGAGCCATCTTTGCAGCTCCTTTTTTTTTTTTTCTTATTTTATTGGTAATAAAAGGCAATTGTGTGGCTGGGCATAGTGGCCCTCGCCTGTATCCCAGTGCTTGGGAGGCTCAGACTGGGAGGCTGGGGCCAACTTGGGCCTTATCTCCGGAACCAAAACTGAAGCTTGAATTGTCTGAATAAACACTAACACATATTGGGTGTTTATGCCATACTTGAAGGTAGTACAAAGAATGTGAGGAAGTATTTTGGGAATACTGCTGTGGGGCTCTAACACTATGTATCAAGTTGTGCGCTCTATTTGAAGAACACTCCAGCCAGGAGGTAGTGGTGCCTTTAATCCCAGGCAGAGGTAGGAGAATCTCTTGAGTTGGAGGCCACCCTGATCTACAGAGCAAATTCCAGGATGGCCAGAGCTACAGAGAGAAACAGTGTATAAACATACCTATAGTAAAAATAAATAGAATCACAAAAATAATTTTTTAAAGAGTTTTTTTATTTAATGTCTGAGTATCTGCATGCCAGAAAAGGGCCCAAGATTCACTAGAGGTGGTCGTGAGCCATCATGTGGCTGTTGGGAATTGAACCTCTGGTAGGGCAACCAATGCTCTTAACCTCTGAACCATCTCTCCAGCCCAAAAAATAATTTTTAAAGACACAAAGGAATAGAGAATAAGTGGAGAAAACAAAATTAAGATAGATTAAAATTTAACCACAGGGAAAAATGGCATGCAATTAATGTAAATCATTTAAATGTAAACATTATAAGTTGAAAGAAACAGCTCAACTAGAGGGTATCTATAAAGAGAAGGTCATTTTTAAATACAGTACACAGATGACAGAGTATAGGAAAGGAGGCTGGAGAGATGATGGCCCAGTGCTTAAGAATGCATGCTGTTCTTTTAAAGGACTCAAGCTTCATTCTCAGCACCCAGCTCTTAACTCCTTCTCCAAGGTACACAGAACTGTCTTCTGGCCACGGTGGGACACTGGGCATGCGCCATGCACACACACACATATGGTCTGCAAAGGGAGCTCAGTGGCGAAGAGTACCTGTTGCTCTGGCAGAGGTTTGACATCTCAGTCCCTTCAAGCGCCTGCGCTCACTTGCACGTATCCAAACACACACAATTTAAAATAAGTAAAAATATTTTTTAGAAAATATAATAAAGACAAAATCTGTTGCAACCATAATAAATTAATTATGAATTCTACAGTAGTGCTTAACTTGTTCCATTTCTTACCCTCCTTAGAGAAGCATTAATATGAATATATGCTGTGCTTCACTCAAAGGAAGTCATCATATTGATGCCAAATTTAATGTGGATATCCTATCAGCATAGCACACTAAGGGCCAGAACTGCTGAACTCAAGTGATCCTCCTGTGTCACCTTCCTTTATGGCACTAATGGTGTGCACCACTGTGTCCAGCCTCCCACAGACCTTGGAAGAACCAACAAAATGAGCATGTAGGGTGGCAGGTAGATGGAAGCTTTCTGCTAGTGTAAAAGCTTGGGTGATAAGTGCACTGCTGTAGCTATGAGGGGTTTCCCTCCGTCTATACTGAGTGGAGGACCTTCTGTATTCATCATACCTGCATCTGTAGAGTCAGCCAGCCGTAGGTCAAACATTTCCTGTAGAAATATGTGTCACAGGGCTGAAGAGATGGCCAAAGTTTAAGAGAGTTGTACTACTCTCTTCCAGAGTACCCAAGTTTGGTTCCCAGAACCCACCTCAGGCAACTCAAACCCGAGGGTAATGCCAGTTCCAGAGAATCCGATGCTCTCATCTGGCCTCCAAAGGTACCTGCACTTATGTGCATGTACACTCACACATAATTAAGAGGAATAGATAGATAGCGTGTATATATATATATATATATATATATATATATATATATATATATATATATATATATATGCGCTAAAGTGTGCCTGTACTAAATATCTACAGATATGTTTGTCATTCTCTTAAATGATTCAGTATAATAACTTTCAATGGGCTGATATTGTACTTGGTGTTATAGTAAGTAATTGAGGTGACTTTGAGTGTATGGTAAGATGCATGCAAGTTATACAGAAATAGTATAGGATTTTATATAAGACATTTGAATATCCACAGATTTTTCTATACCGGAATTTCTGGATCCAGTCCTTTATGGATATAAAGAGGTATTTGTGCTGTGTGTGAAAATATTGGATACGATACTGATAAATGGGTTGTATTTACGTCAGGAAGAAAAGTTATGAGGGAAGACAGTCTTAAGTACAAATGATAAAGCATATGGGGCATTACAGACATATCTGGATATTCCCTTTAATTGTGTTTTTGTGACTTTGTAAATTTGAAATTACAAGTTTTATAAAACAGAAGAACGAGACCATCATTACCTAAAGGTGTGCTTGTAGTAAGCAACTTAAAGGGCTAAGGGGGAGTCTATCCCCCAGGACAATGCTGGTTTGCCTACTGTCTGCTGTAAAACAATGGCTTGCTCCCACCTGACATTCCTCTCCAGCCATGCAGCCTAGTGCATATGCAGCATCCTTCTGGACTGTTGCAGTAAATCTCCACCCACATATGCCCTGGCAATGAAAACACAACACAATTAATATGAATATATGCTGTGCGCCTAGATTGGGCAAATTTACCACTAACTACCATCTTCCACATCTATGAGACCCCTTAGAACTTGTGGTTTCTCCAGGCCATGTGCTTCTGCTCTGCTTTTCTTTTTCTTCCTCCTCCCCTGCGACCTCTCCCTCTTTCAATTTCCTTTTCTCTCCCTGTCACCTTCTGCTCCACCTTCCCTTTTATCTGCCCAATCTTCAGCTCTCGTTTATTTTACAAATTAAGGTGGGAAGCAGATTACAGCACCTGAGTGCTGACTCATTCCTTGTTCGCAGCTACTCTCTGGAGAATGGAATTCACATCAACTGTAATCAGCTCCAGGGCTATCCACCACACTGGACCTCTGTATTATCCTGGTGACTTCACATAACTTTCAGGCTTCCTTGTGCTATGAATAGTAAAGTTGCTTCTAACAGAAATCTCAAGTCTTGCAAGCACCTATGGAATGATAACAAGTAACTTATTAGATTGAAAGATAAGAATCAAATCCCAGACCTAGTCTTGACCATGGTCTCCCTGTTACTATTTGTGTGGGATTGATTTTTTTTTTCCTTACCTGAATTCTTGGTCTAGAATACCTCGTTGCATTTCATCCCCTAACCTGCTGTCATCATCTCAGTGAGTGACTGTCACTCTGTCCTTGCCAGCTTCTGAGAAGATGGTTTGTCTGCACTGCTCTTCAGTCCCAGCTTCCTTGTCACTCTTTACTCCGTTGCTCTCCCCCCTCATTGGTTTACCTTTTCTCTTCCCTTTGCCCCTCTTCTGAAGGAATCCAGACTGATGGCAGCCTTCTGTGAGAGCAGACACTATGGTGATACTCACTTTTATTCCCACATGGAGTCAAGCTTAGGATTCCTTTGTCTATTTCTGATGGATGATTAATGTGAGTGCTGACATGCTGAACTTTTCTTAATCCCCCATGGTGGAAATGCCAATTGTATTTTTGGCTAGTGTATAGCTTACTCATTATAAGAGTGCCAACAAAATACCAACAAAGGCTTTTAAGAATGAGAAGAGTTTTGTAGATTATTTCAAGCTAAAGGCGCTTTCCTAATGTTGTGGCTGATGAAATGTATTATCACCAAAGAACTGACGACCCTTATTTTCATTTCTTCTTATTGTACCTATAGAGATGGTGGCTTTGTCAGGCTAGAAATAAATCTCAAATGCAGCGGCTGTTATCTGTTGACAACAGCATTTGGAAAATTGTCCCCCAGTATCTATTCTTAAGAGAATTATCCCTGGGTTCACTATAGCCTAGTATAATTAAAAGCTGGCAGCAGAAGCATTCTCTTGGCCCCACATAGACCCTGTGCTGGTGACTACGACCGTTAAGCTCTAGAATCTCATCTAGTAGCTCCAGTCCTCCAACACGCTGGTAGCATGACCTTGTCACTCGCCCACTGGTGCTCTGCTTCCTCTGATTGTAAGCTTTGTGTGGAGTTGGAATGATCCCCTAGGTTACTGGGAGATAAATGAACGGATAGATATGAAATACTTCAGAGAGTACCTGGCATAGAATAAGTGGTACACAGTTTACATAGCTACTATTTACTCAAAAGATGGACAGTAGGTTCTGATGCCTTCCTTATAACCTGTCAGCTAATAACAAGGACGATTAATTCAGGTCTTCACCCCCAGAGGGATTAGCTTTACTCTTGTTTATAATTTTAAGGGCTTAATTCTCTCTTATTAGAGTTTATACTCTAAATAATTGTTTTTACCAGTACCTATTATGATATGGTTTTTCTCCACTTTTGTTCTTTATGTGTCTTGTCTGTTGCATAATTTTGTGTTACATTTTTAAAACCTGATATATATAGCAATACTATTTTAGTGGCTTTTAAATCGTTAGTTTCATGAGTCTGTGCAATGAAAATGAGGATATGTAAAGTTTCAGATGAGCACTTAAAAAGTTATGGAATGTGCTTTGTTATAAATTCCCATTTTCCCCAACATTCATATGTGATCTTTGACTAGAATACAATTATTGAAGGTACTCGACCATATGAATACAAGTATGACCATACGTTGCTTTTAAAGATACACGATCTCCCAGTAACGTGGTCTAAGTAAAATATTCTCTCTTTTAATTATGTAGTCCTCCTCGCCATCCTCACCACAGCCTCATTCTAGCCACTGCAGAGCGAAGGCCTCATCATTGTGTCACCATGCATCCCTGCCCTGGGGCAAACGTAACCATGTAGGCCCTGCAAAGGCTACCAGTCCATCTCTCCGTCTTCGTCGCTGGCGACCCTTCTTACGCCTGCCATCTTTGGGTCTCCATTCTGTTGTAAGTGTAGTCAATCTTCCATCTCTTCTCCCAGTGACAAGGGCAGTCTCTTTTGTTTGTGTGTTTGTTTTTCCTTAAACGTCTTCCGTCTTTAAAGTGCTTTTCTCTTGGTTCACTCAACCATTTAGCTTTTTCTGCCCCAATAAAGTTGCAAGCATACCTCATGCTCTGCAGTCTGGCTTGACTTTTGCTTGCGCCTTGGTGAATATCCGTCTTTCCACTCCATATTCTGTGAATCTGTGGGTCCCTGCCTATTGCTGAGTACTGACTGGCATTTGTGATAACACTAAGTTTCTGTGAACTGTTAAAGTGTGTGTGTGTTTCTCTACCCTTCAACACTCTGATTTCACTTAGATAACTTAGGTCAACAAATGCTATGTACCTCTGAGTTCTTTGCCATCTATTCCTTTATTTTTTTTTTTTTCCTATTTCTGAGCATGACTAGTCTCTTGCCATCCTCTGGACTGCTTTACTTAGATTGCCCTCAGTCTGAACCCTTCATGGTGTAGTGTTTTGCATCTAAGCTACTTTATTCCTTGATGTGGCTCAGGTGTTTGGCTTAATCTTGATCCAATCTTTCCTGCCAGTTCGGTTTCTAAAGATCTTTCCAATTAGGAGGTGGAAATTTGCTCCTTGTGTGCTGATATAGGTGTCCTGCAAATTTTATTATTTCTCTTGTAAGCTAAAATTATCAGTCAACTATTATAATATGTATATGTGTACATATATATATATATGCATATGTGTATGCATATATATATGTAAATATCCAAGTTGATAGAATTCTAACAGTTCTCGTGCACTAAAATAAATGCAGAATTAAGCAACTAAGCCCTTATCTTTCTGATGTTTTAAGCTACTGAAAGCAATGACTGTGCTTGGATAGAACCTGTGTAAACATGCAGTATCCGAATGCTTTGGCATATGATCCATAGGTATTTGTTTATTTCTATAAATCATTATGGCATTTGAAGCAGGAAGTTTAATTACACATACATTTAACATTTAAAAACAGTGAAATGTCCCTTTCCTTCCCCCTCATTTACCTTTTAAAGCTACCTTCAAACTATCAAGTCAACAGTTTTCTTTGAGCATTTACTTCCATCAAATATCAGTATGGTCCTTATATACCTTTCATTTGTACTGAATATCAACAGCCTGCCTGTTATTACTCTCTCCCCCTCTCTCCTTCTCTTCCTCTCCTCCTTATCTCCTCTCCTTCTCTTCATCCACCTCCCCTCCCCTCTCTCCTCTCCCTCTCCCTCTCCTCCCTTCCCTTCCCTCCTTCTCTTCCTCTCCTCCTTATCTCCTCTCCTTCTCTTCATCCACCTCCCCTCCCCTCTCTCCTCTCCCTCTCCCTCTCCTCCCTTCCCTTCCCTCCTTCTCTTCCTCTCCTCCTTTCCTCCCCACCTCTCTCCTCACCAGATTACAACATTGATTTGTCACTTTTATTCCTTCATCCATTTGATACTTATGCTTCTTGCTGTGCTATGTACTGTTTGGCCCAGTGAAGGATAGAGTGAACTGGAAGAACAAAGTACAATTTAATTTTGTACATTCTGACCGGGGACAATTCACTTAATTATATGTATGGAAATTTTCTGTATTTAAAAATTCTAAACGTAAAATGAGAATGTTATAAACCTTATCATTTCCAGTTTTATGTTTTTGTGTATTGTTGTTTATTGCTGCATATTAATTCCATTGCCTTATTGCTTTGCAAAATTTCCATAGCATAGTGCTTAAGGACATGGACTGGAGCTGCATTGCATGAATGTGTTAGCCATTGAAATGTGTCATTTAAGGCCTTTACCTCTGTGTTCTTGAGTGCAAGATACATATATAACCTACCTAACTAGATCTGTGATTAATTGGTCAATACAAATGCAGCGTTCTATCAATACCTAGTATAGATTAAGTGCCCTATAATTATACCTTAAACCTTTTCCTAATGTGAAACTTATATTTAGTAGTTAATACATTGATAATTGATTTATATCACTTTTAATTCTTTGGGATTAATAAGCTTTCTAAATTGAGGATTTAAAAGACACAAAAATGTAATTGGTAAGGCAAAATGTCCCAATATATAGCTTCTGTTTTTCATATTTGCTATGTTCTTTGCTATTCTGGACAGGCACGCATGCTGGAACTCGCTGCTTGCTTACTCTTGGGTTTCCTGGGATACTTGTTGAGTGATTGAATGATTGCAGACGTTAGACTTTAGTCAAAGGATAAAGCTTCCCAGAACTAATGAGGTCCTGAAGAAAGTTGACACATTTACCTTTTAAGAGGAGTTTGAAGGCTTTAGAGTTTGATAATTGCTTTTTAGGGATTTTGCTTGTAAGACAGGATCTCACTGCTCTGTCCTCACACTCTTGATCATTCAGCCTTAGCCTCTCAAGTACTGGAATTATAGATATGTGCCAGCATACCTGGTTTGAGATTTGTATTTTAATTTCCACTTCAAGTTAAAAGGGATATTGGTGCATAATTTTGATACATTAGATTTGATACTTGCTTACATTTGTGACAATATATTAATATAATATATAAGGCTTATATAGCACTTAACAGTTTACAAATATTTTCACAATGTCATGTAAACCTCAGTGGGGTGGGACTGGAAAAAATGGCTTAGTGGTTAAGAACACAGGTTGCTCTTTCAAAGGATCTCAATTCAATTCCCAGCTCCCACATGGCAGTTCACAATGTTCTGTCACTCCAGCCCCAAGGGATCTGACATTCTCTTCTGGCCTCTGTAGACAGTGCAAGCACATGCTTCACAGATATTCATCAGGAAAAATACCTACACATGTGAAAGAAAAATTAAAGTTAAAAAAATTAACTAAAAATCCACATGTAGTAGAACAAAACTATTATCTTAATACTCAAAAGCCTTGAACCAGATAAGAAACCCAAAGCTGCCTTGCACCTCACTGGGTGATATGAACAATGGAAGCTAAATGATGCCCAGTTCTTAAAGGCACTAGCTGAAGAAAATCATTTATGAAAACTGAAACTCAGAGCCTTGTTTACTTAATATTTTTAAATATTATCTTATTGTCTGTAAAATAAGACTCCCAGTTAAGAAATTCCTTGTAGGATTTTTGTGTTATAATGAATTTATAAGGATTTGCCTTGGCTCAGCCTTGAAAAACTAGACTCTCTTCTAACTGATAAAAAGATAGGAGATTGAGTAACCACAGACATTTCTGGACTGGGAAGTAAGGAAATTGACTGTCACCCATGTCAAGTATTTGAAGGACTACTAGATTCAAGAAAGATTGGGCTTTTGTCCAGCATGGTGGAAAATATGAAACATACTTTAGCATCTTTAGGAGACAAGACTTTACGAAACTAGATTGTCTTAAAGTTTAACGTCAGTTCCTGTCATGAAAGGGCTCTGTATTAAAGAGAAGTACAGGAATGGAATGATGGTAAACTGTAACGTTGATTTCTACAGCTGTGGAGCTCTTTAGTTCTAGATGGAAATGGACAAGAGGTAGTTTGCCCTATCAGTTTAAGAGGATTTTTCTTTTACTTATAACTCAAGGGAAATAATTCAAAAGAATAAGACTAAATGAGTCATTATGTCAGTAAATATTTGGAGCCATTCTGGATGCTTTATGAAATACAACAGTAGTGAGTAAAAAGGCAGTGCTTATTCTGCAATTTTAATTTCTGCATCAAATGCATTTATATTAAACTATTGAAAAATATATAATTGTTTGATGGTGGAAATAACAACCTTTGAGTTATAAGATATTGTGTTGCCTAAAATGATATTAGACAGGCTGGAGTGATGGCTCAGTGGTTAAGAGCACCGACTGCTCTTCCGAAGGTTCTGAGTTCAAATCCCAGCAACATGGTGGCTCACAACCATCTGTAATGAGATCTGACACCCTCTTCTGGTGCATCTGAAGACAGCTACAGTGTATTTATGTATAATGATAAATAAATCTTAAAAAAAGAAAGAAAGAAAGAAAGAAAGAAAGAAAGAAAGAAAGAAAGAAAGAAAGAAAGAAAGAAAAAAGATATTAGACAATAGGAGACATAATTTGGTTTCAACTACCTCAAAATTTTTGCTTCAAATAATTAAAGTTCCATATGTATTTAGCTGTGATTGCACTTCCTTTCAACTTATTTAGAGTTGGTAAATAACTAACACATTTACTATATATTATAAAATGCCAGCTTATATAACTTTACCTAAGTTATTCAACTGTCTAAGAAATGTGAGTATTACTTGTGTAAATTGAATTTGATAAAAGGAAATGTAGGTATAGTTTAAATAGTTTATTAAGGGTTAAAGAAAAGAACAAAGAAATAGAAGTTACAGGTTTTTATATATTAAGTTTTTCCTTTCTACAGTTATAATCATCAGACTGTTTCCTTACATCTTCTCATTTATAAGCTGTTTGAATCTGGAAAGATTGTTTATACTGCATTGTTCAAAGCATAAGATTTTTAAGCTCAGGCAACAGATGATTTACTCTCTGGTGTCCTAAAATTTAACTTCAAAAGAGTTGCTAACTTTAAGAGTTATGAAAAATTTTTTGCCATTCATAGTTTAAAGTTTTATAATTGCATAAATGAGCTCAGTCGTGCATTTCATTGAGCAATGTACATTGTGTATATGTTGTGCACATAGAGAGCGTCTCATGCTGGACACTGGGATTTCCAAGTTAAGCAAGTGTTCAGTTTCCAGTGTAGGTGAACTAAAACATGTGTCTTCCTTGTTGATGGTGAACATGGTGTCACAAATGTACACATGGTCACTCTGTGCTCATATCAGTAATTGGCCTTGAATTAGATTGGATAAATGTTGTCTTCTGTCATTTGATACCATTTATATACATTTATTTGTACTTGACTGATTTGTTTAACTACTAATGTTTTTCATACATTTTCCCTCCTATTCCAGGCACCAAGTATAGATGAAAAAGTAGATCTTCATTTTATTGCGTTAGTACATGTAGATGGGCATCTCTATGAATTAGGTAAGAATCATTTTAATTCATCCTGGGGAGAGTAATGACCAGGTTCTTCTTGTTGTAAATGGGACTGTTGTTCTCACTTTGTTTCCTGAAATTGATAGCTCTAAAATTGAATTGAGAAAATAATCCTTTTCCTGTTGAGTATTTTTTTAAACTAGGAAAAGATGTTTTTGTTATTCTAGCATCTTATAATTCAAGAATGTTTATATACCTCTTTTGCACTGTGGTAAAGCAGAAAATAAACAAGAAACATCTATGAATTACTTTGGCAACGTTTGATTAGTTGTCATATCTGAATGAGCTATCTTTACTTTTAAAATGTATATATTTAGTAATGAGTATCACTCTTTTTCAGACTTTTGTACTGCCCTATGTATGTTAGTCTGGTAAAGGCTTCTTATTTAAGGCAAAGCACAATGATTAAATACTTAATATTTTGTTACATCCAAACTTACTTACAAATAGGTGAGCTGTTACTAGAGAAAATGCCTATCATTTCGAATTTAGATAAGAGATATGGTCCCAGTATTGAAAAGCAAAAGAAGTCCCCAGTATAAGGGAGAGGGAGGGAGGGAGGGAGGGAGGGAGGGAGGGAGAGAGAGAGAGAGAGAGAGAGAGAGAGAGAGAGAGAAAAGAAACCCTAACTAAAAGAAACAAAGGAAAAGTGTTTTCAATAACCATGCATGTG
>NC_034597.1:90174195-90190172 GCF_900095145.1 Mus pahari
TAGCTCTGGCTGTCCTGGAACTCACTTTGTAGACCAGGCTGGCCTCGAACTCAGAAATCCGCCTGCCTCTGCCTCCCGAGTGCTGGGATTAAAGGTCTGCTTGATTTCTGAAAGCAGAATTCTGCCATACCCATTCTGCTGACTTCAAGGTGTGGGGTGAAGTCCGTGGTCAAGTGCTTCCCCAGCAGAAGAGGCTCTGGGTTCCTTCCTTTGCCTGCAAGGAAGAAAAACAAAATAAGACAAGAGAAAGGAGATTCAGAAAAGATGAGAGAAACAGTATATTTAATATATAATCAGAGATCATAAGAGTGATGTTAGCATTGAAAATGAGAGAAGTTACAGAGAAGACCGCGATATACAAGATGTTTAGAAAATTAAGTCTGGGTCCGCAGCAGTTATATCAGGCAGCTCACAACCTCCTATCATTCCAGCTCCGGCAGTGAGCAGCCTGCTCCTGCACACATGCACACACATTACAGTTTCTTTAAAATACATAAAATTAGAAGCCTATGGAAATTGGATTTTTTTAAAAGTGAGTGTAAAGATGTTCAGAGGTGTCAAGAACTCCCCAGTCTTTTGAAAGTGTAGTAGAGAACAGAGAGAGATGCACAGCTACTGATTCCTTCCCCACAAATCGGCTCTTGCCCAGTGTGACTGACAGGAATGGTCCTAATAAATTCAAAAGGAACATTGAGCAAGCTGAATAATTCATACTGAATTCATGAATTAAAAATAGAGATTAAGAGAATGTTATTTTTAAGAAAACAACAAATTAAAAATCACTGTATTTATTGGTTCTCGGGATTGCACCTAGGGCCTCATATGTGCTAGGGAAGCAGTCTGTGGCTGAGCTCCACCTCCGACCTGTGTAATCTTATTTTTAAGACCATCTGAGTGTAGGCATGATGCAAGTAATTCCTACAGGGCAGTTGCTTAACAGAGGATGGTGGCAATGTTTAATTATTTACTCGTTACTAAATTGTGAAGTTAACTCATAAAAAGGACCGGGTTATTTCTGGTTTTCTTTTCTTTGGGGCTTCAGAAAGTTCCTAGTGTATGTAGAGGAAAGTACTACAGATTTCAATGAACCACTCCTTCTGGATAAATTAGCAGATAGGAGTTCAATGATAAATTCCAAGTAGACAGAATAAACAGATTTTTAAAATGTTAACTAATGAATTATTGCCTGTTAAAAGTAAGCTTGAAAAACTTGTATTTTGGAATAATTTTGGAAATTTATGGGAACTAGAATAGTATACAGACCTTCCATTTACCTCTCTTTTAGGTTTTTCAAATCCTGTTAGTATTTCTGAAACATTTGAAAATAAGTTACAGACCTAGCACTGTAATATCTTTCTATGTCTCTCTTTGAAAGAGGTGGTTACAGACATAGCACCGTAATATCTTTCTATGTCTCTCTTTGAAAGAGGTGGATCCTTTTCTGTAGGGCTGCCATATGTCAGCAGCAGTGATGATGTGACATCATGAAGGGATCAGGCTCAGAGCGTGCTTGTTACAGCAGTGAACCCAGGCTCAGCTGTGGAAGTTAGGTGGCCCTGCTCTGGAACTTTGTCTTTTTGAATCCCTTTTATTGCCTTTTGTGTCAGTGACATTTATTTTTAAGAAGATAGGACAATTACTTTGGAGTTTTCCTTCGACCCGTGTTGTCAGCTATTTCACCATGATATATGCGTTTGGGGCAAGAGTACTATAACGCAGTGATGCTACAGCCCCTCTAGTGCATTGTATAAGAAGGCCATTTGCATACTTGGATCATTTTTTTGTGATATTAACATTTGTCACTTGGTTTAGTTAGTAATGTTTCAGGAGATCCTTTGAGACTATCTATGTAAGTATGTAAGTTTTCATCAAGTTACCCTCCCCTTTTTTAGAGAGGGTTTAACTATATAACCCTGACTGTCCTCAAACTCACAGAGATGTGCCTGCCTCTACCTTCCAAGTGTTGGCATTAAAGGTGTGTGGCACTGTGCCTGGCCAGTGGTTACTGTTCATATAAAAATTAAGCCAACACTGTTACAGGCCTGTGATCCTAGTTACTAGCAAGGCTAAGATAGGAGGATCATAATTTCAAGTCTTCTCTGGGCTAGGAGTGAATTCAAGGCCAGACTAATGATCAGTGTGGTGAGACTCCCCTTGAATTACAAAGTCTAAAGAGACTAGGGATAGGGCTGAATGGGAGGAGATTTTTCTAGCATCTTTGATACACTTGGTTCAAGCCCCAGTACCTCACAACATCAGTACGAAATCCAGCTGAAGGCTGCCTCTCTAGCTTCACAGTTATCTTTGCTCTAAACTGCTGTTAGAATGAAATGTATATAGTTTCATTTTGCTTATTTTCTTCAACATCTCAAGAACATTCGTCAGTATCTAACTCTTAATAAGGTTGATTGAAACTCCACATTATGCTAAACTCCTGCACCCAAAGAAAAATTAATTCAGAAGAGTTTATGGCTTCTTAGAGTATAATAAGATATCAGAATATAAATGATATAACCCAGGGAAATATGCATATTAATTTTTTACTTAGTTAAGAAGGGGAAGCCTGCATAGTTTTGCCTTCACATAAAAACTAGAACATAAAATAATGGAACTGTGTGTGGTAGACTATAGTGGATATTATCTGGTCTTGTAATAGGAGGGCAAAGAGGCTGCTGAGGAATGTGAATCTGTCATAAGAGAGGATTTTATTACTGTATTTTCTGTTTGTTTTTGAAACAAGACCTCATTATGTAGAAAGTTAAAAAGTTTGGATATGGAGCGAGTTCACTTTGATTAGCATTGGCTCTTATCATTATGCAGATTTTCATAATATAGACAAGGCTAGCTTGCTGAAGATTATTGTGAAGTTGCATAAATATTTTAGTAAATAGTTCTTAGCTGAATTGTTGCTTTATGGTACTTTCATTGTTAGTATACAATTAAGCCACACCGGTATGGCTTTTCATTGATAAAATCATGTCATTCTTATGTAAATAAGATCCTCTGATTTAGTTTTAAAAGTGAAAAAGTGTTTGTATCTCTAAAAGTAAAAATGATTGCTGGGTGACCGCAGCTTTTAGTCCCAGCACTTGGGGGCAAAGGCAGGGGGATCTGTGAGTTCAAGGCCAGCCTGGTCTACAGAGTTTAAGACAGTCAGGACTACACAGAGAAAGCTTGTCTCAAAAACAAAACAAAAGTAACAAGAAAGATCTTTTTTGTAGGGACCTATACATAAAGCAAAAAATTGTTACTTGAAGATAAAATGTACCCTAACCAAAATGTGTACTGTAAATGCCGGGGACCCATCTAGCAGTGACCTAGAGAGGTATTGCTGCTGCTTTACGGAGGAAGGTGCAGCCACAGAAAGCACTCATTTAATGAAGAAACCTCTGCTCAGAGGTGGTGTTGATCCAGATGTGCAGTTGCTTTAAATGCAAATGGTATACATATGCTAATTGTGATTATTTGGGGGAAACTAAAGCCGTGGATTGCGTATTTGAAAATCTTATTTTAAGATATAGTACTTTAACTATGTGACTTTCATTGATTTACTGTTAAGAGAAGTTGGTAGGTAAGAATAAGAAAGAATTTTAACTATTTGTCTTATTTTCCACAGATGGACGGAAACCGTTTCCAATTAACCATGGGAAAACTAGTGATGAGACGTTGTTAGAGGTAACAGTAAAATAACTGGCTCGTTTTAACCTTTCCTGACTTTCCTGTCATCTTTAAACATCTTTAAAGATGACTGCAAGTTTTCTTTCTGTAGATGCTTCATGGTCCTTGATCATTTTAGAACATCCCCAAACAAAATTATGAATTCATCTTAAAACTATACAAGCAAGAAACCTTGTTCCCAAGCCCTGTGTGAACAAACTTAAATTTGAAAAAGGCAAAAGAGTTGCTAATTATAGGTCATCCTCCATTGAATCTGATAGCATCAGTTGTGACTTGATCCCAGGATTAGAGATATTTTCATGGGAACAAATTGTGTGGCTTGATAGCAAGGCATTATATAATTTTTTAGGTTAAAAGTTGATTTGAGATGGTCTCTTTTGTTTGTTTTATGAATTATTTTATTAGATATTTTCTTCATTTACATTTCAAATGCTATCCCGAATGTCCCCTATACCCTCCCCCTACCCTGCTCCCCTGCCCACCCACTCCCACTTCTTGGCCCTGGCATTCCCCTGTATGGGGCATATAAAGTTTGCAAGACCAAGGGGCCTCTCTTCCCANTGATGGCNNANTAGGNCATCTTCTGCTANATATGNAGCTAGAGACANNAGCTCNGGGGGTACTGGTTAGTTCATATTGTTGTTCCACCTATAGGGTTGCAGACCCCTTCAGCTCCTTGGGTACTTTCTCTAGCTCCTCCATTGGGGTCTCTGTGTTTTAACTTATAGATGACTGTGGGCATCCACTTCGATATTTGCCAGGCACTGGCATAGCCTCACAAGAGATAGCTATATCAGTGTCCTTTCAGCAAGTTCTTGCTGGCATATGCAATAGTGTCTGCGTTTGGTGGTGAGATGGTTTTACTATGTAACATTCTAGCCTGAAAGCGTCTGTGTGGACCAGCTGGCCTTGAACTTGCAAAGTTCTGCCTCCTGAGCATGTAACCTCCTGATCAGCTGGGTTTTGTGGCAAAAATTAGTAATCAGTAATCGCAACTACTTGGAGAAATTAGAAAAGAGGAATGGGAAATTACTTGCCTGGCTACAGAGAGAATTTATCAACCTGGGCAACTTAGTAAGACTCTGAAAAGCTGGGGAGGGGAGGGGCTTGAGTAGCCTGCTCACCAGAAGCTGGATCTCATTATCAGTCCTAGATGCAGGCAGGGGAACGTGGTGGCAGTATTTACTATATTTTATGCTAAGCAAATCACTTTGCCACCTGTCTATTTTTTGACATTTTAAGTTTTCATTTCGTATTGGAAAAAGAAGTCTTTAGAATAAAATTAGTGTGAATCAAAAAAATACAGAATTTGTAAACTGAAAACTTATACTTTCCCTCCCATAGGATGCCATAGAAGTTTGCAAGAAGTTCATGGAACGGGACCCTGATGAGTTAAGATTTAATGCAATTGCTCTCTCAGCAGCATAGCGTCTTGACAGAAACACCAAATACTGTATTATTTGCAACAAAAGTTAAATTTCTGATGCCATAACTAACTCAAAATTTTTAATATTTTCATTAACTTGACTAATTAAACTTTATGTGAATAAACTTTGACTTTACCTGTATTTTGTGTTGTTTTTGCTACAATTTAAAGGTCAATTCTCTGCTCCCCACCCCCACCCCCACCCCTGGAGTAGATTTCTCTTGTTGCAGTGGTAGTGAATGCTCTCTCACTGTTTGGATATTTCAAGATCATGTATTAGAACATCACTGGTCCAGAATTTCACTCCCAGTGTGAATACACATTATATGTTATCTTTCCTTACTTATACAGGAAACAGTTGTTGAGCGTTTACTTGCAACAAGATGGTAACTATTCTAGACAACAGATGTTAGCAGCTGTGAACAGTGCTGACTGATGCCCTGGCCATGGAGTTCATTCCCCTTTGATTAGAGATAGGTAGAAGACACTCAAAGGACACTGAAAGCAGTGATGGAGACAAGGAGGCCTTTTGTGAAAAGCTGACCAAAGCTGAGACCCAAGTGTGATAGTTTGCATATTCTTGGGCCAGGGAGTGGCACCGTTTGGAGGTGTGGCCTTGATGGAATAGGTGTGACCTGGTTGGAGTAGGTGTGTCACTGTGGGTGTGGGCTTATGATCCTCACCCTAGTTACCCGGAAATGAGTCTTCTACTAGCAGCCTTTGGATGAAGACATAGAACTCTCAGCTCTCCCTGTGCCATGCCTGCCTGGATATTGCCATGCTCCCACCTGGATGATAATGGACTACACCTCTGAACCTGTAAGCCAGCCCCAATTAAATGTTGTTTTTTATAAGACTTGCCTTGGTCATGGTGTCTGTTCACAGCAGTAAAACCCTAACTAAGACCCCGAGTGATAGAAAATGGGCGAATGGGAAGAAACAAGAAATAATCTACAGCATCTCCAAGTTCCAAGTCCTGAGAGAAGGATCATACGACCTGCACACTATGAGAGAAGGATCATACGACCNCACTATGAGAGAAGGATCATACGACCTGCACACTATGAGAGAAGGATCATACGACCTGCACACTATGAGAGAAGGATCATACGACCTGCACACTAGCAGGAAGTGGGGTCAGAGAACGAAGAGGACATTTGGATTTACTGCCAGTGTGATATTAAGTCACAGGGGTGGCGTTTAAGTAGAAGAGTGAAGATTTATAACTTTGAAAGATGAATCTGATAATCTAATGGACGAATATATGGGACACGGGGGCTTCAGAAGACAGACAAAGGGAGTCGAAAGAAGCCCACAGTGGTAGTTCAATGAGAGGGATGTGAGTGTGGGTAGGTGTGCTTTGAGGAATGAAGTTTTTAAGGACAATTATAAGGCTCTAAAAGGACGAAAGAACATTTATAGAGTTGGATTACTCTATAAATTACCCAGGGTTACTGAAATGGAATTTTAGATATTCATGGGGGAGGGCTACATTTATCAGAGCTCACTGAATTTCACACTTAAAATCTATATTTCACAGTATATACATTTCTTCTCAGATTGAAGACAACAAAAGCAGATTTGAGTTGGACTGAGGGTAATGGGAAAAAGGCAAGCTTGTCCTCCATGAAATTGTGGACCAGTGCTGGGGTGTAATGCAACGATGACTCACTGAATTACTGTGGATTCCTGAGGCACTTTTGTGGCAAAAGTGTCTTTTAGCGGGTGTGTCATGGCAGTGTGTTGTGGAATGAATAGTATCTTTATTATTATTGTCTAGTTGCATCAGCACCTGGAAACTTATAAATGATGTTTAGGACTCTACCTCACTACCCAAATTTTAAACTAGGTCCCCAAGTGACTTATATGAATATTTGGGGAATCAATAGATTGGAAAAAAAACCAAAAACAAAAAACCAAGGTGTAATCAGGAAGCTTCTTTGGAGGCTATTTAAGTTTCCCTGTTTTCCATCATTGTAATGACAGTCTAGATAAGCTGATGAGAGTTGGGATGAAGTGATCTGAATTACATTCTATACTGGGACACCACACCTGCATGCCTTTGCCATGCCTATGATTAGAGCCAAGTGTTCTGTTCTAGTAACGTCACAAGTGTGTTTACATGCCTGTTGTGCAGCTAGTCTGGCCTTCCTGTATTTCTCCCACTATATGCAATATCTTAGTTCTAAAGTAATGGGACAATATCCAGAACTAATATTCCTCCAACTTAACTATGAAGAAAACTAAGGGAAAAGCTAATGGGTTAGGTTTTTTTGTTTCTTTGTTTTGCTTTTGTTTTTATGTCTAAGTACCACAATAGAGGGTATTTGCTTACTATTTCCACTCATGTTAAACCGTAACTTTCATTTTTCATTGAAAAACTCATCTGTTTCGGTATCTATTTGCTTTTTTTTTTTTTTTTTTTTAAGTTCCTATTTGATTATGTGTCATTTGGCATAAGTGACTCATTTTGGCTTGGTCTATTGAGGCTTACTGCAGGAGGAGCTCAGTCTGAACAATAGCCTATACTGTTCCACAATCCCTTATGAGACAACTTGAATTTTTTCCCTTCTTTTTTCCTAAGTGCTTGCCACATCTGCCCTGTACCCTTCAGTTCTATGCTTAGTCACTTTTTCAAGACTTGGCTCCCATTGGACAGATTAATGGTTTGTTGTAGAAATCCGCAGAGATTAAGGCTGAGCAACTTGTGGCCCAGTTCTTTAATGTGAATCACCATAATAAATCTGGGGGGATTTATTAACTACTGTCTTAGTTATGGTTTCCATCACTGTGACGAGACACCCTGACCAAGACAACTCTTATAAAGGAAAACATTTAATTGGGGCTGGCTTACAGGTTCAGAGTCCATGCCCACAGTGACATACTTCCTTCAATAAGGCCACACACATTAATATTGCAACTCCGTGGACCAAGCATATTCAACCCACCACATTCCACTCCCTGGTCACATAGGCTTGTTCAAACACATCTATGGAAACATACCTAGCCATAGTATAATGAAAAATACATTTGAGTCCAACTTCAAAAGTCCCCATAGGCTAACAGTCTCAACAATGTTAAAAGTCTGAAGTTCAAACTATCCTCTGAAATTCATGCAATCTCCTAACTGTAATCCCCTATAAAATCAAATTATAAAAAAGCAGATCATGGGCTGGAGAGATGGCTCAGTGGTTAAGAGCACTAACTGCTCTTCCAGAAGTCCTGAGTTCAATTCCCAGCAACCACATGGTGGTTTACAACCATCTGTAATAGGATCAGATGCCCTCTTCTGGTGTGTCTGAAGACAGCAACAGTGTATTCATATATATTAAATGAATAAATAAATCTTTAAAATAAAAAAGCAAATCCCATACTTCCAGCATCACTGGATATACATTACCATTCCAAAATGTCTGCCTCCTGGTATTAAAGGCATGCACCACCATGCATGGGTGTACACTTTTCATGACAACTATGCCTCAAGATGAAAAGTGTGTGTCATCCCATGTCACGATCTGGATCAAAAAGCCTGTGTCCTCCAGCCTCAAGAGCTGGATCACAGGTGTGTCCAGAGTGAGTTGTAATTCATTTCAGATTAAAAGTTCAAATGAAGACAATAACCAGGTCATAATGCTTAGATATAATTATCCCTTGTTCAACTGCAAACACATAAACAATAAAATTAGCTGGTGGGATCTTGCCCCAAGGTTACCACTCCCTTAATTCTATTTACTATCCTCGAATACAGGATTTAGCTCCATTTCACTTCCTGGTACCCCTTTACTAAAACCATACATTTTGTGTTGTTGGTGGTGGTGGTTTTTTTCTCCCTAAGCTTGCTACGCTTGATCAAAACACTCTTCATGAGAGGACAAATTGTATGCTTGGATTTTTTTTTTTTTTTTTTTTGAAATTTCCTTTGTCAGTGTAGTTAGTGCAGATCTCTTTATCTTAGCCTCAGGCAGATTCTTTGAACAGGGGCAAAAAGCAGCAACATTCTTTACCAAAGCATCATAAGAGGAATCTCCAAAGTTCAAGTCATCGGCACCAATATCTTCAATATTCCTACTAGAATGGTCCATTAAGTCCCACTTAAAGTATTCTATGGCTTTCCAAATCCAAAGTTCCAAAATCCATATTCTTCCAAACAATATCACGGTCAGGCCTATCACAGCAACACTCCAGTCCCTGGTACCATGTTCTGTCTTAGTTACAGTTTTACAAGTATTGACATAGGGACTAAATGTATTTGCATGAAGGGCTTTGGGAGTTGACTAAGCATCTTTCATCAATGGTAATTGTTTGCTTTGAACTCCCAACAGTGCAAGAAAAAATTTATTTGAAATACACAGAAGTGCTTTAGTAAAGATCATGGTTAATCTGTTATACTTTCTGTTTGTGACTAAAACAGAAGTTCGACATATTCCATGGCAAATTGAACTTTAATAATATCTTCAAAAAATCTGTAATTATTTATAATAATATTTAAATAAATTCATTTTTATTTCATTTAGATTTGTATATAGTGATTATTAGGTAAGTCTTATCACTGGCCATGTGTAACATGCAGTTCACTTATTTACTGACAATAATGAATTTTAAAGATATTTCTGTCAGGAGCTGGTGAAATGTCTCAGTGGGTAAGAGCACTGACTGCTCTTCCGAAGGTCCTGAGTTCAAATCCCAGCAACCACATGGTGACTCAAAACCCCCTGATCTGACGCCCTCTTCTGGTGAGTCTGAAGACAGCTACAGTGTACTTAAGTATAATAATAAATATTTGGGCTAGAGCAAATAGGGACTGAGCGAGCAAGTTGACCAGTTGGAGCATGGTTGACTGGAGTGAACAGAGGTCCTAAAAATTCAATTCCCAACAACCACATGAAGGCTCACAACCATCTGTACAGCTACAGTGTACTCACATACATAAAATAAATCTTTACAAAAAGATATTTTATCAGCTAATGCTTGTCTGCTTCTATAGCCTCCAAAATAAACATCTACAAGCTGCCCATTCCTCTACCAGTGTTTGTAAAAATTAAAGAGAAACATATTTCTAGGACCTACAGAAACTTTATTGTAGAAATATATTTTAGGTAAGGTTCTTTTTAGCATAAATAAAGGCTTTATTGGTCAGTTTGGATGAATGACAGACTGGCATAAGCTCAATTAAATGTTACACACACATAAGACCCTAGGATGGTAGGAAAGGATAAGCTTGTTGGCAATGGGCAAGGGGAAGTGGGTAGAAAGGATCTGGAGGCTTCTAAAGGTTAACGAAGCTACCAGGACTGAAACCACCACCTTAGGCACAAAGCCATGATAGAAAACATTATCCAAAGCTAAAGATCTTTGAGAGTCTGGATCACGTCTGGAACTATCATGTGCTTCTTGACGGGTCACTGTGTTTTCTCTCTGTCCCTCACTGTTCACCATAGTACAGTGCCCCTCCACTATCCCATGTGGCTTAGTGATCTTAGTCACAAAGATGCTCTTGAAGCATGACTAGGTTCAGGGAGAAGTGGACAGGAGCCCTTCCTGGGAAACCTTGGAGTCAAGATCATTGTCTTCTCAGGCTTTAGAATGGGGAGTCACAGGCCATATGTTGTCCAATGAAAAGGTCCCTGGGACTCCCAATCTGGAGCTGGTTTGAGGGATTTAGGTCTTGCATGACTCTCCAAGTATCCCTCAAAGATCCTGGGTTGGTGACTATCTGGGTACTTAAGCATTGAGTCCTGTAGTGTCTGCCTTTTCTCATTAGGTGCCACTGGCTGTCTCAAGACTTGGAAGTTCAGGAAAGTGGGAAGGCAAGGTCCAGGCCCCCATCTCAATGAAAATACTATTGAAATCTTGTATTAGAACATCAGAGCCAAAGTTGCCAAGAAATCGCATGTCTCCTCCAGAGTTGAAGCTGAAACTGAATTCCTCCAGAGGCTAAGAACCATCAAACCTATAGCTCTCTTGACCCCATGGGTCTCTGCCTTCCTCTTCTTTGCCATCATCATTGTCATCATGTTGAATCATCTCTCAAAAAAAAAAAAAAAATCTCTGTGCTCCAAGGTCCAGGAAAGCTGTAAAAGTCTAGGGAAAGATCTAAGAAGCTCATTCCTGTAGGAGGACTGAAAATTTGAACTTCTGCAGTCCATGGGCACCAAGAGATTCCCAGCTTTCCTTACCCTGTTGAATCCATTTTAGATAATTCTTGCATATATCTGTGTACACACACACACACACACACACACACACACACATACACACAAATTCATGTTTTCTCATACATACATATGTATGTACATATCCTGTACAACCAGTCCTCTATATGTAAGCATCAAAGGTGTCCTCAGACCAATGAACTGTAGATGGAAAACATTTAGAAACATTAACATCTTTACACAGATCTTTGTCATTGTCCTTAGCCAATCTAACAGATATATGTCATATTTGCATTCTATTAGGTATTCCTAGTGACCTGGAGATTGCTTGAAGTGTTCAGGAGAGTGTAGATAGATGATATGACATACTGTGTCATTTTGGGCTGTGGGTGTCCTGGAGATCATATCAGGTGGGGCTGGGATGGGGGCCATAACCAGCCCACAGACAAAATAAGGATGTTTGCATGTCCTTGTCGTCACATAAAAAAGGCCGGTGACTTGGGTATAAATTCTGTTAGTTAAATCCTTTGCTGATGCCAAAGAAACCACTTTGAAAAGTGTGTATTCACTGTAAGATGTTTTGAGAGCTGGTTTAGGGGGCTTTTTATACACACAAAGTTTGATGTTTTCATTTTTTAAGATTCTCTGATAAGATAGCCAAACATTCGTTGGAGCTTAGGAAATCCTGTAGAAGAGGGAAAGGAAGTATTGCAGGAGTCAGATGGGTCAAGGACACCATAAGGAAACCCATAGGATCAACTAACCTGGGCTTATAGGGGCTCACTGAGACCGAACCGACAACCAGGGACCTGCACAGGTCTAATCTATACCCTTTGTATTCGTGTTATAGTTATGTAGGCTGGTTTTTTGTGGGACTTCTAATAGTGGGAGCAGGGTCTGTGTCTGACTCTGTTGGATGCTTTTGGGACCATTTTCCTTCTACAGGTTTGCTTCCTGCAGCTTTAAGAGGAGAGGATGAGAGGCCAAACCTACTCCATCTTGGCACCAGCCTCCATTTTAAAAGAAAAAGAGCCCAAGAACTTGACCTCAGCTGAACCCAAGCTGCACCCATTCTAGGAAGAACCACAGAGTTTGTCTCTGGCCCATACCCCAGACTTACTCCCTAGCTATTCCTTAGTAACAGCCAATCAAGGTTAGTTTGATCATTCCTGATGTACTTTCAGACCATTTGTGATTGTTCATGGTTATGCTTTAGAGCACACACCTGTTGGCTTACATATGTTACAATAGTCATTCCATTAGATGCTTGCCAGTTTGGAAACCCCCTCCCTTGCTTGACATTTTCTATAAAACCTTGTCCTGCTGAGGGCTCAGGGCTTCACCCTCTCATCTTGTTTAGTCAGGGTCAGCACAGAGTCCAAGCTCCAGCTTAAATAAAAAAGATCCTAGTGTGATTGCATCAGAATCAGCGCCTTGGTGGTCTTTTGGGGTTCAAGAGCGATTCCTGAATGGGAACAGCAAGGAGGTGCCTAGTGTTTCTGCAACTTGATATGCTATGGTTCCTTGATATCAATGAGAGGCCTGCCCTTTTCTGAAGACAAAGGGGCAGGGGAGAGGGGAGGTTGGGAGGAGGGACTGGAAGGCAAGAATGGCAAGGGAAACTGAAGTCAGGACGTAAAATAAACAAACAGACTTGTTCCTTGTATTTTCATTAAATTATTATCAGAACCGAAGTATGGAGTATGCTCTGTTCAAATAGCAGAAAGTGGATCATCATTTCCTTTATTTTGATATAAAATTTGGCCACATTAAAATACATAAATAATACTCCCCTGACACATATACAGAAGAGGACTGCCTGGTGAGAGAAGACACACCTAACCATCAAGAGACTCAAGGCCCCAGGGAGTGGGGAGGTTTGATGGCGTGGTGGAGGACATCCTCTTGGAGACAGCGAGGAGGAATGAGATGTTTGATGGCGTGGTGGAGGACATCCTCTTGGAGACAGCGAGGAGGAATGAGATGTTTGATGGTGTGGTGGAGGATGTCCTCTTGGAGACAGCAGGGAGGAATGAGATGTTTGATGGGGTGGTGGAGGACGTCCTCTTGGAGACAGCGAGGAGGAATGGGATGAGGAACAGTCAGAGGACAGACTGGGAGGAGAATAATGATTAGACTGTAAAAAAAAAAAGATTAAAGAGTAATAATAACTATAACAAAGAAAAAATACATAAATATTGTAGTATCAAAACTTGAACACTGAGCCAGGCAGTGATGGCACGTGCTTTTTATCCTAGCAGAGAAGCAGAGGCACGAGGATCTTTTTCCAAGTTCAAAGCCAGTTTAGTCTACAGAACAAGTTCCAGGACAGTCAAGGCTACATGGAGAAACCCTGTCTTAAAAAACAAAAACAAAAATAAAACAACAAAAAAGACTCTTAAGGCCTAGGAGGGCAGTGCCAGCGTGTCATAGCTATTTTGATCTCATTTCTTACATATTTTTACTTGTTCTGTTTTGTTTTTTAAGTTACTCTAAATCTGTGTCTTTGGGTTATTTTGAACTTGTTATTTATATCTGTTTGTTAGATGAAGGCCCTCACTGGGACATTTTTATAGTTGACAACTACATACTCCAAGGCAGCCCTCCAAGAGAGTGAAGGCAGGCTGTTGTCTGCAGTTCTTTGTCTCATGGACAATGTGGTTGAGAACCCCTCAACTGATATAACCTTTAGTGGAAACTGTCACTAAATGAACTGAAATTACCTAGAAAATTATAACAGCGTTCAGATCTACAAAATGTGAGACATCCCTCATTAGGTGTTCGAACACCTGGTTACCGGTTGATGGCATTGTTTTAAAAGGTGGTGGAACCTTTAAAAGTTGGAAGCTTGCTGGGATGGGGTCAAGTCTCAGACCATTTGTCATTTGTATATAGAAAGGCTACTGAGTTTTGTAAGTTAATTTTGTATGTTGCTTCATTATTGATAGTATTTGCTAGTTGTAGTCAGACCTACATCCTGGCTTCCTGATCCGATGTGACCAGCTACCTCATACACTTGTGGCTCTGCCTTCCCAACCTTAATGAGCTATATCTCTTTCAACTGTATGCCTCTTTTAGGCTATAATTTGGTCCGAGATGAATCATTTTATATAGACCACAACTATAACAATTATTTTAGCTAGGCTTTTACTGCTGTGAAGAGGCACCACGACCTCGACAGTTCTTAATAGGAAACCATTTCATTGGTGTTAGCTTACAGGTTCAGAGACTTTGTCCATTATTGTCAGGGCAGGAAGCATGACAGCACGCAGGCAGACACAGTGCTGGAGAAAGAACCAAGAGTTGACGTTCAGATTGACACACAGGAAGAGAGAGAGAGAGAGAGAGAGAGAGAGAGAGAGAGAGAGAGAGAGAGACACACAGAGAGAGAGAGAGAGAGAGAGAGAGAGAGAGAGAGAGAGAGAGAGAGAGAGAGAGAGAGACTGGGCCTACCTCAAACCTCAAAGCGTAACCCCTAGTGCCCCACTTCCAACAAGGCCACACCAACTCCAACAAGTCCACACCTCCTAATAGTGCTTCTCTTTGCGCCCAAGGGAAATTTTGCTTCACATCGACACAGAGGCCATTTATGAATGGGCTGTTGCCTTGAGCTCTTTCTCATACCATCTGTCATTTTTATATAGCAGGGCTATTGACTTTTGTGAGTTAATTTTGTATATACCTACATTATTGATTGTGTTTACTAGTCATAGGAGTTTCCCAACAGAATTTTTAGGGTCACTTATGTATACTATCATATCATCTGCAAATACAGATACACTGACTTTTTCCTTTCAAATTTTAATTCCTGTGATCTCCTACAGCTGTCTTACTGGTCTAGCTAAGTACTAAGCCCGGCAGTGGTGGCGCACGCCTTTAATCCCAGCACTTGGAAGGCAGAGGCAGGTGGATTTCTGAGTTCGAGGTCAGCCTGATCTACAGAGTGAGTTCCAGGACAGCCAGAGCTATACAGAGAAACCCTGTCTGGAAAAACCAAAAATAAATAAATAAATAAATAATAAAAAACAAACAAAAGACTTCAAGTACTGTATTAAATAGGTATGAAGAGTGGACAACCTTGTCTGATTTTTAGAGGAATTAGTTTGAGTTTTTCTTCACTTAAGTTGACATCAGCTAGAGCATGCAGTAAACTGCCTTTATTATGTTGAGATATGCCCCTTGTATCCAGTGCCACACCTACTCCAGCAAGGCCATACCGCCTAGTGATGAGCCTATGAGGGTCATTTTTATTTAAACTACCACAGAGATAAGCAAGAATAAGCAGTGATACTTTTGTGCATCAAGTTGAAAAGAGCTCATTCAACTGTGCTGGCTAGTTTTATGTGAGCTTAACATGAGCTGGAGTCACTGGAGACTAGGTAACCTCAATTGAGAAAATGCTTCCATAAGATCAGGCTGTGGGCAAGCACGCGGAGCATTTTTAAAGTTAGTAATGGGAGAAGAGGGGGCAGCCCATTTGGGGAATATGTCACCCTTGGGGTGGGAGTCATAGGTTCTATAAGGAAACAGGCTGAGTCTGTGAAGAGCAAGCCAGTAAGCAGCACCCTTCCACTGCATCAGCATCTGCCTCCAGATTCCTGCCCTATTTGAGTTCCTGTCCTGACTTCCTTCAATGATGAACAGTGATGTGGAAGTGTAATACAAACAGATCCTGTTGTCCCCAAGTTGCTTTAGTCATTCGACCATGCTAGTTTATCACA
>NC_034597.1:90190628-90213823 GCF_900095145.1 Mus pahari
CCTCCCTCCCTCTCTCTCTCCCTCCCTCCCTCTCTCTCTGTCTCCCTCCCTCCCCCTCTCTCCCTCCCTCTTTCTTCCCTTCCTTCTTCAATCTTTCCCTCCCTCTTTCTCTCCTCCTTTCTCCTCCCTCTCTCTTCTCTTTCCCCCTTCTCCCCTCTCCCTGCCTGCCACATCTCTTCCTGACAAGATTTTACTCTCTTACCTAGACTAACCAAGAACTTCTCTATCTGTGCTGAAGAGAGGGCTCAGCAGTTCAAAAGCTGCAGGTTGGGGGTGGATGGGGGGGGCTCGGGGGCAAGGCAGGGCGTCTTGTACAGCTTAACTGACCCTTGTACCCCTGACTTGTGTGTAGCTGGGACACAAGTATGACTTAACAGCATTTTAAATGGAATGCATTGAGGGGGGCATTCAGGAGTTCCTGCTACTGAAAAAAAAAATCAAGGGGTTCAAATAGCTGTTGAACTGGTGCTCAGTGTGGGATGTTAAGCCAGTCAGGAAGAGTGATAAAACAAAGTAAACTGGTTGTTCTGTCGTTGGAGGTGTCTGTCCTCAGCACCTGGGCACAGCTTCTGTACCTCCTGTACCTCTGGTGGCACTCCTGGGACATATGACATCATCAGCCTCTCCCTTTTCTCTGAGAAGAAGGCTTCTGTCTTAGATATGATACTTCACTTCTCCATTCCTTTAGCTAATTCATTAGCATAGCCTGACACCCAAAGGGAGCCCTTTGGTCTTTGCCTGTCCGCCACTTTCCCTGCCTTCGTCTTGTTGGCGGAGTCCACTTTGCTCTGAGATGCCCGATGAGGTCTATCTGTTTCCAGAGTAGTCATCTGTAGTGACAACCCTTGGGCCTACTGCTTGGTCACAGCATCTGCCTGAGAATTCTACCAGTGGCCTCTAAAGAAGACTGAGCCACCCCAGTAGCCAGCCTCAGCAGTCATGGTTTGGAAACCCAGCAGACCTTACTTGACTTAGAGTGTTGCTGAGAAAGAACTGCATCACCTACTTTGAATCTGCTGAGATCAATACGCACTGGCTGAAAAAAGTGTGTTCTTCCAGTTTTCTTGCCCTTCCTATTGTCCCCTTCCTCCCTCTCCCTGTCCCTCCGTCCCTCCGTCCCTCTGTCCCTCCGTCCTTCGGTCCCTCCGTCCCTCTGTCCCTCCGTCTCTCCCTCCCTCTCTCCTTCCCTCCCTCTCTCCTTCCCTCCCTCCCTCCCTCCCTCCCTCCCTCCCTCCCTCCTTTCTCTTTCCTATACTCTCTGTCCTTCAGGTTCTTCAACCAGGCCATTTTCCAAAGTTACCTCACATGCTGGTCTGATCATATCTGTCACTCCTCTTATCAGAGGAGAGACAACTTATTTTTAGGATGACTACAGACCTATTTTTAGATAGGTTTTCAGTAAAAAAATTTTATTTCACAGACTCTTGGAAAAACCTAAGTCGCGTTGCTCTTGGCATAAAAAGTTTGCTTAGGACCGCCTTGTACCCTGAGCTTGATTCTTCAAGGTCAAGGCTTGTGATTCTTCACACACAGGATGGTGGTGGCATCCTGTGGACTCTGACTCCAGCTGAAGCGAGGAGGTTGTGAGTGGGAGAAGAACACCCTCTCCCCCATCAGATCATTGTCTGTAGCATAGTGGCTTCCTTCTGGACCCACAACGGGGAATGAATTTGAGACATGGAGGTTGTGTTGAGTCAGGAAACTGTTTCCCCACGGGGCGGTGGTGGTGGTGCGTGCTTTTAATCCCAGCACTTGGGAGGCAGAGGCAGGAAGATGTGAGTTAGAAACCATCCTGGTCTATGGAGTGTGTTCCAGGACAGCGAAGGTTACACAGAGAAGCCCTGTCCTGGAAAACAAACAAACAAACAAAACAAAACAAACAAACGAACAAAAACCAAAACCAAGGAAACAAACAGTTTCCCCTGGCTTGCCACCTTGGAGAGTCTGTCCATTCACCCCACCCCCTACTCCGCAAAAGGACACGTCTCTTGTATTCCATGTATGTGTACTCCTGTATGGTGAGGAGCTTTCTATCCTAGTGTCCTCTGCCAGGACCCTTGCAGCTGAAGCAGGCCTTAAATAAGGCCACCCCTACCTACCCTCTGACCTCCATAAGTGAGCATTCTAAGTTAACTGTGCCTGACAAGTAAGCTCCCGACAGATGACATCTTTGTCATTTCCTCCTGAGCCACTTTCTAGGAAGCAGTCTGTCTAATGCAGGCTTCACCTCTGGGTGTCCAGAGAACCTCGCAGCTGGAGCCCTAAACGAAGGATATGTAATGTCCTAATCTGCCAGTCTCCTGCCTGCGTGAGTCAGCTGTCAAGGTCTTAGTAACCATCTGTGCTGTTCCTATAAGGGCCATGTTTCTGCACTTGCTGGGACACACCCAGCTGTGTTCTTCCTTCTGAGTTCCAAGACCTCATGTTCGGCTGATATAGGTGTCGTCCCCTTCTCCATGATACATGAGTGAAAAGGCCGGCATCCAGGCAAGACTTCTTCCCTCTGCTTATATTGGTTATCTACTGCCTTGTAACAAATCACCTCCAAGCGTAACATCTTCCAGTAGCAAACACAGTCTGTCAGTGTCTCTCAGGTAGGATTCGGGGGCTGCTTAGCGTGATCTGGGGAAGGAGGTGGACAAGGACAAAGTTGTGGTACCTTTAAACTACCACATCTCTAGAAGGAAGAAAACTGGACCTTAGGGAGGTGGGGACAATCCCATCCATAAGCTGGGTGCATACCACTATAAAAGAGCCCCCTAAGATGGGACCACACTGGGAGAGAAGACGGAGTTCCCTCTCCTCAAAGCTACCCACTTAAGAGAGGTGGCAGGAAACAAAGACTGCCAAATCTGTTACATTCTCGTCTGTCTACCTGCTCAAGAACACCTACATTTGTAAGTCTGTGACCTGGGCTCCTTAAGCATCATCTGTCTCCTCCTCCTGAAATTAATGGTAGCTGCTACTGCACATGGCTTTATCAAGACCAGTTGTCTGAGTCACTGTTCTATTGCTGTAAAGAGACACCATGATCAAGGTAGCTCGTATAACAGAATTTAATTGGGGAGGTTGCTTACAGCTTCAGCAGCTTAGTCCATTGTCATCTCGACAAGGAGCCTGAGGGCATCCAGGCTGAGGGAGGTGGCACTGGGGAAGAAACTGAGAGTTCTACGTCCTAGTGTGTAGGCAGCAGGCAGAGAAAAGACTGGGCCTGACATGGGCTTTTGAAATCTCCACCTCCAGTGACACACTTCCTCCAACAAGGCCACACCTCCTAATCCTTCCAAACTAGTGCCACTCCCTGGCAACTAAGTATTCAAACCTATGAGCCAATGGAGCCCATTCTTCTTCAATCCCCCACTCCATTTTTATACAAAAATGGTTTTCTTTCAGAAGAGTAGCACTATTTTCTACTTAGGTAAAATCTTTAATATCTCACTTAAAGATAACAACCAGATTCTTCTATTTGACAGCAAAATATATTGGAATTGGAAACTTAGGATAGCATCATCCATCTCCAAGGTCAACTTTAGTTATTATGTGAGGACAAAACTTCATCTTCAGAGTTCTGTGCCACACTTGACACCACTTGACACGTAGTCCCAGCCAGATCCCCCTCTCTACAGTGGACTGAGAAGTGAACAGGAGAAGACATGCTTCAGGGAGTACAGAAAGCTTCCAAGCACTTAGTTGAGCAAGGGAAATGAAGTCTTAGCTGGCACAATCACCAGAGGGATTTGAAAGTCCTTTAGGGAAGAAAGAGATGACAGAGAGACCCAGGGTGTGTGGGGGCATTGTCCCCCCTGCACACTTCAAGCTTCAGTGAGCACATGAAATCCTAGATCTTGTTAACGCAAATTTCAACTCAGCTGGCAGGTGCTGAAAATTGTACTATTTTTAGCCACTACCCTGATGATTCTAAAGTTGTAGGTTCCATGACCACACTTTGAGAATTTTTACTGATTTTTTTTTTTGGAGTCCAGTTGAATTATTGCTGACTGTGGACATCAAGAAGGGGTACATTTTCCACAGAACTTGCAGATTCTAGCTGAAGGGCTTTTTAAGAGAGGAAAAGAGCTTTCCTAGTACCCAGAAGGACCATTTCCCACCGTAGCAATGTGCCTTATGTTGTCAATAATACATGACCACGATGTGCTTAGGTGTTAAGGAAAGAAGTTTCTTTTTGGTTCATGGCTCGGGAGTGTAAGGTTAAGTAGTTGGTGATGGTCTTCTTGCTTCCAGAGCCTGTAGCCAGTGGAGGAAATGGCATGGTGTATTAGCCAGGATTCTCTTATAGAATGAATCTCTTCACACACACACACACACACACACACACACACACACACACACACACACACACACACACACACACGATGTATTAGAGTCACTTACAGACTACTGTTCAACTAAATCCAACAAGGTCAGGCTATGAACAGAAAGTACAAGAACGTTGAAGTTGCTCAGTCCACAGGGCTATATCTCTCTGCTGGTCTTCAGGAGGTGCTGGAATTCTGAAGAAGTAGGTCCTAATACTAGCGAAGGAACAAACTTGGTAGGACGGTGAGAGTGAGCAGAAGGCACAAGCTTCCTTCTTCCATGCTCTTCCTAGAGATAGGCTCTGAGCCCAAGGTGTAGCCCAGACTAAAGGTGTGCCTTGCAGCTTCCAGATCTAAATCAAAAGTGTGTGTCTTCCTACCTCAAAGGTCTGGACTAGAAGTGAATTCACCTAAGCAAAAATAATCTCTCACAAGTGTTCAGGATTGTAGTTTATTCCAGATGTAGTCAACTGGGCAACCAAGACTAGCCATCACATATGAGAAGCAACACCAGGATCTAGTCATGGGGGCACCATGCTAAGGATTTTAACTCTCATCACCACAAAGGTTGCACAATGGTGCACATCTGAACAGTATATTCTGATCTCATTTTACATCTTACAATGGGGTTAAATTCTAACACACGATGCCTTGGTCATGGCACCAAAAGGATATCCAAAGCTGGGTGTCCCTTAAGTAGATGTATTATGGGAACCGTTTCATTCTAAACTTTCTGACCTTCATAAATGGAATTCTGCTGTTCTCAGCACTTCACTGATGACGTACATTGCAGTAATGATGCAAAATGTGATTCTATTAAAAGAGAGTTCTCAGAACCTTTGACAATGGCCTGAAGTCACTCCATTGTAAACAGAACTCAGGCTGGTTTGCCTCCTCTGCTTCACTGAGTTTATTTACGGGGTAAGGAGGCACACATATTCGAAAGGTCAGAAGACAAACTCATGAAATTTTATTGTCTCCTTCTACCATGTGGGCCCAGGGACTTTAGGTTGGTAGAAAGGATTTCTACTCACTGAGCCGTCTCCTCAGCCCAGAGCTCAGATTTTCCGTGAGAGGCCTTGTCTTATTCTTGGCACTGAGTAGTCTAGGTACAATTCAATACCTTAAGCAAAAGTACTTTGATGCAGGTTTTGTAAGAGAATTATTAATGCAGTACATAAAAGCTGGCATTGATTTGGCATTTATCATTACTCCCATCACACATACAACAATAGGCTCCATTGAAAGCAGTTCCAAAGTTTATCTCCCGAATCACCCAGATTTACCTTTTAAAAGAGAATTTAATAAGGAGATGGAAAGAATAGATCACCTTTCATTCCCATGCACCAAAGAGCCCAGGATATTTCTGCTTTTTAGAAATGATTTAACTGGAAAAAAAATCAAAACAACTGAAGTTAGCAGACATGCAATTTAGGGAGGATGATTAGAATTTTGATCTTTTCAGTAATAATCCTAAACCTAAGTACACTGCTCATTAGGAAAACATTTTTATCTGAATCCTTTACTTTTGTAGGTGAAGTATGTTAATATTTATATATATGTATGTATATATATATGTATATATCGTTGTAGCTACATTTATAGGATTGAAATCACTGTAAGTCATTATTTTAACATTTCAAATTATTGTTATTATTGATGCTTCTTTTATGCATATTTAAATTTGGGTGGGTTTCCAGGTGGTGTTAGAATTGCACGGCTAGCCCAAGTTAGTTAATAGATGGGTGTAGGGTAAACCTACTTTACTTTTTTTTTTTTTTTAATGAGTGCTTTGCAGACAAGAATATGTGAGAGTCCTGCTTTTTACAGTTGGAATTCTTGTATTAAGAATACCATTCTGAGGCCTGGAATTTGGAAGCCACTCAGCAAGGTCTGTGTCTCTGTAGATTGCCCATGTCTTCATAACAGGGAAGCCAAGAATGGTTCTTTGCGTACATTACTGTTTCAAAAACAGTGAAGGGAGTGGAACCCCACTTGGCTTTTATTCTGGAGCTTGTGTGGACAGAAAGGAAGAAGTTAATAGAAAAAGCAAGAACTAAATTTTGCAACCAAAATAAAATCAAGTCGATTTTGCAGACCTCGTCAACCTGGATTTCAATCATCAATAAGGACAAGACTTCAGAGCTTGGGTCTTCTCTTACCAGTCCGTAGTCACTCTTTGGGCCTGGCACTGGGAGATGACAGCATGAGGCATTCTGCAGTTTCTCTCATGCCTTCCAAGTCCTGGTAGAAAGGCATGCACAAATGTTACCCAAAATGTCACCCGCGCCACTCAAAGCCGTGCAAGTCTATGTTTGTGTACCCGAGGATCCTGCTGGATTTTCCTTTGAAAACTTTTTCTCCTTTCTTCTCTAAATCTCATAATTGTCTGTAAGTATACTTTTAATTTAAAATGCTCCTAACTAAGCGTGCTTTTAAGAGCCCTAAGAAATGTAAGCCTGGAGCTCCTTTCAAGAGATAAAACCAGAAATGATGCTTAGGGCGGGGATCGCACTGATGTGCAACCACTGGCCTACCGAGGTAGAAAGTCTATTCAGTACAGCAGTAAGCAGAGGGAACGCTGGCATCTGACTTTGAGTGATTTATCTATGCACAGGAAGAAGTTCCTTCCATTTAGCACCTCACAAACTTCTTTCTAGGTAGTAGTGCTTTATGGGTAAGCAATTCCTTTGGGAAATAATTACTATGAATTATTTTTTTCTGAACACTGGGTATTGAGAGCACATGCTTTTTAAAGGCTCACTTTACTTAAAAGGCTGCGTTAGAAGACCTGTATAGTGAGTTCCTAGTCAGCCTGGACCACACAGACCTCATCTCAAAAGGAAAAAAAAAAAAAAAAAAAGACAGGTACAATGGTGATAGTTTGAAGAATTTTTTTTTAAATTAATTAATTATTTATTTATTTTTGGTTTTTCGAGACAGGGTTTCCCTGTGTAGCCCTGGCTGTCCTGGAACTCATTTTGTAGACCAGGCTGGCCTCGAACTCAGAAATCCATCTACCTCTTTCTCCCAAGTGCTGGGATTAAAGGCGTGCGCCACCACGCCCGGCTGAAGAATTTTTAAATCTCTTAAGAAACAAACCTGTAACCTGAGGGGCTGTGTAAGTGTGAGGACCTGAGTTCGGTCCCCAGCACCCACGCACAAAGCTGGGCCTGGTGGCGCATGCGTGGAAGCCCCAGCGCTGGGGACCTGGAGACAGGAGGCTCCCCTAAGCATTGCGGTCAGTCTAACTAGATCATCCAGCTCCAGGGTCAGTGAGAGACCCTCAATGAACTGTAAGGTAGAGAAAGTTAGAGGATGATACCCAATGTTGACCTTTGGCCTTCCGCATATACATGCAAGATACACAGGCACACCCCTACATTATAATGCATACAAAACACAAAGGAAAGAAAGAAACAGATGAGGAATTTTAGTTCAGCAACTTGGCTGCTCTGGCAAGGCTCATATCCAAAGACCTTCGACTCCTATGTGATCCAGCTGGAATGCAGACTCATTATGGATTACGGTATGATCTGACTGGAGTATAGACACACCCTTAGTACATACATATCTTTAATCCTTCACCATGAAAATAAGGTTAGTTTGTGGAAGGAAGCAGCCATGTTTGGAAGTGATGAATCAGAGAAAGTCTGACAGAGTGATTCATCAGAGATGGGATATGCCCACATCTCATGAGAACAACACAGAAAAGAGACAGAGAGAGACAGAGAGAGACAGAGACAGAGACAGACAGAGTTAGAGAGAGACAGAGACAGACAGACAGAGACAGACAGAGAGAGAGAGAGGAGGAGGTAGAGTTGGAGGTAGAGGTGTGTATGTGTGGCAGTTTTGCTGGGACAGTTTTACAGAGCTAAGTTGCAGAGAGAACAAGCTTGACACAGGTGAAGGCAGAACGAGCCAGAGAGCGTGAGGAGCCAGAAGATTAGAACAGATTGCCAGAGTTAGTGTGAGGCCAAGCAGAGCAATTCAATCAGAAGCTGAGAGAAGCCAGATTGAATCAATCCTCTTGGAAGATTAGCTCCCAGGCATAAGCCTAGGGAGAGTTAGAACAGAGACAGAAATGCCCTGGGCTCAGCCCAAGCCCCATATTTGCACAGCTTGAGTATGGCTCTCATCTTATCCCTTCATCTGAGAAAATAAAAGCAGCATTTACAAACAAACAAACAAACAAACAAACAAACAAAACGACATAAAATTATTCCTTCATTATAATGTTTACAGCAAATTATTATTCCTTCTCCCTTCCCTTCCTCTCTCTCTCTTCCTCTCACCTCTCTCTCTCCCCCTCTCTTTCTTCTCTTCTCTCTCATTTGTTCTTTTGATATCTTACATGTAGTTCAGGTTTGACTCAACCTCAGTCCTAATTTGGCCTCCCAATCTATACTACCACTGGTCCATTCTATTGCTTACCCACTTTCCCAGAGCCTCGCCAAGCCTTCTCAAGAGCATGTGTCACCGTTCATCTTGCTTCAGTTGTCGGCTTCTGTTAGTGTCTCAGTTTTGGCTTCAGTCTCCCCATCTGTGACAGGCAGTGGTCCTTCCCAGTGGTCCTTTGTCTCACTAATGTTGGACATTAGTCACTCCTCAAGTACCACTATGGAAAAGCTAATGTACAGCCCTTTACCCTAAGTTTCTACAACTGAGAAGGGAATTAGTTTTGGATTAGAATGGATTTTAATCTTGTTTCTTCACATGAAATATTTTATAGAACTTTCTGAGGGCTTATTTCTCTATTTGGAAAACATTGTACTTACTACCTACTCTTGACTGCAATGAGAAGACTCCATATAAGGGTACACACTTCAGAGTTTGAATTATGGTGGAAGAGATAGAGATGGCGAATATCTACAGTTGCAGAATGAAATAGTTGTCAACATTCTAGCAATGAATCTTTCCCTTCCATGATTAATGCAACAAAGCTTCAAGCTTTCACCCTTAATTCTTCTGCTTGTATGCCCCCCAAATTATTATTCATGTTGTTAAGATCTAGCAGAAGATCATGGATGCATGTGTACATGAATGTGTGTGTTTGTGTGTGTGTGTGTGTGTCTGTGTGCTGTGTGACTGAGCCATATCAGAGTTTTAGACAGTGAGTCCTCCCCTAATTGATTGCTTCACTAACAGAAATAAAGACATAGATAGACAGATGTCTTCTCTGTCTACAGATAGCTCTAGTTCTGTGGATTTTTTTTTTTTAACTTCAATTACAATGGACTGGACTAGTTTGGTCTGACTAGTATCTTTTGACCCACAGGAACCAATGAGGTCTATAATAGAGCCATTTCTATTTCTAGTCCAAGAACTCACAAAACACTAAACAGAGACCCTGTGGTTTGGTTCCTGATCCCTTTGAACACTCTAACTGATCCCCAATCTCTGAAAAGCACCTCACCTTCTTTCTCGGAGAGTCTTCTGACTGAGCTGGTTATTTGGCAAGTATGTTCTAACTTTTAGGCTGGGAGGACCTGCTACCCTAAAGACAAATTTCCTGGTCGTACTGGAACCGTGAGTGAAGTCAGGAAACCCAGCTTGTGGTGCATTTAAAGCTTCTCCTCACTGTGAAGAGGTGATAGATTGCTTGATACCACTGTGATCAAATGGTAAAGACTGGTACAACCTGAGCCTCTTGTTTTGAGGACCAGTCAGCTCTATAGTGTAATCTTTTTTTTTTTAATTTAAACAACTCATTTTTATTTATTTCATGTATGTGAGCTTGCTGTCTTCAGACACTCCAGGAGAGGGAATTGGATCCCATTACAGATGGTTGTGAGCCACCATGTGGTTGCTGGGAATTGAACCCAGGACCTCTGGGAGAGCAGTCAGCATTCCTAACCTCTGAGCCATCTCTCCAGCCCTGTAGTTTAATCTTTTAATTATATCTTTTTCATTACTTTTTATATTTTTGATCTTTTGGACTAGGGTTCCAATATTGCCCAGATTGACTTCACGCCTATATTCCCCCTGCTCCGGACTGTACCTGAGATTACAGGTTACACCCAAATACTTGGCAGTTATCACAGTTCTAGAGTATGAATAATAGTTAAGTCTTTCCCCATCTTTTTAGGAGAACAAACTGAGCCCATAGGAAGGTTGTTTTCTCCTATTGAATATAGTTAGTGGGAGATTAGGTAGAAATTCTTTGCCCAAGCAGAAAGACATAAAGAAAACCATAAATACATTGTAGGGGAAAGGAGACTTGGTTATTTTTGGCTTTGATTATCCTTACTAAAAATAACTTTCTAGGAAAAATGTCGTCTTTATTTTGTTCATTTCACTGAGCTTCAGGGAGAGAATTTCTGTAAACACAGGCTCATTCCTTCTTTCCCAGGAGCCCCAATAGATTATTTTAAAGCTAATTCTAGGGTAAGTCCCTTTGATGTCATTGCTCTCACTTGGAGAATTGCAATATGGCTGCCTAATTCCAGCTGTAATGAGAGACCCTGAGAGAAAGAAATGCCTTAAATTTATGTGAATAATTTGAGTGTGATGGTGTAAAACTCTTCTTTAGGTTCAAAAAGCAAAAAGAAAAAAAAAGAAGAAGAAGAAAAGAGAGATTCAGAAACATCTTAAGATCTTTACGGTTGGCAGAAAATAACCCACTGCTCTTTAAATTGCTGGTTTGGCCCCATGTTTTGAAAGTTGCCATCTCAGTTGATCTCTTAATGACATGTCTGCCCATCCAGGGGGAAGGTCGATAAGAAACAGGAGCTTCTCGTCTTGTCTCTCCCTTCTTGGCTGGTTAACCATTCAACAGAATCTGAAGATACATTGGGGAACCCTGCCCTAGTGCTCTAGGGCAAAGCTCCCCTCCTCCACAAGCTGCCCTGAGAACTCCAATCTGTCTGCTGATGGTGGAATGCACCTCAGGAAGTTCTTCATGGGCTTTCTGGTACTCGCATTTCCCCCATTTCATTCCTTTCCTAACCATTATCTATAACATTGTGGCTTTTCTCCCTTCCCTGGCTTTCATGTCCAAATACAGAATTGAACCATTCTGTCTGAATACCTTTATGTAAGGGCTGCCAACACCATAATCCTCTCATCGTTATCCCTGAAGGATGCTTTTTTATGGGTTGACATGGAGTAATTAGAGATGGGATCATTGTAATTATTGTTATATATATTATAATCTTTATCTACTTTCTAGCAGTGATTCTTGTTAATTATGCTGCTAGAAAGCACAAGAAATGTGCGTGTGATCCGGATGTTAGTTGTCTGTGAATTCACAAGGGCAAGCACTCTCATGAGCAATGACCAGGCTCAGTAAAAATTTGAATGATTTTATTAGGCTAATTCCCACTGTTGTCTTTTGTCTTCAACTCTGCCCAGTACCAGATCCCTCCTCCTTTTGCCCTGACATCCTTCAGTTTCCTTCCAAGAAGTTTCCCATCCTATTCATCCTAAGTCCTCTCAAGCATACTCAACTCATATGTGGCAAGAAACACAGATCCAAGATACACTTCTGATGTACCAAAATGTTTTCTAACAAAGTCAATCTGTCTTTGAGGACCCAGAATAATGGGTTAACCAGTGTAGGCAAGTTGCCCTGAGGGACACTCAGCAGTGAGTGTCTGAACACTTTTGATGGGTACACCTACAGGGACTGTACTGACATTTGGTAGGAATAAGAAGGGGAGGCTCCTAAATAGCCTACAGTATCCAGTATCCAGTATAGGATTGACGCTCCTAACAAAGAGTTATCCAGTTCCAATTGTTTTTAATGCTTCTACCAGGAACCTACAGTAAAGTAATTTTTGCATTGGCTGCAATAATAATCAGTAGTTTTCATTTTTCCTTTTCTTGTTTCTTGTTTTTGATTTTGTTTTGAGACAGGGTCTTCTGTGGTAGCTCAGGCTCAACTTGAACTTACTACACACTCAAGTATAATATTGAATTCCTGCCTCTACCTCCTAAATGCTAGAATTACAGGTGTGCACCACCATTCCTGGCTAATCAGTGATTTTTATTTTTCGTTCTCACACTAGACACACTTTGTTCTATATATTGAGTTATAAATCAAGAACCAACCAGATAACTGGCTCAGTGAGGAAATCAACAACATGAAGTGGGAAAGGGGTTATGCTTGCATAAAGAAGATATATCCAACTTAGCCAGAATTTGCCAAGACAGGTTTAAGGTTTCTGCAAGGAAAGAAAGGAGCAGCATTAGGGAGAAATGCAGGCAGATAAAGAGGAGATGCACATTTTATGCTTTAAGGGAGAAGCCTGGTGTGGTAGTTAGAATAAGAAGAGTCCCCAGGGGCTCACATCTGAATACTTGGTCCTCAGTTGGCAGAACTGCTTGGGAAGGACTGAGAGGTGTGTCCTTGTTGAAAGAGGCGTGTCACTCTGAGGCAGCTTTGAGGTTTTAAAGGACTGGAGCAACTTCCATTGTGCTTGCGACCTGCTGCTTACCTTTTGACACATGATCTCTCCACTGCTCCTCCTGCCATGTTCCTCCTGCCATGTCTCTGCTCCACCTTCATAGACACAGCCCTGTGAGACTGTAAGTCCAATTAAATGCTTTGTTTTGTAAGTTATATTGTATTGGTCATGGTGCTTTATTACCATAATAGAAAAGTAATCTAATGTAGACGTCTGAGACTTTTACCATGTATTTTTTTATTTTATTTATTTTTGATTTTTTTTTTAATGGAAGACTTTGGAACTTTACACTAGAAAAACAGTTGATTGTTTGCTATTGGCATTGATGAGCCATCCTAGCTTAGAAGACAGTGCTGAGAGCTATGTAGCCTGTGGAGGTCCTGATAAGCAGGAAAGGGAAGCAAGGACTTTAACAGTCCAACTGCGCTAGAGGCCAACTTGGTGATAGTTTGGCAAGAAATTTGTCTGCTTTTTGCCCTTGTCCTAAGAACCTGTCTGACACTAAAGTAAAAAGTGATAGACTAATTTTTCTTTTGACAGAGAAGATTTCAAGTGAGTGTAATGTTGACTATGTTGTGTGCTTATTGGTAATAACTCTTATGCAGATCTACAATGAAAAGGAGAAAATGAAACAAAAAGAAACACAAAATGTACAGTTTAAGAAGAAAAGAAGCTCCAAGAAAATAAAAAAAAATACATGGTTATTTAATTGATGGGGATGGTGGGGAAGAACTATGTGAAACCTGCATTTTAGCAAAGTTATATTATTTCTGAAATCTAGCAGAATGCTGAGGAACTGAACTAAAGAAGTGGCAATGGTGGGAAGAACAGAGTCCACTGGAAAAACAAGGAAAACAAGATTGTTGGAACTCGGAATGGGGTAGACTTGCAAAGGAGAGATGAAGTCCAGCATCATTCCCCAAATTGTGAGCTCTGCGCCATTTACCATCACAGGGAAGGGAGGAGGAAATTAAAGTTTGTGGCATGAGATGCTAAGTCAAGTTTGAACATATTTGTGTCATACAAATTTTCTCATTTATAAAATTAATGTATGGGGGTGGGGACCGAGGTGTGCTGGTGCACACCTTTAATCCCAGCACTTGGGAGGCAGAGACACGTGGATCTCTGAGTCTGAGGCCAGCCTGGTCTACAGAGTGAGTTCCAGGACAGCCAGGGCTACTAGGAGTAGCCATTGTTAAAATTTCCTTTTTATTTTCTTTTACCTATCTAGTAACATTCATTAATTTCAAAAATATTAACAGTTAGCTGGTCTTGATGGCACATGATTGTAACCATGCAACGTGAGAAACTAAGACAAAATCAGGAGTTCATGTCCAGCCTTTGCTACAGAGCAAGTTTAAGGCTAGTCTGGGCTACAAGATATTCTATCTCAAAAATGTATTCCTGAGTTAAGATGCTGCATTAAGGAAAAAATATAGAATTTTTTCCTCCTGGAAATATATTTAATGGATTTATATATTTGTAATAGGAACTTACTAAGTTGTCCAGTCTGGTCTGGGATTTCTGGCTCAAATAATCCTCCTGCTCTATTCCCTTAAGTAGGTGAAACCCAGGGGCACACACCCTACCTTGCTCTTTGAAGGATATTTTAAGCCTCTATCTGTGTCATTGACTATCTTATGTCTTTTAATGACAGCATGGTATCTCACGCCAGGGAGAAACTTCTATTTATTCTACCTCCTCAATTAGGGGAGGTCTTGATTTCTTTGGGATTCTGATTTTGTAACCAGTCACACTAAGATTATTGCGGGTAATTTCTCTAGAGAGTGGAGTAAATTGTGTGTGTGTGTGTTTTAATGGTACAAGACAGGAGTAGGATCAGAGCTGGTGGAAGGAGGAGTGGGATTGCATTGGTCGGGGAAGCTATATAGAAGCTTACATAAGATGAATAAATCAATCAACCCCAGGATCCACTGGAGAAGACCAGCTAGCCTTGTCCCTCGAAAGGCTGAAAATGGACAGCTGAGGTTTTCTGTCTCAAGTCATTCAGTCAGTAAAGGAGACAGCTGCTCTGAGAGAGCATGACCCCAGGTGAAGCTGCTTCTGTGGTAGAAGCCAGCCTAGGATGTGTGACAGCTGTGAGCGTCACACATCCTGATGTGTGACCATCCTTCCCAGTGTTGGGCTGCAAGTGTTCCTAAAAAGGAAGGTTTAGGTGGGGCATGTCTGCATCCATTGCAGATGTTCAGTCTGTATTTCTGTCTTTGCTCGTATCTTTAGGATACAGTCCCTTGAATAGACCATGGGGATTTTTAGCCCTGTGCGTTAAATGAGTTTCCAGAAAGATTGTGGCCCTCGTTTCACCAATTAAATGAACATTGCATTCCATTGCTGATGCATAGAAAATGGGGCAACTGTATTGCTTGTTTACTTATTTAATATTTTGCTGTAGCCCAGGTTGGCTTGGGGCTTCCTGCCCTCCTTCATCAGCTTCCTGAGTGCTGTGACTAAAGGTGTGAGCCACATGCTCTCCTCTATGTTTTCTAAATATTGAAAAGTATCTTAACTTTTCTTGGACAACACATTTTCTAATGCTTAACTTTTTAAACTATTTAAGCATTTAATCTTATTTTGTGTGCCTGAGTGTATGGCTATGTACCATATGCATGCAGGATTCTTAACACACATACACATATGCACACATGAATTACTGCACATGTATCAAGGTCAGAGGACAACTTACAGGAATCTGTTTTCTCCTTCTGCCATATGAGCTTCCGGATCAAATTCAGGTAGTCAGGCTTGGCATCAAGCATCTTTTCCTGCTGAGCCATCTCACTGGTCCCAGATATTTAATTTCCATGAAATAATGAAGCAAAGAATTATGCTTAGGTGTTCTGAGTCGTGAACCTGCCGCCTTAACTCCTTAAGATGAGCCGTGGCTGGTGGCCGAGTTGACTTCAAACCATTTTCAAGGTTCTATACTTCCTGCAATATCTTCATTTGACCAAGCAAAATGGCATCCCCATTCAGTAGGAAAATTCTGTATGTGAAAGTAGATATGTGCACACATGCACGCACACACAAAGTGTGCCTAAAAGAAAAGAATACTGCTTTTGTGGTAAGTATACTCATGGGCTTTTACAACCACCATCATATTTAATTATTATATATATAAAAAAAATCCTTTTGCCTGGCAGTGGTGGCGCACGCCTTTAATCCCAGCACTTGGGAGGCAGAGGCAGGCAGATTTCTGAGTTCAAGGCCAGCCTGGTCTACACAGTGAGTTCCAGGACAGCCAGGACTACACAGAGAAACCCTGACTCAAAAAGCCAAATAAATAAATAAATAAATAAATAAATAAATATAAAATTAAAAACCCCAATCCTTTCAAGATGTTACTGTCTCCACACTTTTCAGACGATGAAATTGGAGATCTGGTGGCAACCTAAGTTGTTCAGGATCCCAGGCCTGTGCACTTCTCATCCTGGGCAGTTGCCTCCAGAGTGAAACACCAGGCTCCGCAGCATTTATTAGTTGCTTATTTTGCTGTGAGAAAACACCATGACTAAAGCAACTCATGATAGAGTTTATTTTGCCTCAGGGTCCATAACGGCTGGGGAGGATTTCCAACCACAGCCAGAAGACAGAGAGAGGAAGCTGGAAGCAAGGTGAAGCTGTAAACACCCAAAGCCAGCTCTCAGCAACTTATTTCCCCAGCAAACCTGCACCTCCTGAAGGGTCTATAGCCTCTCCAAACAGCGGGGGACCAAGTGTTCAAATACTTGAGTCTAGGGTGGGCATTTCTCCTTCAAACCGTTGTGACCACAGGAGGCATTTCAGATAGCATGCGCTGACATAGTAATCCTAAGAACCTCCTATCCCGTTGCACTGGCAATACTGAAACTCTGATGTTTCTATGTATTTCAGTATGATCTTTTGTGTTTTTATCAGGGTGGTAGCTCACACTTGTAATTTCAGCACTGGAGTGGCCAACCAAGGTATGGGGATTGGCATGAATTCCAGGCCATTATAGCTTACACTAATGAGGGCTTGTCTCAAAATATCAACCCTTCCCCACGGTCCCTTAAATAAAACCATCTAGCATTATACTAAATTTTTACTGCATGTTTACTAAAGACAGCAGTTCTGTGATAGAGAAAAGGAGAAAAACATCTTCCTGTTTTCTTTAACCATCCCACTTTCCTCTTGGGTTTGGCTTAATAAGAGTGTAGGCAGTAGGCAGAGTTGGATGGTCCAGTCAGTGGCCTCCCTGAACAATCCCTGAAGTTTGTCAGCCAGCTCTTCTAAACAGACCCAGTGATTACAGCCGGTGCCAATAAAAAAATAAGGCTTCGGGATAAACAGAAACCATCACCCCAATCCAGATGGTCTTCATTCCTAAGAGCAAGTGGGTTCCAACCAAGCCTTTAGATCTAACTTCCAGGAGGCAGGAACTACTGGGAGAGAAATGTGAAGACAAAGAAGCCGTAAGACAAATCCGGAAAGCAGCCTGTTTCTTTCAACACACGATGCCATTCCAAAAAAGGAAGAAGGGGCTTGAGGAGGCCCTTCTAGGGTAAAAAAAATCCGCAATCAAACGGAATGCAGATTCTCTAATTGCCTCTAGGTCTAGGTAAATCAGACCTAGAATCTGCAAACGATGTTTTGGCATCCTAGGGAAATCCGAGCCCGGGTTGATTATGAATTAGCAATTTTATTGGCTTTATTTAGTTATATGTGAAAATGGTCTATGATAATGCAGGATAGTGTTCTTTAAAGATGAACTGTATCCTGGATATTTAGAGATGAAATGTATCCGACTTTAAACCCCTCTATAGTGAGATCTAATGCTCATTAAACAGAAGCTAGGCTGTTTCCGTAGACAAGTTTCTCTGCCATACGTTTGAAAATTTTTTTAATCACACACACACACACACACACACACACACACACACACACACACACACCAGCAACCAATCAGGAAAAAAAAGAATGAAAGGTTGCTTCTCCTCCAGAAAAGAAGGGCTGATCTTATTTTCTTCGGTAGGTCAAGTACCCTGGTTGAAGCCCGGAGAGTCCCCAGAGTAGCCTTGGAGAGATCGCAGGCATTGGACCACCTGTGCATCTTGCTGGCCAGGTCCGTTGCACCTACTCAGACTCTGCTCACCCTGAATAACCTGTCGCCGTTGCCACACCACGAAGGGTACAGGTTTTGACTCTCCGGGGGAGAGCGGGCCAATGTCCAGAACTAGGCCAAGCAGGCAGGAGAGGTGGGAGAAAAGCCAAGATTTTTCGGTTCACCGAACCCTTGTGGCGAGAGGGGAAATGAAGCCACAGGTCTTCGCAACCGACCCACCTGCGATCTGGGAGGAGCGACGCCAGCCCAGACTAGGGGACCAGCCGCCAGTGCCCAGGCCGGTACCCTCACCTGCGGCCGGAAGCCGGGGCGGTGGCGGGGACCGCGCAGCATCTGGGGCCGGTCAGCGGGCTCCGTGGAGCCGGAGGGTAGTGGCGGGGAGGCCTGGCGGCTCCGCGTCCCCGCGGGGGAAGTTTCTTGGCCCGGAAAGGTGCAATTGTGTGCAGCTATTCCTGGTATGTCAGGCCGCAGGCAGAAGGGGCGCCGCCTCCCGAGAGAGCCCGGGACAGGGAAAGAGGGTAGAGGCGGGAAGGATGCCGGCTGGGGCGCATCTCCCCGCCCAGATAATTCTGACCAGAGAGGTGGCTGCAAGGACCCTGGCGAGGGGCAAGGACGGAAGCTGGGACCGGCCCGTAGGGGGTGGGCCGGGGCGTGGCTACGGTCGAGGGCGGTGACAGCGCTTGCGACTTTTGAAGTTCCCAGGAGTCCCGGCTCCCTGTGCACACCGCTTCCAGTTGCCTCTTCACCTCCTCCTGCTCCAGTCAGGCTGGACTTGAGCGGATTTCTGGAGTTTCGAGAAAGCAACTCCTGCAAGTTCTACTAGGTTCCTGAACTTAAACTGCTCGTCGCTACAAAGGGCGGGGGACGCGTGGCGTGGGAGCTCTGGGTCCCGGCGCGCACCCACTGAGCTGCTTTTTCCCTCTCTTGCCCTTGTCATGGAAGGGATGGAGGACGCCGAGGCCGATTGCTCTGTTGCATTCGCGGAGGCTCAGAGATGGGTGGAGGTGAGTGTCTTTTACAGTTCTTTGCAGATGAATTTGCACTTTCCGTGCCCGAGTCTTCTTGGGTTTCCAACCAATCTGAGCTTACGTCCGGTGACCTAGGCTGAGTAAAGAGGCAGTTTTGGGTACTGTGAAAAAATTTCCCTTTCTAGTCTCCTGATGCCTATCCCTCCTCAGACTTTCTTGCAGATCTCCCAGCGCTCGTCCACTAGGTTTGGGTACTGCACTTCCCAATAAGCGGGGCACAGAACTAGGCTGGGGACCTTGGGTGCATTTCTTTGGGATGCAGATGCTTATCACGCACCTGGATAGCCAGTGTATTCAGTATGGAGTGTGAGGCTAGAGAGTTGGGGGGCTGCCATCCTTCCCTCTCCCCCTCTCTTCCTCTCGAGTTGAGAAACTAAAATATCCTAGGCTCCTTTACAGAAGGCGTGTTATTCTTCCAGCTGTGCCTCACAGACAAGATCTTCTGTTCCTTTTATTCTCATGAAGGAGAGATAGTCTCGACACGGTCGCCTTCGGACTAGCCTGTTTTATTCCGTAGCTGACCACCTGGGTGTGTTTGTGATTGAACTCAAGGCACCCCACACCTGGGCTCTAGTACCGAGTTACAACTCTAGACTCATAAGGTGACTTTCCGGATGGGTCAAAAGAATCTTTCCCAAAGTGGGACTCAGAGTAACCGATCGTTATAAAATTGTTGCCCACACCAACACTGACGTCATTTTGTAGTTATTGGTGCCACATGCTGCTGTATCCAACAGCTAGGGAATTTAATTCAGGGCCTGGGGCATGCTAGATAAGAGTGAGCTACTCCCGAGTCACACCTGCAGCCCCTCAATCTATCTAAAAATTCAAATTAGGCTATCAAGAATATAGGGGAAGCTATTTTTTTAAAGTAATTTTATTTTATGTTTTAAAGAAATACGTGTAGGGTCCCACTAGCTTTAGGTCCCGTATTTGGGTCTCTAGCACCCATGGAAAAAAGTCACTACAACTCCGTGACAGGCAGGGCTGCTGAGGCAGAAGTATTTAGTGTGACTTGGCCAAAATGGTGGCTTCCAAGTATATACTCCCACCCCTATTGGAATCCACATCCACATACACACACACACACACACACACACACACACACACACACACACACACACACACACACACACACATCTACAAACACACACACACACATACCTACAAACACTCACATACACTCACACACTCACACACACATACCTACAAACACTCACACACACATATACATACCTACAAATACTCACACAATACACACTAACACACACAAACATACTTACAAACACACTCACACATGCTCATACACACACACATATATACCTACAAACACACACACATACACTCACACACACATACATACCTACAAACACTCACATGCACACACACATATACACATTTTAAAACATCATGTGCTTATGAGGAAAAAATAAAATTATTAAATGTTAAATGCTATACTTCTGTTTAGTAAGAGGGCAGGAGATGTGAGTGAACTCACTTTCTAGATGATAAAATGTCTTAGACGTTAGCTTTTGGTGCCTTTATAGGCTGAAACTTTGAGCTGTGCCAAGGTGACTTGGAGAGATGGGAGGGAGGGTATGGAAGGCTGGGAGAAGTTACAAACACTGTATTCAGAATTGAAATGAGAGTGGAAAAATCCCAGCAATGGAGTTAAGAGAAAAAATAACTTTGCTCATTCATAAACCTGGAAAAGTGGAGGCTTCACCTGTAATTTTCCATCAGTGGTGTTTGCTCTGCACGATTTCAGAAAGCAAGCTGAACTCAACATTCTCTTTTTGCGTGATGGACGGGGGTAAGGGACCATTTCCATTCACACCTCCGAGTCTGGGTGGTATTGACAATTTGGGGTCATTCACAGCTCATAGGTGGTGTTGCAAGACTTACACTTGTTCCTGAAACTGTGCATATCATTCTTTTCTTACCCAGTGGTTAGTATCTGGATCTTAAGAAAGTCAGTACTACTTGTGTATCTTAGCATGCTTACGATTGTGTCCGAGTTCTGTGAACAATTTGCATACTACGACCTCCTTGCAAGTGTGATGGTCTAAAAGATAATCATTATGTGTGTGCGTCTTCCCCCTCAGTCCCAGTCTGTGGAAAGTCTTAGCAGCAGTGGTTTGACAACTTGGTATGTTCTTTATTTATGAAAAGTACAGAGTTTCTAAAGCTACTGTCAGATCCCTTTAATATAGCTACAGAAATTAAAATTAATTTTTTTTTACTCCTCACACTAGTTCGACTACTGTTAAGTGTTTTTGAAGATATTTGAATGGGTTTTATATTCATATTTGTTTATTTATTCATTTATTTATTTTGAGACATGGTAGCCTTGGATATCCTGGAACTCATTATGTAGACCAGGCTGGCTTTGAACTCTTGGAGATCACCTGTTCTGGTTCTAGAGTGCTGGGACTAAAGGTGTTCAGTATCACACCTGGCCTCATATTCTTATCTAAAAATTTTATCATCTATTCTTTAGGACTCTGGGCATTTGAAGTCATGCTAGTTGGTTCTCTTGTTAGGGCTGTTTGTTTGTTTGTTTGTTTTGTTTTTTTCGACTAAGGCACATATTAAAGATATTCCTTTGCCCAAAGAGGCAGAATGTCTGACTTTCGTTGCCGTAGCCTATTGCTTTCAAGAACCCTTAGTTTGAAGATAAAGTGTTAATTTCAAGGTATTTTCTGAAGCATTTTGGACCGTGATGAGGTAGTATCATATAGTTCTCTTGTTTGTTAATATTCTCTTCTTTGTTCTTTCTGTGGGTTTTCTCTACATGGCTTCTGATTCATTTATCTCTTGTGTACAGGTATGTACATATGCCATAACCTGTAGTATTGCATAGAATATAGCCTGCTGTTTAAATTGTCACCTAAAGTTTTATAGGGAACTATATTTTTCTACTGTGGTGTTGTGGGGGACTAAACATAGCCACCTTATGTATGATGTAGGTGCTCTTCCACTGAGCTACCTGCCCAACCGTTTCAGCTGCAGTTTTGACTCTCCCAAGGTCAAGAAAGTCCAATAACCTGGTAAAACTTTAAATGATGACCAGACTCCATGTCGGTATGAACTTCCCATTTCTTACCTGTGATGGCAAATGCACAATGTGTTATTCTTCAAACAAAAATTGATGTTATTAAAGTTTATTTTGAGGGGATTTATGGAGCAGGTGGGATGTGATGACTCTTGTTACTCTACTGGTTTCTCTTTTGCTTCGTTTGAAATTATACTTTGATTCTTAAGAAAAAAAAATGAAGATACTAAGCAGGTTTGTCCACTCGGGAATTAATTCTGCAGTGAAAACAAATGCAGAACTGGATCCCTTTTAGATATTGCAACAGAATGACATCAGATGATTATCTAGGTGGAAATGTTGTTTGGAATATTAATAATGTAGCAGGGCTAGTTTATGATTAAACATTGGCTTAACACAGCGTGAGCAGTGGTTTGCAGGCAAAGCCCTCCTAGCAAGGTCATAGAGTAGATAGATGATGGAGTGGTTGAAAGCACAGCCTAGACTCACTAATTTTAGTTCGCTTCTGCTGTACCTTTTAATTTCCTATACCTAATAGTTTCCTCTGTCTGCTTAGGGACAAACCCTTAACTTAAACAGATAAAGTACTGATGAGATTAAAAGCCAGGGGTGCTGTTCACAGCTTGATCACTGGTTTCCAGGCTGTGAGTTCTTGCTCTCTAGGTATGCCTCTTAGGCAGAGCTGTGTTTATGGCTCACTTGATTTGCTGCTTCCCCGCTCCTCCTCCCCCCCTCCCCGCCCCCTCCCCGCCCCCTTCCTGCTATCTCTGGTTTTGAGTCTTTCAGTATCACTATCATCTTGTAAAAGCACAGAAGGGTGCCAGCATGGGTATGTCGCCAAGTCTGGCACCAGAATAAGAGTCCTGGATCTTTGTTTACTTCCCATTGGTCTGGTCTTCCACCTCTCCTAAGTTTTACCCTTCCAAGACATTCTGTCACTAGGCCTGTTTGGCTTGTCTCTGTGCAGAAGGAGTTTAGAAATGTAAAGAATCCCTTGGTTTTAAACAATTGTACTTTCTGGGTCCATCACTGGTATAAGCACAATTCTACCCTTCATCCTCACTAAATTGTATCCTTTCTATCCATGGCTGTGGACCTCAGGTCTGTAAGATACTGAATGATCACTGCTCGCTAGTGTAGTCTATAAGGCGAAAGAACACTCTTGGATGTGTGCTGTTGCTTTTGAAAAGCAACAAATATTCAAATATTCATTTGGAAATGTTTCTAAAACCAGAGAAGTGTATTTGGTAATACATGTAATTTCCTTCCTTTCCTTTCCTTTCCTTT
>NC_034597.1:90214144-90217840 GCF_900095145.1 Mus pahari
CTTCTTCTTCTTCTTCTTCTTCTTCTTCTTCTTCTTCTTCTTCTTCTTCTTCTTCTTCTTCTTCTCCCCCCCCCTTTTTTTTTTTACAGGATAGGGTTTCTCTGTGCAGCCCTCACTGTCCTGGAACTCACTCTGTAGACCAGGCTGGCCCTCAACTCACAGATCCACCTACCTATTCTGCCTTACAAGTGCTAGGATTAAAGGCTTGCACCACCACCACCTGGCAGTACATGTCATTCAATTGACAAGTTGAACTGTAACGTTTTTTGGTATAGTGAACTTAATGAGATATGTAAGTGGAGTATACTTGTAACAAATAGCTGTGTCTCAGTCAGTCACAAGCAACCTACTATTCAAGTCATGTTCAAATAAGATGAGTGCCAGGTATAACCAGTGGGGCTATAGCTGTTCTTCATTTCCACTTCCTACATTGTTTCCTTTCACTGTCTACAAATGTAAGTAAGTACTCATGGTTGATGGAACAGTCCCCACTTCTTTTAGTCTATATGGGTTACCATAAAAGCCACTTAACTCAACATTCCGTTTGTCACTGCTCAGTCAGAGCACCTAAGTATAGGTCCCAGGTCACAACCACCTATAGCTTTAGCCTCAGGGGATCCAATACACTTTTCCAGCCACCTGTGTGACAATGGACATGCCTCCCACCCCATGCATACACGCACACACAAAGACATGTATATACATACACACTTGCACACACATAAGAAAAAGAATGCATACATATATACACATACATGTACGCACATACACACATGCATACACATTAGAAAGAATATATACATGCACATACATGCATACACACATGCATACACACATGCATGCACACATTAAAAAGGCACACATGTGCATACACATATATACATGCACACGCATACACATGCTTGCATACATTAAAAGGGATAAACACATACACATATGCATGCACATATTAAAAAGAATACACACACATGCATACATATATTCACATACACATTAAAAGAATGCACACATGTATACACACATGCATACACATACACATATGCATATACACAACTAAAAAGAATAAAAAGTCACATAGGCAGTTCTTATACTAGCTGTTTTATAGAAATTTTCTCCAAGTATACACCTGATTTTAATCCTTACATTCTGGGAAGTCATATGAAAATTATTTATTTTCATTTTTTTAAAAAGGTTTATTCATATATTATATGTAAGTATACTGTAGCTGACTTCAGACACACCAGAAGAGGGCATCAGATCTCATTACAGATGGTTGTGAGCCACCATGTGGTTGCTGGGATTTGAACTCAGGACCTTCAGAAGAGCAGTCGTGCTCTTAACCGCTGAGTCATCTCTCCAGCCCTTATTTTCATTTTTATAAATGTGTTTAGTGAAATAGTCCTAGAGGCCACAATCCTTACCATATCATTCATTGTCCTCTGCCTTACTTATTTATCTTATTCTTCTGTCATTTTCTTCCTACTTGTGCAGGTTTTTTTTTTTTTTTTTTTTTTTTTTGAAGATTTATTTATTATATGTAAGTACACTGTAGCTGTCTTCAGACACTCCAGAAGAGGGCGNCAGATCTTGTTACGGATGGTTATGAGCCACCATGTGGTTGCTGGAATTTGAACTCCGGATCTTCGGAAGAGCAGTCGGGTGCTCTTACCCACTGAGCCATCTCACCAGCCCGTGCAGTTTTCTCCTATCAAGCCCATGGTGTTTGTGTAGTTGAAGGAGATATTAACTGAAAGGCAGTAGTGCTCTGTAAGAGTGACTGTGTCTCCCTATGCCTACAACAGTTCTTTCCTTCTATGTTGGCAGCTATGGACCAGCCCGTACTGAGGAATTCCTTGTTTCTTCACATTTAGGCTAAACCACCCTTACGTGACATGTCTCCAGTTAGACTTCACTTCTGCTGTTTCGTCCTTTTCCTCATGGAGATCACCCCTCTTCTTACCGTCTGCTACCGTAGGTTTTGTTTTTCCATCAGAGACAAGTCGCCCAGGGCACGAAGGTGTTCTTCCCTTGGGTATTTGGAATGATGCCTGCCAATGCTTGCCGAGTGCAGGTATAATATCCAGACGACAATGGTGACAGATTCAAAATGTTGAGCTTTAATGATCAGAACTCACCTCTCTCACCATTGGTGAGTTGTGTAGAATCTGTTACAGTCCTTCTGTGAGGACTCACTGTAGGCCTGGATGCCATTTGAGTGTCTGTGTGTGTAAGTTGTGGATTCATTCAGCGTGTCTTCTTGGCCCTACCCCTGCTCTGAATCACAGACACACTGGTCTGCTTCTTGCCTTCTGCTGGCCAGTTTCTTTCAGAGAGTCTTGCACAGAGTCATTCAAGGAACAAGTACTAGATGCTTACAGTATGCCCGGCACTGGTCATTGTGATTATTTTAGTCGATAAGCCTAGTTCTTTCCCTGAACCTTTCCAAAGAGGCATGCCATGTGAGACATGTGAATTGACAGCATGTCCAGGTCACTGCTGTAAAGCCACTTACATAGTGTGATGGCACTGAGGGACAGCCCAGGTGGGCCTATTGAGTGTGACCAGGCAGCCTTTGAGACACTGATACACTGGTCTATTGGGCTGGGGCGGGGCGGCTTTTAAACACACGAGCTTTGCATGCAATGTAACTTTAGAGTGTGGTTCATAGCAGAGTGTTCTTTCCTCGAAAATGTTGTATATACAGTGAAACACATAGATGTTTGAGTGCACACTTGTGGGAGCTGTATAATACATCTGGAGCATATCAGTCAAGGTACTGAGTGTGTACCTTTTCCACTCAAGAAAGCTCCACAAGTGCCCAATGGGCTCCACCTCTCTAGTGAGCTGTCATTGAGGACTTCTAGCTGCATAGATTTCTGTGTTTGAATAGCCAAGAAATGTTCTAATTGTATTTCCCCCTCTCCCTCTCCTTTGTTGTGTGATATTCCACTCCTTCTTGAACAAAGTATCAGTCTGGCAAATAAAAAAGGCTCCTAGAAGCCAGGTGGTGGTGGTGGCAGTGGTGGTGCATTCTTTTAATCTCAGCCCTTAGGAGGCAGAGGCAGGCGGATCTCTATGAGTTCGAGGTCAGCCGTCTGACCTACAGAGCAAGTTCCAGGACAACCAAGGTTACACAGAAACCCTGACTCTGGGAAAACAAAAACACAACAAACAAATAACACGCAACAAACAAACAACAACAAAAGCTCCTGGGAAGGAGAGGGGTGGTGCCAGGCTATGAATTTCTAAAATTCTTTGTGGGGGTAGGGAACAGATTCTGAAATAGGAACCAGGGCAGTAATGTTACCAGAATAGCCAGACTCCACGAGGCCTAAGCAGCAAGCTCAAATTCTGAGGAATGGGAGGGTTCCAGCACATTTGTCCATCTGGATTCTACTATGGGTAGACGAAAATCTAGAAGTGGATGTGCCCATAAAGTAATACAAAGGACAACCTATACCTTCAGCGTAACGTTATCACCTGGAGAATGGACCCCTTGAGTCAAAAGGTGATGAGCGCCAGCTGGAAGTGAATTTGCTACCCGAAACAGAATTCAGATACTTTGGTCAAGGTTAGAAGTCAGTGTTGATTATGGGATGGACCCCTGGGTGTGGCAATCTCTGGATGGTCCATCCTCTTGTCTTAGCTCCAAACTTTGTTTGGAAACTACTTTCCAAATGAAGTATCCACGTGTTG
>NC_034597.1:90218146-90246243 GCF_900095145.1 Mus pahari
AAAGTACCCAAGGAGCTGAAGGGGTCTGCAACCCTATAGGTGGAACAACAATATGAACTAACCAGTACCCCCAGAGCTCGTGTCTCTAGCTGCATATATAGCAGAAGATGGCCTAGTCGGCCATCCTTGGGAAGAGAGGCCCCTTGGTCTTGCAAACTTTATATGCCCCAGTACAGGGGAATGCCAGGGAAGTGGGAGTGAGTGGGTATGGGAGCAGGGCAGGGGAAGAGTATAGGGGACATTTGGGATAGCATTTGAAATGTAAATGAAGAAAATATCTAATAAAATAATTAAAAAAAAAGAAGTAAGTGTTGGCTTCTTTCCTCTAAATAAGCAGATGAGTAGATGCCCTTTTTCTCAGAGCATTGGTTATCTTAACCATTTATGTCATAGCTGACTTCTCGGGTTTTCTCCAGTGAGGAAGGTGAAGCCAAGACAAGGTGAGTTGCCTCATTTCAGTGATGTCATAAAAGGCTAACATGAATCACAGTTGGTGGTATTTCTTCAGCCATCGTTAAAGCAGAGGTATCTTCATGTCTGTCTGCTCTTAAGCCAAGCGAGACATTGTCCTTTCCAGTGTCTGTGGCAGGGAGGGCTTAGATCAACGCGGTGAGCTCTGATAATCCTTGCACACCCTCCTCCCCTGGATGCCCAAAGCACGTTCACACTTGACATGTCAGTGTTGTCGTCTTGCCCTACAAGTTCTGGACAGACAGATCTCAAGTGTTTGATGAATGAATATTTGCGTCCAGTCAGAGGCTGGCTTATTTAATTGTTGTTTTTAGATCTTAAGCCTGTTACCTATCTAGAGTGTGTCAGAGCCTGAAGAAATGATAAATTAGGGTTCGTTGTGCTTACTCTCCAGTTTCTGAAGGTAATTATTGGGTGTGCTTCTGTAAGAACATGTTTGATGTACTGAAGCTTAATAAAGATAATAGCTGTCATATCTGCAAGACAGCGAACCAGAGTTACTTAACCAATTGGCTCCTTTGCTAAAGAGTTGAAGCTAATAGGAAGGCTAGGGATGAATCACAGCAGCCAAGCTGACAAGCTTTTCAAAGATTATCCAACACCACAGACAGCATCCTGGAAGACTGGTTCTCACCCCTGGGCACAGCATGTTCAGCCCAGGCTTAGGTGTCCCTTGATCATGGTACATAGTACCAGGATACAGTCTTAGTCTTCAAGCACTGTAGGGAAGGAAGAGCTTAAAAAAGTCCTGACTAGGATTAGAGAGTGGACAGAGGTCGTAAAAGTTTGCTGGTCACCGTGAGATAGTTTGAGGGCCATCACAGCATGCAGCACTGATTGTCACTAGCAGGGACACCTCCACTTTCTTGTGTGTGCAAGTTGTGCACTTGAGTGTAGATGACAGTGGAGACCAGAAGAGAGTACCAGGTCTGGAGTTGAAGGGAGTTGCGAGCAGATCACATGGGTGCTGGCAACTGAACTAGGGTCTTTTACAGGAACAGTACTCATTCTTAACTGCTGAACTCTTTCTCCAGCCCTATCTATCTATCTATCTATCTATCTATCTATCTATCTATCTATCTATCTATCTATCTACCTACCTACCTACTTTTGACAATTTCCTACATGTGTCTAATGCATCTTGGTTGTTACCCTCTTACCCCCCTCACCATTTTCCTGTCAGGAAAACTCTCCTCCTAACAAGTACCCCCCTATTTTAATGTCTTTAAAAAGCCCAAATACTTGTTTATTGATTTTATGTATCTGTGCATGTGCATACACATGTACCTGTGCATTCATGTGTGCACATACACATGTGTGTTTATATGAGGCATATGTGGGTTCCTGTGTGTATATGTGTGCACACATGTGTTAGTGTATAAGTGTGTACATAGTGTACATGCATGCGAGTGTGTGTATGTGTGTCCATGTGAGCATGTATGTGCATACATGCACATGTGTGTGAATGTGTGCATGCATTTGTGTGTATGTGTGTGTTTGTGTTCATGTGTGTGCATGTGTATGAATGCATGTATCTATATGTGTGCACATGTGTGTTGGCATGTGCTTCTGTGTGTATATGCAAATGTGTTTTGATGTGCATGTGGAAGTCAGCAGACAGATTTCAGGAGACAGTTCTCTTTGACGGGTGGGTTCTAGGGATTGAGCTCAGGTAGTGAGGTTTATTGGCAGGCAGCTCTACCTGTTAAACAATCTGGTTCATCTGTGTATGTGTGTGGGAGGTGGGAGGGAGAGAGAGAGAGAATAGTCCTGGGAACATTTTTATATGGTGACATTGAGTTCTCCTTTGAGTTAGGATATGATATTAAGTCGTATGTAAAGAATATATCCGATAAGAAATCTCACAAAAGTATTGGTATATAACCTACATTTATGTATCTTACATGTTTGTATTTGATAATACTTCAAATTATACAGCTGTTTCCAACCTCATAGTAAACTTTGGCTTCATAATTTTTTTTTTCTCATGAGAGCTTAAAGTTTTATTTCATATAAAAAGGAAGGAAGAGAAAACAAAAAGAGTAGACCTGGTGCCTTTACTTTTTGACTTGGTGACTGATCAATTTCTTGATGGGTAGAAATGTGTCAATTTAGGGAAAGCATCCATTAGGCTTCATTCATGCTGGGCAGGCACCTACCCTCTGTGCTTGCTACATATGAGCTCTAAATCCCAGCTTTGAAAACAGAGGCTGCAGGGCCCCACATGATCCATTCACCTCTTGCTGCCTCATTCCTTCCAACCCCCTCCACAGGCTCTTCCTACTCTTCTTAAATGTGAAAAGGTTTTTAGCTTAGGGTCTGTTTCTTCCAGAGGATATCTGCCTCTCTCGGTGATGCTATGCTCTCATACCTTTCCGTCCCTCTGTGCTTGTATGTTCATGACTCTCACCAGGACTTGGTTTTGCACTTGGTGTGTGTTTGTTAGTCTCGAGAGTATTAATGTCTTATGTACAAGGACTCATTTCTCTTTCAAGCTCCAAATAGTGCTAGGTATTTAATATGTATTCGATAAGTATTTTCTGGGCAAACAAGTAGATTAAAGAACGCATGTCTTTTAACATTTAATACTTGAAACCCTTAGCCTGTGATGTAACTGACTTCTTGGCTCTGCTTCACTCAACAGGAGAAGTTAACTTTGTCATGTTGGGGTTGGGATTTAGTTTTTTTTTTTTTTTTTTCCTTCTGAGCTCAAGATCGAGCAAGTTCTAGGCATGCTTGTTAAAAAGCAAGTTCAAACCATGAAAAATTGACTCTGCTCAGTCGATTCTAAACATGTCCCCAAAGAAACAAACACAGTAAGGAAAACCCTGAAGGGAATGTGCAGGGTGAAAGCGAGTCTTCTTAGCTGAAACCCTATGCTGGGGAACAGACCATCATCATGAGACCGTGGGAATCTGTCTGTGCAAAAGCTCTCACTGATTCCAGATTGTACGATAGGGACCTGTCTTAGTGACTTTTCTATTGCTGCAAACAGACACACGACCAAATGCAACTTATAGAAGAGTTTATTGGGGCTTACAGTTCAGAGGGCGAGTCCATTGTGAGGAGTGTGGCAGCAGGCAGGCAAGCATGGTGTTGGTAGAGCAGAACCTGAGAGCTTACATCCTTACCCACAAGTAGGAGTCAGAGTAGAGGAAGTGAACTGGGAATAGCTTGGGCTTTTGAGACCCCCAAAGCTCCCAGCTACCCCAGACACCTCTCTAACAAGGCCACGCCTCCTAATCCTCATCAGTTTCCCCAACTGTGGACTAATTACTCAAAATCTATTAGCCTATGGGGGACCATTCTTATTCAAACCACCACACAGAGGAGCAGAAGATGTCTCCACTGTATCTAGAGATAAAAGAAATGATACCCTGCTTGGTGATGCATGCCTGCAACCCCAGTAATTGGGAAGTACAGACAGAAAAGATTGTAAGATCAGTGCTACCTTAGGCCATATCTCAAGATTCCCTTTGAAAAGGGAAGTAATAAAATTATGAAACATTTGAGAGCAGCAAACAGTCTCCTTCCTGTTCTAACACACACACCAGGACTCCCTGAATTTTCATAGTGCTACACTTTATATACATTTTTAGAGGAATTGTTCTGAAAGACTACATTACAACCAAGCATGGAAAGTTTCGAAGGAGCTTTGTTCGGGAGCGAAGGGAAGGGAGGTTTGAATACAGATCCTTGTCCGAGTCTGGGTTGGTACACACTGACTCTCATTGTGTCTTTTGATTATTTTTCCAAACTGTGGCATAAATGAAAGGCTCCTTGTTATCACGATAACTTCTTTTTAAATTGGTGAGAAGAAGAGAGCGGTTCGGAGATGTTGAGCTTTCTTCCAAGACCTCATACAGCACACTGCTGGCAGAACTGGGCTCTAAGTAGTATTTGACTTTAGCTTCACCTATTGGGAAGGTCAAGGTTCTCATCTGCCTTGTTATTTTGCATTTTCTCCTCTCTTCTTGCCCACCTGCTTCCTGGTGTCTTTGGTAGTAGCACCTGCAGTGCTGACATGCATATATCCTACCGTTTTATTGGCTGCTCCTGTATGTGTCGCTTCTTGCTTACTTTTCTTTTCTTTTCTTTTCTTTTCTTTTCTTTTCTTTTCTTTTCTTTTCTTTTCTTTTCTTTTCTTTTCTTTTTTTTTTTNTTTTTTTTTTTTTTTTTTTTTTTTTTNNNACAGGGTTTTTTTTTATAGCCCTGGCTGTCCTGGAACTCACTCTGTAGACCAGGCTGGCCTCAAACTCAGAAATCTGCCTGCCTCTGCCTCCCGAGTGCTGGGATTAAAGGTGTGCATCACCACCACCATGCCCAGCTACTTTTCTTATTTCTCAACTGGTAATTTAAAAACAGAAAAAACCTGTCAGTTGTGGGAATGAAGTTGTAGACCAGTTGGTAGAATCCTTGCCTAGTGCACATGTCCCCAGAGAGACATAAACTGCCCTCGGGAGGGGGAAGCAGGAAGATCACAAGTTCAAGGTCATCCTTTGACTCTGTTGCCTCTGGGCCAGGGGTGAATTGGAATATCATGGTAAGAGTTATGTAACAGAGCAGAGCAGTTTATGTGTTGGACAGGATGGGGCACCACCTATAAGAAGCACACCTCAAGGGAACCCCACACTCCCAACCTACCTCTTCTAGCCAAGGCCCTAAGGTTTCCAAAACCTCCCTGAATAGTGTCTCCAGGTGGGCACCAAACTTTGAACAATGAATCAAAGTTTTCTTTCTTTCTTTCTTTCTTTCTTTCTTTCTTTCTTTCTTTCTTTCTTTCTTTCTTTCTTTCTTTCTTTCTTTTTTTCTTTTTTCGAGACAGGGTTTCTCTGTGTAGCCCTGGCTGTCCTGGAACTCACTTTGTAGTCCAGGCTGGCCTCAAACTCAGAAATCCACCTACCTCTGCCTCCCGTGTGCTGGGACTAAAGGCATTTGCCACCACGTCTGGCCTTTTTTTTTTTTTTTTTTTAAGTTTATTTAATTTTACTTTTTATATGCACTGGTGTGAGTATGTCAGATCTCCTGGAACTGGAGTTGTGAGCTGCCATATGGGTGCTAGGATCTGAACTCAGGTCCTTTGAAAGAGTAGCCAGTGCTCTTAATCACTGAGCTATCTCTCCAGCCCCCACAGGACATTTCTTGATTTGGATTGTAACAGCCCCTAGTGCATAAGAACTGAGATCTGAGCTTTGAGAAATGCTCTGGCCCTCTGCTAGGATAGGTGAAGATAGGGGATGCAGTGAAGATAGGGGATGCAGTGACCACCAGACCTAGAGAGAACACCTGACTGTTAGAACTGCTGCGAGGAGCTGTAGTTACATGAGATAGTTGTAGGAAAAGAGAATTTTCAACAGTGTTCAGGGGCGTGGCCATGAAAATTTGCAAGAGCATTAACTCCTATTTGTTAAAAATACCATTTGGGAGTGTTGGTGCCAGTGGAAGCTTCACAAAAGCCTTTGCAATGGGCCATGGGCCAGGCAAAGGGACTTGATGAGAGAAAGGACCGAGGAGCTAAGATACCAATATTCTCTCAAGAAAGAATGTTTATTTGTGTTAACAAAATCATTCTTACCTCAGCTTACCTTTCTGGGTATTTGGAGGCCCAAGAGGATTGTAATCAAAACCAGCAAATCGGGGCTGGTGAGATGGCTCAGCAGGTAAGAGCACCCAACTGCTCTTCCAAAGGTCCAGAGTTCAAATCCCAGCAACCACATGGTGGCTCACAACCATCCTTAACAAGATTTGACGCCCTCTTCTGGAGTGTCTGAAGACAGCTACAGTGTACTTAAATATAATAAATAAATAAATCTTTAAAAAAAAAAAATAAAAAACCCCCAGCAAATCTGTGGTTTCAAGTTGAAATGTTAAGTTGCAGTGTTTAAGTTGAGATACAGCTGTAGTTTAGCAATCCCTTTCCTACACTGAAGTCCTTCTGAAAGCCACTTTCACCTCCCCTGCCCTTCCCTCCCTTATCAGGGAGACACAGCTCTTCCTCCCAGTGATTTTAGTATGCAAATGGTTTTGGTTTAGAGACCCTAAGAGCTTCAAGTCATATTAATCAAATTTAATTGAGGAGTAGATCAGGCTTTTCTAACTTACATAGAGACTCAGAGTTGCTGTGCAAATAAAGGTGTATTCTCTTGGAGTGAGAATAGCAGGGTAGCCTATAACTTACAAAGATCTGCTTGCCAGAGGATTAGAGACATGTGAGACCAAAGCTGACTATACAAATATGAGTTATGGGGCTGTCGAGATGGCTCAGAGGGTAAGGGCACTGACTGCTCTTCTGAAGGTCCTGAGTTCAAATCCCAGCAACCACATGGTGGCTCACAACCACTTGTAATGAGATCTGACGCCCTCTTCTGGCATGTCTGAAGACAGCTACAGTGTACTTATGTATAATAATAAATAAATTTTTGGGCCGGAGCAAGCAGGGACTGAGCAAGCAGAGTTGACAGAGAGCGAGCGGGGCTGATCGGAGCGAGCAGGTGCATAAAAATTCAATTCCCAGCAACCACATGAAGGCTCACAACCATCTGTACAGCGACAGTGTACTCATATACATAAAATAAATAAATCTTTAAATAAATATGAGTTATGGTGAAGAATCTTATGTATGTGTGTGTGCGTCTATGCCTGTTTGTATATGTTTGTGCGCACATGTGCATAAATATATGCAGAGATGCTAAGCTGATGTCAAGTGCTTGCCTCTAGCTCTCTCTGCTTTATGAGGCTGAGTGCAGGGCTCACCCTGTCAGGCTACTCTCACTAGCCAGCTCGCCATGGGGCTCTTCTTCCAAATGCTGGGATTTCAGGTTGCTGCCATGCCTGACTGACTTTGATGAGGGTTCTGGGGATATGAACTCTGGTCTTCATAGCGAGCATTTTATTTACTGCTATCTCCTCAGTCTAACTACTACTACTTCTATTTCATTCATATATATATATCATTGTCTCTTCAGACACACCAGAAGACGGTATCCGACCCAATTACAGATGGTTGTGGGCCATCTCTCCAGCTCCTCAGTGCAACCTCTTAAAACTGCAATAAACTAACCATTTACCTTAAGGGTTTGAAGTTGGAAAGGACCAAAAGGCAAGAGCGGTCATCTTGCAGATAGATGTTGCTTTTGAATCTTCCCGTCTCCCAACCGTGGCTTCATTCTGACTTGGTCCCTACCAGCTATTTCTTGTTTCAGTTACTTACTCCTCTGGCTAACTGTTACGCTATACATGACAAAAACCACTTAAGGATCTGCTCATTTTTGACTGCGGTGTGGGTGTGGCGTGGTGGCCTGAATGTGAGGGGGGTAACTGGCTGCATTTTTTTCTACAACCAGGAAGCAACAATTTTCACCACCATGAATGCTGGTGCTCAGCTCACCCTCTCCGTCTAAAGCATCTCGGATCCTCTGAATCTTACTGTCCATGTGCAGAATGGGTCTTTCTCCTCCTCCCCCTTCTCTTCTTCCTTCTCCTCCTCCTTCTCATTCTTCTTCATTTTTGATGATTTATTTAATTGCGGTGTATATGGTGTTCTGCCTACACGTTCGCCTGTGCACCAGAAGAGGTCACCAGACGTCGTTATAGATGGTTATAAGCTGCCACGTGGTTGCTAGGAATTAAACTCAGAGCAGCCAGTCCTCTTAACCTCCGAGTCATCTCTCCAGCCTCCTTCTCCTTCTCCTCTTCCCTCTTCCTCCTCCTCCTTTGGTTTTTTCAAGACCTGGTTCCTCTGGGTAGTCCTGGATGTCCTGGAACTCATGTAGACCAGACTGGCCTTGAACTCAAGAGATCTGCCTGTGTACACACCCCCCACCCCATACCTGGCCTCCCTTTTAAAGGTTTAACTCTTCCCGGACATACCTAGACACACATTAACACATGTTAATGGTGATTTAAATCCAGTCAAGTTGAGAGTTAAGATGATTGATTACAAGCTTGAAGAGACTTGGGTTTGATCCCAGCCCAAGTGGTGGCTCATAACCATAGGTGACTCGAGTCGCAAGAGATCTCAGGCCTTCTAGTCTCCTTTTGGGCCATAGGAGCATGGTGTAAGGACAGACATGCAGCCCAAACACTCATAAACATAAATGAAAATCAATACCTCTGAAAAAAGTTTTTAAAATGATCCATAACACCCATTAACTGTCTTATATAAAAATGAAAGGCTAGTTAGCTTATGGAGGACTGTTTACAGTGGAGGAAATCAATTCCACATTTATCTTGCTGGAAACGCTCTTAGACGTTCTTACTTTCAGTGTTTCTTCCTTCTTAACTGGCATCAAACATGATGAACTGGGTGTGTGCATTCATGCATTAATGTTTTTTTCCAAATAAATTATTTTTTAATGTCTTTCTACAGGCATTTATATGTCTGTCTCAGCTAGTCTTTGCTTTTTATGTGCCTTTTTCTTCCTCTAAGTTACTTCTTATGTGCATGTATGTTTGAGACACCCATCCTGTTAATTTACCTCGTCTGCTGTATTCAGTCTGGAAAAGACAATTGCCAGTTCTTTTCCAAGAAGGATGCTTTATGATGTTCTTCTAAAAAAAAATGAGCCGTTTTAGAAAAGAAGACATCTTTTATAGTTCATGAAAAAAGGGGAAGTGCATTTTTAGGGATTTTATTCGAAGGATGAAGTTTATCCAACTGTCTGTTTTGAAGCCAATCTGCAAACATTTTTAGACTTGGAAAATTCTTGTCAGACCTGAAAGGTACAACTTTGCCAAGTCGCTGATGCTTTTGAAATTTGGACTCGGGTCTGGTAGAAGAATGTGGTTGACAGCCACACTGCCATTTACAGTAATGCTTTTTATGTAAGGAAATGACTCCTCTTGGCTTAATAATTTCCAGATGTTTTTCTGGCTCCTTGATGATTGCCCAAGTCACTTAAAATTCAGGTTTCCATATCCAGCTTGCTCATGGCAACCCTCGCTTCTTCGGATGTCCAAAGCGATGTTAAAATACTTTGTAAAAGTAAGCACTTTGGGGGAACTTGCAACTTAGGTGGGCTGTCGGGGGGGGGGGCACAAGCTTAAGATGTGGCCAGTGTCTCAGCTTGGCCTGTGATTGAAAGCTTGCCAAGGGTCTCTCGCTTGGGGCATGTCCAGGCCTTAAACGGTCCCGACTTGAAGAACCACAAGGAAGTCTTGCCAACACCATAAAGAACTTTCCCCAAAGCCCATCGATTTGTGAGAGAATGAGGAATGCTCCTAGCTGGATGAGTTACTGCTTTTTTATAAGGTGCTTCTATTGTTTAGGGGCTTGGCGATATCAGGTAGACAATGTGTGTCTCTCATGCTATTTCCCAATGTTTCCGTTTCCTACCCTTTTCCTTCGTTATGATTGCCATTCCTGTAGTAGTGCCCAGTGATTTCTATAACATTTCCCCCATCCCTGCATTTTCTATTGTACTTAGCTGTTTTGTTTTCCTTTTCCTTTCAGCCTTGGTCTCCTTAAAGTTGCAAGCCTCTTTGAAGCGCCTGGTAGTTTGGTCCCCTGTCTTTTCTTCCCTGTAGCCAGTTGAGCTCTTCATATGATGTTGCTCTAGAAGGACCAGTTGTGTCAGTGTCTTAAGTTCTGGTGCTGTTGTTTTGGTCTTGAAGATCAATGAAGAGAAATGTGCAGGGGGTTGATAGTGATAATTTGAAAGCAGAAGCTGATCTGTGTGCCTCTATGTGTTTGTGTATGTGTGTGTGTGTGTGTGTGTGTGTGTGTGCAAGTGTGTGCCCTCCCCCCCCCCTTGAACCCATGTGCTGATGATGTAACGCAGCATATACTGTCCTGCTGAGGACAATTCTGGAGCCCAGGAGTTGGTCTTGTCAAACCTTTGTGTGTGTGTGTGTGTGTGTGTGTGTGTGTGTATGTGTGTGTGTGGTGAAGTGCTCCTTCAAAAAAAGAAGATAATTAATATTTATTACAAATATTGAATGCTAAGTTAGGGTGCTTCAAGCACTATTCTCTGGCCATGGAAAACTGGCAATCACATGCCGTAGAAGTCACGCAGTCATGCAATCTGTCTCAGGAAGAAGCCTCCACTACAGCAGGACTCGGGTATGGTTCGGTTTCCTCGGCATATGCGCTTCCGGTGGTAACGCTCCTTAAATGAGATTGATGTGGCCCTTCACTTACAATGACCAATTACTTTTGTTTGCCTCAAGCTCCATCCAAGGAGGTACCATAGCAGCCTGCACAGAGCCTTCAGGAAATCAGACTACGGGAGCTGAGGACTTTGCAGGTCACACCTTTACTCTTACGTTTTCACCAACTGGGACAAGACTCAGTGCCTTAGATGTGTTACTTCTAGAAGGAAGAGATGCTGAGTAGGCGGGGGAACATCCCCACCCCAAACAAAAGCTAAACACCACCTGGATGAGCAATGCAGTCTGTAATGGGTTTGACATTTTGGGGTTAAGCAGAATAAACTCTAGGTCTAAGATCATTGTCCAATAATTAGTTTTCTGTTATTCTGGTAAAGTTAGACCTCAATTTCTGGCATCACACTCCACAGATGAGGAAGCACTATGAAGATTATGAAGATTAGAAGCATTATGAAAATTAGAAGTGCTTGTATCAGTATCAACTTAGTAAAGATTCCTAATCATGTAATGCATAGCTGATCTTAGAGTTAGAAAATAATGCACACTGGGCTGTAGTGGCCCACATCTTTAGTCAGTCCCTGACTTGGGTGGCAGAGGCAGGCAGATCTCTGAGTTCTAGGCCAGCCTGGGAGAGAGAGAGAGAGAGAGAGAGAGAGAGAGAGAGAGAGACAGACAGACAGACAGACAGACAGACAGACAGACAGACAGACAGAGTGTGTTAGTTAGTTCCAGGACAGCAAAGGAGCCAAGGTTACCCTGTCTTGAAAAACAAACAAATAATGAATTAATAAAAAGCAGAAAATAAATCATTGAATTTCATTTGTCTTTTTCCTCGTAGCAGTAGCGAGTAGTGTTCACTCATGGAAAACAAAGTTAAATTATAAACTAGCAACAAATTGGTTTATTTTTTCATATAAAAAAGTACTTTTTTTTTCTAATCACCACTAGACTCTATCCTCTAAGCTTGCACCAAATAAGAAACTTGGGAAATATATCAGAGGTCTAGCAGGAAACAGATGACAGTTTACAAGGTTCCCAAGAAGTCGCTTTAGAGGCTGAGTGTGCAGTGCAGTGGTAGAGAGTCCTGGTATGCATGAAGTTCTGTGTGGGATCTCTAACTCCACCAACCAACCAACCAACCAACTACCAACCAACCAACCAACCAACCAACCAACCAACCAACCAACCACCAACCAACCTAGATAGATAGATGGATAGATAGATAGATAAGTTATGCGGGGAGGAAGCAAGTAAGGAGGAGGAAGAAATTTTAAAGAAAGGTAGTTCTAATAAGTGGGCAGGAGGAAATAGGGGGGCAACAAGGAACCTAGAGGGAGTGACGGGGGGGAGCCATCTGACTGGCTGAGCATGGGGAAGACATGCTGCTGCTGAAACTAGACAACCAGATCTTGGTTTTGTGAAGCCAGGGTGCTGACTCTTGGTCCCTGTTTTCCACATGCTGTTGGGAAGTGGTTCCATAGTCCTGCTTCCCTGGATACCCAAAGACTGTGCATGGGACCGTGGATCAGGCAAGTGCTCAGCTTGGATTTGATATTGAGAGAGGAAGTATGTGTGTGCATGTATGTGTACCTGTATGTATGTATGTATGTATGTATGTATGTATGTATGTGTGTATGTATGTATGTGTCTCTGTGTCTGTGCCTTTGTTTTCCTCTGTCTCTGTCTTTCTCTGTCTCTCTCTGTCTCTCTCTGTCTCTGTCTCTCTCTCTCTCTCTCTCTCTTTCTGTGTATGTATGATATGTTGGTTTTATTGTTGGTAATAGAACCAAGAGCCTGGTGCATGCTAAGCAAATGCTTTACTGCTGAGCTGCATCTCAACTTGGAAGTTTATACTGAGTAAACTACAACATCCCATTATGCTGAAAAACACTTTAGACCTTTTGTAGTTGTATTGTCTGAGGACCAAAGAGATCGTTCAGCAGGTAAAGACACTTGTTGCTAAGCTTGATGACCTGAGTTCAATCTCCGGGATCCACATGTGGAGGGAAAAACCTCCTCTGACCAGCTGTCCTCTGACTTTCACACATATATCATGGTACATGTGAATGCATACACATGTGCACACACACACATATACAAATGAGGACATTAATTGTAGTAAAAATGAAAGATTATATTTTGCCTGTTTCTATCCAACTATACAATTGGCTATTTACTCTTGAAATCATTTTAAAAATGAGCAATTTTCAGTATATACAGAGATTTTTCTTTGTTGCTGTTTTATCATTTCAAAATGTTGGGCTGTAACACTTTCTCTTGGATGATGGCTTTGGAACGGATGCTGTCTTGTGTTGCTGAGGAGTTGCCATGGCTGTGGTTTCTGAGATGCCATGTTTAGCCTGTGGCCAGTGGACTAAGGAAAGTTTAGAGTTAGAACTAGTGGGGAGAAGCCAGGTTCTGTTTTCCTATAAATAATGTGGCTCTTGCAAGATTCCGTCAACCCTGTTGGGTGTGAAAAGATTTGTTTCAGAGACGGGCACCAGTAGCTTCTATTCTGTAGCAGTGCCTGACTTCAGGAGCCTTCATTTCCTCTGCCTTGCAGAGTGAGTCAGCACAGCGGTGATGACCCAGTATCACTCTGTAATGCTGTCACTGATCTGCGTTCCTCTAAATGATGGGTTGAGCTTTTAACTTCCACCATTTCAGAATGCGACCGGTTTGGAAATAGTCTTCTTAGCAGTAATCAAGTGAAAGCGAGGCCATTCGTGTGGACACTGACTGACTGATTTCCTCATGCAGAGGCTAACAGCGGTCACATGTGGTCCTACAGACCCGCAGAATTTAGACTTCTAGGCTTGAGCAGAGTGTGACAACTTTCAGTGAGTCCAAGTCGCTCACTTGTGCTGTGTTAACAGCCTTAGCCAACTACCGTCCCCTCTGTCACCCATATTATCTGATATGATGCTTTTTCTGATTAATCCTATGGGTCTGAAATAGTTTGTGCATGTGTGTGCAATGTGTACTCTCGTGTGTTAGGGTGACGTCAGCACTCTAGTTAGTGGTCTGGCAAAGGAACACTTAAAGTGTTGTTTGCTCTGACATTCCTACGGGCTTTGAACTATACAGACTCGGAATTTATGGACCATATCCCTGCCAGGCAGAACAGAGGAGAGCACCAACCCACACAGTGAATCAGATGCCCTGTATGGAGCGACACAGTCTCTCTCTAGGCCTGTCTGATACTGTTGCAACAGGCATTTCTCTAAGTAAAGATGAAGCCGAGTATCTCTATACACCTCCTTGTGTTTCTCCGTCTCATATCCATGTCCTGCTGGCTAGTAGGTTTCTTACACAGCATATACAGTTTTATTTTAATGTGTATGAGTATTTTGCCTGTATGTCTGTCTGTATGTCTAACACATATATGCCTGTTATCAGAGAAGGAAAAGATGGGGTAGATTCCCTGAGATTGGCATTAAGGATGGGTATGGGTAGTCATGTGGATGCTGAAATCAACCCTGGGATCTCTGCGAAAGGAGGCAGTGCTCTCAACTGCTGGCCCGTTGCTCTAGTCCCTTCTGTAGTACACTTTTAGCTATAATCTTTTGTTATACTTAGATGTTTTAAGTATCTTTGGAATGTCTTCATTTATACTTTTTAATTCTATTTAGTTTCTTCTTTTGATCAGTGAACCCTTACTCTGATGTCATAGTCATCTGATCTTTTTCTGGTTGCCAGTGTCATGGTTCTTTAAACTATAAAGGCATTTTTCCTTTTGATACCTTTATATTTAATATTCATGTTAAAGTAATGAAGCTACGTTTTATGTTTGCCTGCGATATGAAAGCCAGCTTTGTTCGCTGGTGTCTCCAGTGCTCCTGGCAATGTGCACTGAATCTGTCCTCTCCTGCTGTGCTGTTTCCAAAGACGGTATCCTGGTCCATGTGGACACACCCTGTCAGTCTTGCTTACTTAGAGGCAAATCAAATATCAGATGGTACAATATCTTTAGTGCTTTTGAAATCGACTTAGTTATTTTGTAAGTATGGTTTTCTTTAATTGCTTGTATTTCAATCTATATAGGCCTTTTATTTCCTACCATACTGCATTCTGAAATATAGGAATATATATATATATATATATATATATATATATATATATATATATATATCTTCAGAAGAAGATAATATAACATTAAATATGAAAAATATTGCCCCATGTGTGTCTGGTGTACACAGATGAGGGGGTGGGTAGATCCTCTGGAGCTGGGGGTACTGACAGTTATGGATTCCATGTAGATGTTGAGAACTGAATCCAGGGTCCTCTACAAGAACATCAAATGCTCTTATCTACTGAGGCATCTCTCTAGCCTCATCTAGTAGAAATTTTTAAGTTAAGTCTTATTCTTTTAGGCTGGCAATCAAAGTATTGAATCTCATTCTGGCGTCTTCATGCGTGTGTGCTGCTATGTATCTTTGTTCTAATTCATCCTTTTGTTTTGTTTGTTTTAATTATCCTCTTTTAAAACAAGGTTTTACTGTGTAGGTCACAGAGGCCTCAAACTCCTGATGGTCTTTCCTCCACATCCTAAGATTATAGATGTATGCCTGGCTTTAAACTTGTGATCTTTCCCCCCATTTTCTGTTTTATGATTTGTCTGGAAAGCTTTTCAAACAATCCTGCCAGTAGCTTCTTAAAATCACGTGACTTTCTAGTCCATCTTGGGGAGAGTTGACATTTATACAGTGTTTTATCACATCTGTGAACAAGGTATATTTCCTTAATATTTTTAAAAAATTATGGCAAAAGTTGTAATTTACCAGGTTAAATCTAGAGACATCACAGCTTTTGCTTACTTGCTTGCTTGCTTGCTTGCTTATTTATTTATTTATTTATTTATGCCAGTGGTAAGGACTGAACACAGGGCCTTACCCATACTAGGCAGATAATTCTGTCACTGAGTTGTATCCTCAACCCTGGAAGTGTCTCTTTCATTTCAGCATAAAAAATGCTATTGAGACCTTATCTTCCATTCTGGAACCCAATTCTCTAATTGGGCAATTAGTTCTAATTAAGAATGATTGTTTTCTCTCGGTATAACCAGTATTTCTCCGAATAATCATTTAATTGCTTTTCTTCCAGCTCACCACTTTTTCTTGACTCACCCATTCGCTGGCATCCCCAGTTTTGTGGCATCTCTTGCTTGTGTCTGTATAAATGCAAATGAACCCCAGGCCTCTGGTTCCAGTTATGCTGTGCTGGGATAGAGCTTTGTTATTAGTGTTTTAAAGGGAATTTGTGGGCCCTTTCTTATAGTCTTGGTTTTGAGAGTATTTACCACAATTAGATATTAAACTATATACCACACTGACTTTTGGCTTATTAAAATTGCTTGAATTCTTTTTCTCTAAGCGATAAATGTCGTGACATATACTGACAGACGCTTTAATGTTAAGGTGGCCTTTTCTAGAATAAACCCTTTGACATTATAATTTTAGATACATGCTTTTAGCCTTTATTGATATTTTTCTGATGTTTTCCTCATTCAAATTCACTAAAATTTCCCTGTCCTTTTGGAGAGAGTGCAATTGTTATTTAGAATTAAGGCTTTAGAAGCCTCAAAAGATGAATTGTGTTGTTCTTTCTTGCCTTACCTAGCATATGTATAAACCTTTAAGTTGGCTCCTTTTCGTGTATGCATACGTGTGTGCATTTCTTAAGATTCTGGAAACATCCGTTTTATTTAGATTTTCAAATGTTAGTTTGTAATGTTCTTCTAACAGCGACTGTAAATTACTTTTAAAATAGTTATGAAATGCTTGCTGTCTTACTATTGAGATCCTGGGGCTATAGCAACACAAACAAGTAGCCCAAAATACATAATCCGGCCAGGTGCAGTGGTGCAGTGCTGGAGGTAGAGGCAGGCAGAGCTCCATGAGTTCCAGGCCAACCTGCTGCACATAGGAAATTCCAGGACAACCAGGACTACATAGGCCCTGCCACAGAAACCAAACCAAACCAAACCAAACCAAACCAAACCAAACCAAACCAAACCAAACCGAAAAGAGACAAAAACAAACAAGAAGTGCAAAAAAAAAAAAAAAAAAAATCAAACAAACAGAAATAGAACTAGCTGATACTGTGTATACAAGGTTTTAGTTTCTTGCCCCTTTCACCACTTTTCTCAGTGTAGTCTAGTGTGTGCACATGTGTGCTTAGATCCTGTCAGATGGTTATCGAGAGATATGTTTTTGAATTTTCCATTGTAATTTAATTATGTCTGGGTATGCATGTGTGTAAATGCCTACAAAGGCCAGAGGCGTTGGGTTCCCCTGGACCTGGAGTTGGTGGTAGGTCTGGGTTTATTGGTGACAGTAAGCCAATGGCAGAGGAACCTGATCCACCGGATGGGTCACAGGGCTCGAACTCAAGTTGCCCTGGGCAGCAGGTGACTTTATGCATTAAACTGGCACTATGCCACTTTGAAAAGGACTTGTGATAATGCTTTATGTTTGAAAGATGATTATGTGAGCAACAGGGTTTATTTGGCCGCCTCAGATTCAGTGTCATACTAGTGGTTAGGAGCTTATAAACTACTTTCCTGCGTGTGTTATTTAACTCTTGTATTCCTGATGGTTAGGTGGAGTTTATAGATGAAAGAACAAAAACTGATGAAGGACCTTTTTAGCTTCTTAATGCCAGTGCTAAGACCCTTTCATTTTAAGTTTTAAAGGAAATTAATTATTATTAATTATTTTTGTGTTATGTGTACATGTATATATGTGTGTTATGTGTGTGTGTGTGTGTGTGTGTGTGTGTGTATGGCAAATGCATGTGGAAGCCACAGTAGATGTTGGGTGTCTCTCTCTAGTGTTCTCCACCTTAGTTTTTGTGAGGAAGCCCTCCTCCTGAGCCTGGAGCTCACTGATTGGGTAAGGATAGCTGGTCAGCCAGTTCTGAGCATCTCTGAGCATCCCCCTATCTCTACCTCTCCAGGGCTGGGATTACAGATGTGTGCCATCATGCCTAGTGTGGGGCACTGAATGTAGGTCTTCATGCTTACACAGTAGGAATTTTACTTATGAAGTTATCTTTGTCCTCAGCTCAAGAAACTTTTCCATTTTCAATCATGATGCCCTTTATACATTAAGTGTATTTTCTCGTAGGTTATTCTAGTTGTTAATTACAATGAATACATTTCAGTTGTTATGTCAAAATAATATATTTAAATAAATAATATATTTAAGTATATTTTATAAAATATATAAAATAATATTTTAAATATATTTAAAATTTGGTTTGAATATTTATTGATCATTTTCTGTTATATGTCAGGGGAAAGGGGAAAAATATCCCCTCTGTGAAGAAAACAAGCAGCTTTGGGGAATAAAATCAAGTCATAGCCTGTTTACAAAGAAGGAAATCTCCATATCAGTTCTCTTTAATAAGCTTGCTGCTGTTCTTTTGCGTTCAATGCACATGTTAACCCAGATGGCAGAAATGCTGAGGGCACACCAGAGCTTCAGAGTTGCTCTGTGATGTGTGCATCTTCCAGGTTACTTGATTACAGTGAGTGTATCATGTCCGTCCAGATTTCCAGGTGTGGGGCAGGTGTCAAAACTCTTCTCTGAGCTTTGTACTAACTTAACATTTAGATTTGTGAAATATTTGCTTACTATATTAAAAACTTAGGCATAATTCTTATTCCTGTTCTATTACATTTTTTTATTGTTCAAAAGAAATTTGGTTTGACATTGAAATTTTGGATTTTTTCAGTGTATTTTAAACTATCAATTTAAGAAATGTTGAAGCTGGGTGTGGTGGTGCACACCTTTAATCCAGCACTCAGGAGGCAGAGGCAGGCGGATTTCTGAGTTTGAGGCCAGCCTGGTCTACAAAGTGAGTTCCAGGACAGCCAGGGCTACACAGAGAAACCCTGTCTCGAAAAACNAAAAAAAAAAAAAAAAAAAAAGAAAAAGAAAGAACTGTTAACTGTTGGTTCGAGGAGCTCAGCAGTGAGGAGCACTTGCTGATCTTCCTGACGTCCTGGGTTTGGGTTTGATTCCCAGTAATAACATGGCAGCTCACAAGAATCTGTACCTCCAGTTCCAGGGGTTCCAGTGTCCTCTTCTGGCCTCCATTGTCACACAAGTGGTACACAGATGTGTATGTCAGGAAAAACACCCAAACACATGAAATGAAATAGTAAACAATAAAGAAATGTGGGTTTTAAGTAGTGTTCATTGAAGACTGCCACTTCTACTACTGGGGTTATTAAAGTAAGGGCTAGGTTTCGTTGGTAATGACTCTTGCCACCCAGTCTTAAGACCTGAATTCAACCCCCTAAACTGACATAGCGAGAAAACGGACTTCTGAAAGTTGTCTTCTGACTCCGTATGTACTCTGTGGCACCCATGTTTACACAGACACACAGACACACACACACACAGTATAATAAAATTAAGTAAAAATAATTCTTGACACTGGGGAGATGGCTTGGGGTGAAAGCATTTGCTTTGCAAGCAAAGGCTAATGAGAGTTAGGATCCCCCAAACCTAAGGGAATGTCCGGCGGATATAGCTACCTGCTGACCAGTTCAGCTCTAGAAGCCAGAGGCAGGGGATCCGTGAAGCAAGCTGGATACCAGAGTAGTTGTATCTCTAAGCTCTGGGTTTGATTGAGAGATCTTGCCTTAAAAGAATAAGATAGGGGCCAGTGACATGTCTAAGCAGGTGCAGGTAAGTTCTTTCTGCATAAGCCTAGTGACATGAATTCTATTCCCAGAACCACAATAAAGACGCAGAGAGAGAACCAACTCCATAAAGTTGTCTTCTGACTTCACTGTCCCCTCCTCCGTCAGACACGCACGCTCTAATAACAATAAACACTCGAGGACGATCCCCTCCAGCCTCCACATACGTGTGCACACAGATATACCCACATACATTCTAACATGCGTGCATATATGCACATATGCTACACTCACATATGTATAAAAATATTATAGTGCCCTCGAGTAGCCTGACATCGAGAGACAGAATTGTGACAGATTTTGTTTTAAGTTCTTAATTGGTTTTAATATTTCCAATTCTAGAATAAGGGTCTAACTTCTCCAGTTAGATACCAAAGAGTTGAACTGCATCTGTTTCTGCTTTGAAGACCGCTTATCTATTGTGTGCTCTTGACATTACTTCTGTTTTCCCCTCAGGATTTCCCTTGTTTGTATTTCTTCCCCTTGCCACTCTTCTCTTCTCTTTCTTTCTTTTTCTTCTCAGGTTTTGAGAGTCAGGCCCTTATAGTATGGCCCAGGTTGGCCCGGAACTTGCCACGTAGTCCTGATAGAGCCTGGACTCGCCATCCTCCTGCCTCTGCCTTAGTATTAGGATCACAGGTGGCTACAAGATTCTCTTGTCAGTGGTGCTTTTTGTCCTGTGTCCTCTGTGCTTTTCGGTAGTATTTCAAATTTACTTTAAAAAAAGAGTTTTAAATATATAAATGACGTTTTAGGATAGAGAAAAGTCAAACTGACAAGTAGATTAAGAGATCAAGTAGCCTTTTATATCTGAAAATGTGCCACGATTTCAATTTTCTTATTCAAATTAGCTTAGAGAATCTTGTTATGTGGCCTTTTCTAAAGTTATTAATCTATTTTCCATTGGTACCACAAAGTTCCTGAGGCTCTGTAGTACATTTAAAAAAATAAGATTTATTTTCATCACAACATGGGAGGTCAGAGGACTAAGCATGGTACTGGCTCAGGCAAGGCCCCACTAGCTTCATGTTACTGTCGTAATGGTGTCCTGGCTAGAGTCTTCAGAGAGGAGGGAACCTTAACTGAGAAAATGCCTTTCTTTATAAGATCAGGTTGTAGGCAAGCCTGTGTGGGCATTTTCTTAATTAGTGACTGATGGGGGCAGGGGAGGGGCAGCTCATTGTGGGTGGTGCTATCCCTGGGCTGATGGTCCCGGCTCCTATAGAAAGCAGGCTGAAGAAGCCAGGAGGAGCAAGCCAGTAAGCAGCGTCCCTCCATAGCCTCTGCATCAGCTCCTGCCTCCAGGTTCCTGCTCTCTTTGAGTTTCTGTCCTGATTTCCTTTGGTAATGAACAGTGTTGTGGAAGTGTAAGCCAAATAAACTCTTTCCTCCCCAAGTTGCTTTAAGTCATGGTGTTTTCGTCACAGGATTAGAAACTTAACTAAGACAAATGACATCATGACGCGTGTGTTATGTGTGACTTGAATAGATTATGTGTGGTCATCCAGGAAGCCAGAGAGTGGGGAGGGGTCAGCCTTCCTTGTTTATTAGGAAACCATCTGCAGAGAGCTAACTGGGGTCCTATGAAAACCATCTTACTACCCTTTAAGAGCAGCAGCCCAAGAACCAGCGACTGCCTACGGTGCTTCATTTCTTAAAGGTCCACTTTACCTCTGTCCCAAGGCTGTAGGGGGAATCAAATTTCCTAACACATGCACCATTGGGAGCACACTTAAATCATAAGCAAATTATATTAGTAAGGCTTTTTACTCACTATAGGACTTCAGTTTTACCTTGAAGTATTTAAGTATTTTAGAAAGATGTAGATTATGTATGTTTTGACCTCCTACGACCTTCTACAGAGTCTAATTTCTTTTCTTAAAAGGAAGATGCTACTATGATCGGCAGTGAGCATCAGTCCTCTAGCCTGGGTGTGCTAACTGAAGATTAAGTTCCGAGAGGTTTCTGACGCCTTTGCGGAATGCAGGGGCAGTGGTGGGGGCTTTCCTGAACAAGGGCTCATAACACCCATCAGTTTTTTTAAAAGATTCATGCTGTACAAATGGTTAAACATAGGCATAATACCAATAGGATATAGAAAGAGAACCAGAAGAAAAAAAAAAAAATGACGAGCCTGCACATTAGGATTTCAGTAGTAGCTAGTCTGAGTGTGGGTGGAGGAGGGAAGACGAATTGGAGTCCACTGAAGAGTTAATTGGAGATGCGGAGGTGAGGACTGGCAGGGTAGAGCTCTCTTTCTGGAAGTCTGGCTGATAAGGAGAGAGGGAGATAGATGGCTTGATAGAAGGGGGTAAGATTAGGAGGATGCAGGCAGAGCCCCACCTGGTCTCATCTGTTGCAGCCACTGCCACCCTATCCCCTCTGTGCGGCCCATGAAAAGCCGCTCTGTTGGAAAACACTAGAGGCTTCCTGTGTGGGCGAGCTCGCCTTCGTGCAGGGGCTCTGATTGCAGAGTGGGTATGAGCCCCCTAAGAATGGCGCTTCCTTTTGACTGCCTATTTGCTGTTCTTTCTTCAAGGCACTTTTCATGGTCCTGTGCTTTTGTAAGGGCTCACTCTGGCTCCCTGGCACCGGCTGCAGGGTACAGGGTAGGACAAGATCTGGTTGGTGGAAACAGCGGTCCCGGTGCCAAGAGTGAGAGACCATCTCTGAGTCCCAGGATTCTCTTTCAGCTCAGCCTGAGCACTTGAATGTCCCTGAGGGCCCCGGGTGGGATTGGAGTTTGCGTGCATTGCACGTTTGGCTCCTTATCACAGAGATGGGCATTAAAAAAAAAAGGCTTTGTTCAAGAGCAGCGGGGAAGTATGAACTTCTACAGCTACATAATCTCTTTCCTCCTTCCCGTTTGAAACTGTTTCCTTGCTGGGAAAGTGGTTTGCTTAACTCATTTATGGGTCCATTTTCTATTTCCGCAACTTAATATTGTTAACTGAGAAATTAATAAAGAATGAAGGTTAACTCATTTTTATAGTTCTAGATGCGGGGTGGGGGTGGGGGTGGGGGTTGCGGAAGTTTTGAGGCTGTGTCTAGGGAAGCGAACGGATTTCGCTAGGATGGCTAGCCAGCTCTGCTTACCCTGGGCTGGGATTATTCTACCAACAGCTATCTTGCCAGTTCATCCCTCATGCTTTTCAACCTATGGCCAGAGCATGTAAGCAAGCAAGCAAGCAAGCAAGCAAGCAAGCAAACAAACAAACAAAACAGACAACACCAACAAACAAAACCAAACCAAAGCAAGCAAACGAACAAGAATCCAGAACCTACAGTTAGTTGAATGCGCAACAAAGCTACGTTGGATGTTAGCCCTTCTCAGGCTTTTTTTTTCTGAAGATTTAGTTCTGTAGTTCCAGGACAGCCTGTTGTAAGGTGTGGCTCAGGCAATACCTGGCTTTGGAGTCATCTTCTGTGCTTTGAAATCAGTTATCTGCTTGACATTCATTCACTCAAGTAGAAGGCACTATCTAACCTATACCCCAACAAGTCTCCCTACCTTTCCACATGACTTACATATACCTATGGCAGATGTCATGAACTACCCATGCAATGCCTCTCCTCTGTACCATCTATACCCTGACATTTATGAGAATGCTAGTCAATTCAGATGTTAAAACCACCTTCATAGACACACTTGCTGGTAGCCGTGGCCAAATGCCACAGAGTCCAGTGGATACAACGATGACCTCAGAAGAACCACTGCTTTGCTGTTGAAGAGGGACAGAATGCTGGGATCCCCTTTGGTCGTACTTGGCCTTTTTTTTCATGAGAGCATAAGGGGGCGAATGCCCAGAGGCCACCTTGTGATTCTGAGGTTCAACAGTCTGGTGCTCATACTGTCAAAGGCTGCTATGCTAAGGACGGAAAGGCTCTGAGGCATCCAGGGCGTCTGGGGTGGTTTCCTGCTGTGGATTTCTGCCTACTGGCTCAATTTCCATCTTATAAGCTACAATTTACTCTTCCTGTTCTTCTTATTCACCTATGTCTATACATGATGTTATTTATATACATTGGTCCTGTATGAGCTGTAGTTGAAAAAGATATTTTATGATTATAAAGGAAACACACGTCCATAGACCAAAACACAGCAATAGAAAGCCATAGTTATTTATACGTCGATGTCTTATGACACCTTCTGTATTACATTTTTAGTTTTAAAACTTGAGACAGGGCTTCCTATGTCCTAGGCTGGCCTCAAACTCACTGTCTATCTGAGAGTTACCCTTTTCACACGTTGCCCTACGGCCTCTAACTCCCAAGCGCTAGCATGGCGTGGCACAGCACGCGCTTTGGTTTGAGTAGTGCTGGGGTTGAACCTTGAGCTTCATGCGTGCTAAGTCAATGTTCTATCAACTGAGCCTCAGCCACAACTTGCATGTACATCTTAGTTTTAAATTATTATGATTATAATAATTATTATTCATCATCGTCATCGTTGTTGTTTTTGCTGTTATGTGCATGTGTGTTTGTGAATGATGTATGTATGCATATGGTGCACATACCAGGGCACATATATGGAACTCCAATGTTCTGGGGATCCAATTGAAGTCATTAGGTGTGCACTGTTGGACAGCAAGCTGCTTTACCCACTCAGCTATCTTGCCAGTGCATTTGTGTCTTTGATACTTGAATATCTATTTGACATTACCTATTTCTTAAATTCATGGTAAATCAAAGGAAGCTTTGGGGATCAGTAGTTTCCTCTTTGATTCTTAATTGATTTTAAACTTGGAATTTTTATTTCAGAGACAAAAAGTTTCCTGTAAAATGGCCCATTCTGTACCAAATTACAGTTTCCTAAGTATGAATGCATAACTTACAAATTACAGTTTCCTAAGTATGGATGCATAACCTCCTTGTGGTTTTGCTTTATTGAAACGTTATTTTGAAAACGTTAATAAGCAACAATAGAGGGAAGTGGCCTTAACAAAATTCACATTGTTATTCTTAAACGTTAAGTCTGAAATCAAGGATGTTTTGGTGTGTGTATGTGTGTGTATGTGTGTGTGTGTGTGTGTGTGTGTGTATTTCTAACTCTATGTACTGACTGACCTCAATTTAAGAAATCTTTCTGTAAAATACCTTCCAATCAAAAGCGTGAAAGACTTGCTTCGTTTTGATAATTTGCAAAAACTTTATTAAGATGATCATGAAACCCACATGCAACATTGAAATCATAGCCTAGCATTTTGGGGCCAGGAAGAAACTATGAATTACAGGGTCATAGGCACTACCATGGATGCCGTGCATTTTATTGAAAGGTATACTTGAAGTCGAAGCATGAGAAAAGTTCCAGTTCCTGGCAGCAGAGGTCAGAGTGCTTCCGTGTATGTTTGCTGGTCAGGTCCAAGCAGAAGGTAAAAGACACTAGAAGCCTGCAACCAAAACGAAGGGCTGCAGTTTGAGTTTTGACTTGCAATGAGTTGTCCTTTTCCAAATTGCCTCAAGGGTTGGGCTAGCCACAAAAGGACCTTGAAATATGATGGCCCCTTAAGCCAAACTCCTCTCATTTGGATATTAATCTGGTTTTTGAAGGAGAGAGTAAAACCCCTAAGGAAATGGAATATACTCATTTGAACAATATTCTGATTAAGGTTATGCAATGGTAATCTTTAAATAATGAGCCTTTGTTGTGTAGAAAATACAGGTGATAATTTATTTATTTACTGAAGTAAATCTACCAGCAAATGTAAATATTTTGCAATGAACATCTTGTTCTAGAATTCATTCAGCTCCCTGTCCTGGTGGAATCTGTCTGTCGGTCTGTCAGTCTGTCTGTCTATCTTTTGCTTTTTTGTTTTTGTTTTGAGATAGGGTTTCTCTGTGTAACAGAGCCCTGGCTGTTCTGGAATCACTTTGTAGATGAGGCTGGCCTCCGACTCACAGAGATCCACCTGCCTCTGCCTCCTGAGTGCTGGAATTAAATCTGTGTACCATCACACTGGACTTGTGGTTTACATTTTTATCTGCCTGTTAAATTATAACATTAAAATTATAAACATTCAAACAGTTGTATTCTGTATTTCCTTGCAGCTATAAAATCTTTTGTCATACAAATTATTATTATAAGTGTTTTCATGAATAATATCCAAATTAACTTGCTTGGGAAATTCTTTTTTTTTTTTTCCAAATGGCATCCCTGACCTTCATCTTTGTGATGTGTTTTTATTTATTTATTTATTTATTTATTTTATTTTCTTTATTTACATTCCAAATGCTATCCTGAAAGTTCCCTATACCCCACCCCCGCCCCTGCTCCCCTACCCACCCACTCCCACTACTTGGCCCTGGCCTTCCCCTGTGCTGGGTCATATAAAGTTTACAAGACCAAGGGGCCTCTCTTCCCAATGATGGCCGATTAGGCCATCTTCTGCTACATATGCAGCTAGAGACTCGAGCTCAAGGGGTACTGGTTAGTTTATATTGTTGTTGCACCTACAGGGTTGCAGCCCCCTACAACTCCTTGGGTACTTTCTCTAGCTGTGATGTGTTTTTAGGTTCAAGAGGAAATCAGACAAATTGTTGGGGGGGGTGCTTTTTCTCCAACAGTACTGGTAGAATTCTGACCCAAGAAAGGCACCCCTATGTTATCTTTGTTGCTATAGACAAGCTCAAGGTGGTGAATGAACTTCTGAGAGGAGGCACTGTATTTAAATGTTAACTAAACTTTAAACAAATAATAACCATTACTTACTGAGTTAGTCAAGGAAGTCGATCAATGACACTTAATGCTTGCAGACATAAAAATGAAGAAGAGCTTATAAAATTGACATACTATTCATATGTGTACTCCTCCCCCCCTCCCATTAACTTAGAAGAAGCCGAGCAATAATTAAGATGTGTGGAGAAAATTTATAAATGTTCCCTCCAACTACAAACACTTGAAAAGGCTCTCTACAAGACCAAGTCACAGAATAGTTGTATTTGTGTAAATGTAAGTCACAACAGATATCACCATATTCCTCCCGAAGATGCTGTCAGCATCCTGCCCTGACCACAGTGACACTGAGTAAATTCTCTCAGTTGGCTTCTTCGCATGAGTATGAATACTTTCTAACCATCTTTGACAGCAGCGGGGGACGGCTCCTCTGTAAACAGAGTGGCAGGTAATGTAACACCCCAGTGGGAGTGAGGGTTTCTTGGGTGTTGATTCTCTCTTAAATTCTGTGAATGTCTCCCTCTTTGTATCAGTCCACACCTGAAGATTAGGCTTGCCCAGCTTTGGATAAAACATTCCTTATTTAATGCATTCCACAGCAGCCACCAGTGAAAGTGAGTGTGAAATCCAAGCCTCCTCCCAGGAGCTAACAAAGATGAGAATGCATTGCATTATTAAAAGAGCTTTTAGCCACTGAGAGGGGTGCTAGGTAAATAAGTTGAGAATAGCCTCCCACATTCCTTTTCAACCCCCACCCCCACCCCCTTCTAAAAAACAGGAGCAAAGGAAAAGGTTTGTAATAAGAGGGTGATTCTTTGATGGCTGTAAGCTTTCCTGTGGGGCTTTTAACCGATCAAATGCTGGGACTGTGGGGACTGTGGCTCAGGATTACAGTTTTGGGTCTGTAATGGAAGAAGCTCTTACTGTGAGAGGCAGGAAGCGTTCCTTTGGGATCAGATACTGGTGGTGCAATGTCTGTGCCTGAGATAAGAACAACTTACCTTTCTCCTTTTAGGAAAGGCTTTTGGAGACATTACGTACGGTGTGGCACGAGCCCATCATTCATTCCTTACAACTCTGCTTAATTTAGAAAAGACAGAGATCACTGGACTGACACGAAGCACTAATAAAGACCGGAAGATCTGGAGCCATGATTTAGTTGTTGGCTGAAGACATGGACCATGGAAAGTCTTCTGTTAAAAAATCTAACACTTTTTGATCAATTATTCTCATCTATTTAATGGTCTTTTAAGGTTGTAGTTATTTTCTGGTAAAATGTGGCCATTGCCATTCAATTTGGACCAGTATTTGTAATCGCAATTTAATAAATGATCATAGGCTATTGGGATCATTATATTGAGAATTATTATATTGAGAATATTCACTCATTCATTCAACAAATACTTGAGTATATATTATGTCCTAGTGATCTGTGTACGTGGGCATTTGAGTGACAAAAAAAATTAGACACATGCGGAATGGTTAATGAGTATTAAGATCATTTTGAAGTGATAAGAGAACGTTGGGGTGTCTTTGAGGATATCTCAGCATTTCTTGAAGAGTTAAGGTTTTGGAAACTTGATGGCCACCAAAGCCACCTGAAATCAATGGCTTTTGGGTTTACTCCTCCACCTCCTCAATTAATTTGTTTATTTTATGTGTGTATGTGCATGTCTAAATATATGTATGTGCTGATGCCTACAGAGGCCAGATGAGGGAGCCAGACTTATAGGTGCTTGTGCACTGTCCACTGTGGGCACCAAGAACTGGACCTGGGTCCTTCTTAGAGGTGTTTGTGCACTGTCCGCTGTGGGTACCGAGAACTGGATCTGGGTCCTTTGCTGGGGCAACAACGTTCTTCTCTGCTGCTTATGTTCTCTTGACCTGCTTTTGAGTTTTTTCTAAAGAATTCAATCAATGAAATCCATCATCTATAGAGGAGGGGGAGTTTTAGAGAAAAATATATTATAGATGATTCATAGGTGGGGGAGAGAAATGGGGAGGGGGAGAGAAGAGAGGTTGTGTGTGAGAGGGAGTGTATGAATGAGAGAGAGGAGGGAGAAGAGGGAGGAGGGAGAAGAGGGAGGAAGGAGAGGAGGGAGGAGAGAGAGGAGGGGGAAGATGGAGAGTGGG
>NC_034597.1:90246291-90247585 GCF_900095145.1 Mus pahari
GAGAGGAAGAGGGAGAGGGAGAGGGAGAGGGAGAGACTCCTGTATAGAAGAAAGGAGTACTAGAAAATATGGTACTACAGAGACTGGGAACTTATTAAAGGTTTTATGATAGGGGGCTGGAGAGATGGCTCAGTGGTTAGGAGCACCAACTACTCTTCCATAGGTCCTGAGTTCAATTCCCAGCAACCACATGGTGGCTCACAACCATCTGTAATGGGATCCAACACCCTCTTCTGGTGTGTCTGAAGAGAGTGACAGTGTACTCACATACATAAAATAAATAATCTTAAAAAAAAAAAGGTTTTATAATAGAAACTGAGGTGAGTTATGGGAGGGGTGAATTGGGCGGTCCAACAGACCCAACCAAGGGTTGTCCATGGGCCTCTTATTTTCAGTCCTGCAGTCATATTGCCCTCTAGGCTGAGTTGTGCATTTTGTAATACAAAGAAATGTGGACAGGCACTCCCTCTGGCGTTTCTGGTCTCCAGCAGGAACGTGCTTGGAGTTGCTGCTGTGGGTCCCAGCTCTATCTGATCAGTGTCTATCTCTTGTTCTCATCAATAATGTAGCCACGCGTACTAAGGAGCTGAAAATCTTATAGGAGAGCCCCACTAGATCTAGTCCTGAAAGCTTTATGTCTATTCTTAGAATATTTTTCTTTTTTTCTCAGTTTAAGAATAATTATTTGTAGCTATATGTATGTGTCTGTGTGTATTTATGTGCATAAGGCAGGTGCCCACAGAAGCCATGGGTATTGGATACCCCTGGAGCATCCTGATAGGGGGATGGTATGCATGCTTAGCTGAGCCACCATCACTCCAACTCTGTTTTCCTCTTCCTCCTCTTCTTCCTCTTTTTAATGCAGAGAAACTTCTTGTTTGTTTATTTATCTATGCATCTGTTTGTTTGTTTGTGACAGAGTTTCTTTGCATATAGTCTTGGCTGGCCTGGAACTTGCTCTGTAGACCAGGTTGGTCTTGAACTCACAGAGATCTGCCTGCCTCTGCCTCTAGGGTGCTAGAATCAAAGACAAGTGCAACCAGCACTGCTGTAATATTATCCTTGAGGAATTTGCCTGATCTACCTATCTATTCTCATCTATGTGTCTCTCTTTCATCTATCTATCTATCTATCTATCTATCTATCTATCTATCTATCTATCTATCTATCTATCTATCTCTATCTATCTATCTATCTATCTATCTATCTCTATCTATCTATCTATCTATCTATCTATCTATCTATCTATCTATCTATCTATCTATCTATCTATTTCTCTCTCTCTCTCATCTAT
>NC_034597.1:90247730-90269100 GCF_900095145.1 Mus pahari
TCCTTCCTTCCTTCCTTCCTTCCTTCCTTCCTTCCTTTCTTTCTTTCTTTCTTTCTTTCTTTCTTTCTTTCTTTCTTTCTTTCTTTCTTTCTTTCAAGACAGGGTCTTATCATGAGCTGCGTGATGGCTGGCCTGGAACTCACAAATATCTGCCTCCCTTTGCTTCCAGTTCCTGGCCTGGCATGTAATATTTCTTTAAAATGAAACATGCTGTGGGCTGGGGCAGTGAATCAGCTGGTAAAGACATTTCCACCAAGCCTTAGGATTTGAGTTCAACTCCTGGGACCCACATGGTGGAAGGGAAGAACTGACTCTTGAAAGTTTTCCTCTGACTTCCTTCCACACTGGAGCCTTTGCACTTGCATAGGTATACACACACACACACACACACACACACACACACACACACACACACACACAAACACATACACACAAACACACACACATATACAAACACACACACACACATACAGAGAATAAATAATTACATGTAATAAAAAGTTAAACCTGCTAAAGCAGGTTTCCAGTGGACTGATGATCACTATGTAGTTTGGAATTTTTTTTTTGAAAAAATTTGTTTTAAATTGATTCAGGGTTCCAAAATTTACCATTTGTTTTCAGGCTGACTTGTGTTCAACTGTTAATTTGTTTCTTGTCTTGCCGTCTTGGTAAACTTTTTTACGACATGAAACATGGTTGTCTGAATCTACAACTCTTAGAATTGGAAGTATAGACGGCGCTTAGGCACCATCTGATATTTTATATGTTTCTTGTATGCAGCACCTTTTCTGACCATACCCAGGGCTCCAGGTCTGAGAAGCAGACGATGATCTGTTTTTTAGGGATCGATATCCATTGCGTTTGCTTTCTTTCATCCTTTCTTTTGGTAACAATTCACCCATGCAGTTTCTTTCAGAAGAGATACACTGAGCTCCTTCGGTGTAAGCATTGTTGTGATAGAGAACTGGGAGCTGTGACCTGTCAGGCATCTATAGCGTAAAGAAGCGAGAGCAGAAAGGTCTGTGTTGTCCAGTTTTACTGATGTGTCCCTTGCCAAGTCCCCTGACTTGTGTATTTTAGGTGCTCTGCTAAGACGATGACCCAGACTGACATGTTTCCTGTGTCTTGCTCATCCAGAGACGACAGGGTAGGAACCAGAGTTCCAAAAGATACACATAGTACACCTCATATGGCTAAAGCTGCTAGGCGTTGGGATGGATTGAGAAAGACAGACACACGGAGGAAGGATGGTTTCGTCAGCTTTGCCATAGCAGAGCGCACCATCACTCCGCAGTACAGTCATTAAAGCTTCTACACCAGAGTCATCCACAGATCTATGAAACCACAGACTCCTAGCAACCTGGACCCACAGAAAGAAGCAGAGATGAGAAATATTAAGTGTTTAAAGATGGTTCAGGGTTTGGGGTGTAGCTCAGCACTGTATTGGGAGGCTCTGAGTTCAGGCCCAAGTCCTTAACCTCCAAATACCACAACTCCTACTACCAGAGTCCTCCTAAATTCCCAAGGACAAATGCTCTAGTGATTGTTGATGCTCAGTAATGTTGCTGCTGAAACTATGCTGCACTTCTGAAAATGGGCAAGAATTTGGGCCCTGGTGTGTGACAGAGACAGATTTATTCTAAGGCTAGAGTCCTGCATAATCAATGACTAGTCATGTAAAGAACTCAGACTGGAAGAATCTAAGCCCCTTTTCTTGAAGAATAAATTTTACACACAATTCAAGAGTGAATTTTAGGAAGGAGTTTTCTTATAAAAGAGGGCCTAAAAGCAAGCAAGCAAGCCAAGCAAGCAAGCAAGCCAGCCAACAGAATTCCTATATGGCAGGAGTGGCTCCCAAGAAATGGTCTTGCTGTAGGTCTTTGCCTGGAATTTGCAAGGCTTTTCTGGGTTGAGGCATTCTCGGTGGGCTGGTCTGTCCAGCTCCACCATGAGGTAGAGCTTCCCATCCTGATTGTTGGATTGGGATTCCTGCATACACCTTCAAGGGCCAAGGAAGTATCTGGTTGCACAGAGCTTCCAGGCACTGGTGCTCATGGGGTTGCTATGGGAAGCAGAAGTGAGATAACAAGAAACCAGACATGAACCAGTGTGCTGAAGCATCTATGGCACGTCTGTGCTTTGGCCCAGGCAGAGCCAAGGACATTAACAGCCTCTAGCTACAGCAGTACTGGCTGTCAAGGGCAAGAGGCAGATGCGGTTGCTTAGGAGTTTTCATTAATTCTTCATTAGCACGTGGTAGAAACAGTGAGTGGCATTAACCTGCATTGTCTTAATGACTGTCTGTTTTGAGCATTTTGCATTCTCTGCTAGAGGAATTTATGGAAGGTGAGACAAATGTCTGATAGGTACCATAGCTATGAAATAATGTTTACGACATAGTAAATAGCAAAGAATTCATCTAGAGGGTCCAGATTTTGTTTGGAGTAAGGATTCGAGGAGCATAGGGTTGTTCAGGATTTATTATCATGGGTGAGCCCCACCACTTGAATTTAGTCCTTGGGATCTACATGGTGAAGAAAGAGAACAAAGGCCTGCAAGCTGTCCTCTGACCTCCATACAGGCCCCGTGCCCACTCCCCAGCCCCCATAAAGGCTTGGCGGCAGTCACCTTTACCTGCTGAGCCACCTTTCTGGTCATATAGGCCCATTTTAAAATGCATTGCTTTTAAATTGAGAGTTCTGTGCTTTTCATTAGCTCATCATCAGTTATGTTTTGCAAACATTTCTCCCAGTGATTTCAATTTGCATTTTTTTCTCGATATCTTCAAAGAGAAGTTTTCATCTGGAAGAAATACATATTTTTCTCTTTTCTATATTCGGACATTAGCATATATCTAATATATTTTTCCTATAACTAAAACCATAAAGATCTTTAGTCCTTAAAAACAAAAACAAAAGCAAAAACAGGTTCTTTGAACAGTGTCGCATGTGCCCAGGCTGTTCTCAGATTTGCTCTGTAGCTGAGGGTGACCTTGAACTATTGCTTCTTCTGCCCCTACTTTTCTTTTTTTTCCTTTAAAAAAATTTTTATTAGGTATTTTCTTCATTTACATTTCAAATGCTATCCAGAAAGTCCCCTATACACTCCCCGCCTCCTTGCTCCCCTACCCACTCCCATTTCTTGGCCCTGGCCTTCCCCTGTACTGGGGCATATAAAGTTTGCAACACCAAGGGGCCTCTCCTCCCAATGATGGCCGACTATGCCATCTTCTGCTACATATGCAGCTAGAGACACGAGCTCTGGGGGCACTGGTTAGTTCATATTGTTGTTCTACCTATAGGGTTGCAGCTCCATTCAGCTCCTTGGGTACTTTCTCTAGCTCCTCCATTGGCGGCCCTGTGTTCCATCCTATAGATGACTGTGAGCATTCACTTCTGTATTTGCCAGGCACTGGCATACTCTCACAAGAGATAGCTATATCAGGGTTCTTTCAGCAAAATTTTGCTGGCATATGCAATAGTGTCTGCGTTTGGTGGCTGATTATGGAATGGACCCCTGGGTGGGGCAGTCTCTGAATGATCCATCCTTTTGTCTTAACTCCAAACTTTGTCTCTGTAACTCCTTCCATGGGTATTTTATTCCCTATTCTAGGGAGGAATGAAGTATCCACACGTTGGTCTCCCTTCTTGATTTTCTTGTGTTTTGCAAATTGTATCTTTGCCTCTGCTTTTCAAGTGTTGGGGTTAAAAAGTGTATACCACCATGCTTAGCTTCCCTAATATTTCCTTTTGGAAGATGCAAGGACACCAATTTAACAATGAAGTTAAAGATTCCTTGGACCTTGTGTTAGGGTTAGGTGAAAAGTAGGGCCTGATGTTTTCCTTTGTCTATTTTGCATATAATTGCCCACTTGTGTCTGAGCACCAATTATTGCTACTTTCTGTTATTTATTTTTTGAGACATGGTCTTGTTATATAGTCCTGGCTGGCTATGTAGCCAAGGCTGACCCTGAACTCATCATGGTAATTCTCCTGCCATGGTCGTCAAGTACTAGAATTACAGGCATGGGGCACTATATCACGTATTACTATTATTTAATAAAATAAATAATAAAATATTTATATCTTCCTCCTCTTCTTCTTTCTCCTCCTATTCCTTCTTTCTGCCCCTCTCTTCTCTTCTCTCCACTTTATACAATTTTAACTCTGCCAGGTAGAAAGTCTTACTATGAAGAAGTAGGAGTTGGTCAGCCTTCTTGGGAAAAGCCAATGAAATAATGAGATGCTTGGCAGTTCTTTGTGTAGTTGGCAAGAGGTGAAGATAAACCTGGACCAATGGGGTAAGCATTGAGCTCTGACTTGAGCTGGAGTGAGTCTTGAGTTACCTTAGACCACTCATTGCTGTCTATCATCCCGCACCTCCTTAGCTGATGGGGCTTCCTGGTCTTATATAATGAGTTATCCTTTCTGGGGAACGTTGAATGTCTCTCCAAGGTTTGTTCTTGGTGGACATTGAGAATTGTCCGGTTACTATGGTAGTCCCACTGTCTTTTAATAATTTGTAATTTATTGTGTGGAAGTAGTGATATTGAAAGTTCAAACCGTTTTCTGGAAGTCACTAGCATGCTGGGGGATTTCCTTTGCCTCCCAACATCCTCTGATTTATAATTTTGTGGAATTTGCCTTGATTTAATTTTGCTTCGAGGTGACTCAGTAAACATCCTGTCGGGGGCAGATGTGAACTTGCAATAACCTGGTCTGCAGTTTCTGCGAGCCCTGCTGGCCTTCCGGGAATGAGGCTGCCTCGCCACAGGTTTGAGCATTTCCTCCCTTCCAGCTAGAGTTGACTCATGCCAGTGTACAGGGAAACGAGAGTGAAGCTTCTTCCCCCACTATTGTCTTCTAAAAGGATACAGCGGGAGGGGACCTGTTGGAAGATGAAAGCCTAGAGATGGCTTTTTCATCTTACGGGGCCTGCTACAGTGGCCTGCAGGCATTGTCGCTAAGAGGCAGTGAAACCTGGGGCATATTTACTTGGAGTTCCTCCAGACTCTGCTGTTCCTTGTTTGTATCAAAGTTCCTCCTGGAAGAACGTGTTGACGTGAACCTTTGTTTTGAGCATGAGTCTGCAACACACACTTGCAGAGGTCAGTTATAGGTGTGGCTCTAGGAGAGAGGGCGGGCCCCAGGGGAGACTTTCAGGTTCTTGTATCCTGGAACAAGGAGTTGGAGAAAAAACACATGGCTAGTGATGGAAATGGAGTCTGTAATTCCTGTTCTGGGCTATCCACCACCCTTTCACACAGACTTACAATCAAACCCCAATGTACATAAAAAATTTAATAATTAATTTATTTGTATTTATTCTCTCTCTCTCTCTCTCTCTCTCTCTCTCTCTCTCTCTCTCTCTCTCTCTCTCTGTGTGTGTGTGTGTATACCTATGAAAGTCAGAAAAGGGTACCAATTCCTTGGAGCTGGAGTTGCTGGCATTATAAGCTGCTCCTTGGGAGCACTGAGAAACAAACTTGGGTCCTCTGCAAGTGCGGCGAGCAACTTCAAGTTGCTTATATGTTAAGCTTCTCACATGTTAATCATGAGGCCTACTCCTCTGATACAATAGAAGACAAAGAGAGGGGAGAAATAGCTTTCCATGAGCTGAGTTTCTGGCTAGACTTTGTGATTGGAATACTGCCTTAGCCCGTACAAAGTCTCAAGTTTAACCTCCATCCCCACAAATAAATAAAAGCTTGGAAAAATGGTGGAGAGGAGAATGATTTTCTACTTTCTGAGGATTTTACCACTGAGTATGAAATTAAACTGACAGTAACTACGAAGATTAGCAAGGGATAATACGCAGACTGATCACAGGGTGGCATCATGGAAAGGAGAAGTGGTTTATTTAAATACCCAGTGAGATTTGTTCTAAGAGTTCTGTGGGAGTGGGGTGAAGGCAACTCAGGGGACAGTCCTGTCCTTTTGGAAAGATGAGTAGGTCCTCAAAATAGTAAGTGACAGCCTGTGACAGGTCTGTCTGGGTGTGGTATTACACACGTGCCTTTTCTCCTGTTTACAGCTTTCCTAGTTGGTGTCTTAGGGAGGGTCTTTGTGTTCTGGTTTTGTCTCAGAACACTTGGGGGAATTAGGTCACAGAACACCTGGGGGAATTAGATGACAGAACACCTGGGGAATTAAAAGAAAGGCTTATGTTGGTTCACAGTTTCCATCCATTGGAAGTTGTTTTGTAACTTTGAGGGTTCTGGATGAATACAGGAAAGGTGGAGGCTCATTGAAGGTGATAAAGGTTCTTTTTTTTTTTTTCTTACCTCCGATGAGCATAATGTGGGGGTGCTAGGGTCTTGGATAAACCACAGCCACCAAGGCAACCCCAAGCCTGAGGCTTCCAGGCCCATTGTCTCGGGAACTGGAAGAATGAATTTTATGGACAACGGGGAGGGTGAGTTTTATCATAGTGATGAGAAGAGAAGATAGAATTGGCCAGGAAAAGCAGTGACCCCAAAACAGGATGCCCTTGCTGGAGGCAGAAAGGCCAGAAGAGGTTTAGGTTCCCATTTCTCCTAAAGCAGCCCTTCTGCCCAGAGGCAGAGACTATGGGACTGAGTCTGAGAGGTGGCCCATCTCAAGGTCGGGCCAGATGGGATGACCATCTTGTATCCTTCCACTAGCGTCACTTCAGGGTTTTCCATAAGTCATGTAAGAAGCCCCCAGACTAACAGCTTGAGGGTGCCCTACCTCCTGGGACCCCTTCTGCTCTTTAGGAGCTTTGAAAGCCCTCCTCTGCCTACGCTCCCACCTCCGAGTCTACAGTAAGCTTTCCTAAAGCTCATGGTCATATACTCCTTGACTTCTAAAGAATTTGAAAGCTGCTGGCTTGGGGGGAGGTTTTGATGGCCAATGAGTTTCTGAGACCCTAACTTCCCAGAGCCAATCTCATATCCGTAAAGGTCCATTGTTAAAGATATTTTTATATTCCAGCATCAGAAGGCTCATAGGTACAAGCTTAAGGGGTAGGAAGAAGGCAGAGCTCTTGTTTACGAGGAATGGGTTCTCCAAAATGGGATTCTATTAAGTTAATAGTCTAGGGACATTTGATAGGACTCATGATAAAAATTAGGGTGCAGCATGAGGAGGTGAGTGGTCAGCCCTATTGACCCACCCATGAGGTCTCCAGGTTTGGGTACATTCCTCACACGCAGCCTCTTGGCCATGGTGCCTGTTTAAGGTGCTGCAAAAGAGGAAGGAAGGTATCAAAACAAAAGGCTGAGCAGAAACCAGAGTCCCGTTTTGGCCAAAGGTAAGACTTAGAACTGCTGCTTTCTAAACCTCTGCCTTCAATTACGCGACCATCTTCTGCCTCATCTTAGTTTAACGGAGCCATACTTCTAGTAGTGGTCAGCCGAGGGAATGACTTTGACACGTTGACCTTTAGGAGATATTTCAGACCAAACCATGTTAAGGCTTATGACACTTGAATTCCTTTTTTGGAGGATGTGTCGTTGGCTAAGCGAGAAAGCTTTAAAGACTCTTGTCTTCATTTCTTTGTCATTAATTTTTAAGATGTATTTATTCCCTTTTATGTGTGTGATTGCTTGCCTAAATGGATGTATGTGCTCATGTGCACACCTGGTGTGCCTGGATGTCAGAAGATGGAACTGGTGACAGATGGTTGTGAGCGTTATATAAGCATTGAGAACTGAACTCAGGTCTTCTGCATGAACATTAAGTGCCCTTGACCTTCTGCTTCAGCCCCTACCTCTCTGACTGTTACGGGAGAAGGATGGAGGGCAGGAGGTAGCAGCTGCTTCTGAGAGCTTGTTTTTAGCTTGTTTACCTTGGCATGTTCTTTTCTTAGCTCCAACAGTGACACTCACCATCAGCCATAATTATGTACTGAAAACAAGGGGAGAGTATGCATATAAAACCTAGGCCGAAAAACCATCACTTCCTTTACACTAACTCACTGGAAATAAAGCTCAACTGGTCCAAGCTTTTCGATCTACCTCTTATGGCCCCTAAAAGTGGCCAAATGCATTGAAATTTGCCACCAGGAGCATGTATATGATCCAGAGCCTGTGCACGGTAGCCTAAGGGCATGCGTACATGTATACATGACTATACATGTATAGTCAGTGTTTGGAGAATGACAGAACCCAATCCTTGCAGGGAACTAGAGCAAAGGCACACAAATGTAAAACTTCTGTTTTAGTTAGCTTGGGCTGTTGTAACAGAGTGCCAGAGATTTGTATGTTTTAAATAATTTATTTCTCATAAATCTGAAGGCTGGGAAGTCCAAGAGTAAGATGCTAGAAGATTTATTGTTTGATAAAGGTTAGACACCTGGTTCATGCTTGGTACTCTTTTGCTGGGCCTTTACATGACAGAAAGGGCAGGAGAGATGAGAGTGGATGAATAGTTTTTTGTTTTGCATTAAAAATATTTTAAACTATCAGCTAATACATCTATAGTATGAGGTTTTATTTCATGATATTTTCAAATAAAATTTATTTTCATCGATTCTTCTCTGAACTCTTCCCCATCCCTGGACACTACTGCTTCTCCTGACCCAGGAGAAAGAAAAAGAACTGGGGAAAGTTATTTACCATAAAAAAGAATTTGGATAAATTGGGAGAAAGCCCTAGTGAGGAACAGGCCTTCCCCACCACCAGAGGGCAGTATTCATCCAGCCTCTGTTCACTGAGATCTATCTGCTAGTGGCAGGGGTGGAGGTGGGAGATGGGGGTGGACATGGGGGCACTTCCAGAGTCAAGAGGATGTTGCAAAGGATTTTTAAATCTTCCTTCTCCCCTTTTCTTCATTTGGTTAACTTTTACAAAATGTGTGTGTGTGTTGTATATGTATATATGTGTGTGTATTGTGTCATGTGTGTGTTGTGTAGATGTGTGCATAGAGTGTTGTGTATGTGTGTGTGTTGTGTATATGTGTGTTGTGTTGTGTGTGTGGTGGGTATGTGTTGTGTGTATGTGTATGAGTGTGTTGTGCATATTTTTGTTTGTATATGTGTGTGTGTGGTGTGTGTACAGTGTGTATGTGGTGTGTGTACGAGTATATGAGTGTAGTGGGTTGTGTGTGTGTATATGTGGTATGTACATGTATATTTGTGTGTATGTATGTGTGTTATGGTGTGTGTGTTCTTGTTTTTTCTTCTCAATCCTATTCTCTCTGGCCAAGCAGAGTTATAAAATTGAGTACATATTTCCTTGCAACATTTGATACATCTTATATATTTTAATTGAAACATTTTATTTGACGGTATATAACAAGTAATCAATGGCTTTTAACACTGTTCCTACAAGAGTCCATTGCTTCCCAGTAATTTAATAATTACTTTATAACATTTGATGTAGTTGTTTGTAAAGACAGTATCATGTGAGGGTCTCTTGGCACTTTGAATTATCCATTATAAGAGGAATCTTAAAAACAAATGCCAGGATAAATACCATCCAGCTAAGTTAAAATATGAAGTGTGTGGCTGCCAACGATGGAAAAATGAAGTGACCATGTCACTTATGAATACTGTCACTTGACCCTCCTTTGTGTACTTAGAAATCTTACACGGAGAACAGAAGGTGGCGTTTTTTTTCTCTTTCCAACAACAAGCTTAAGACTGAAAAGCTCCACCCCAAGCTCTAGGCTTAAGGTTTTTTTTTTTTTTTTTTTTTTTAATTTATATCAATTTTCTGACATATTTCACAAAAGCAGAAAGAACTTTCCAGTAAACCAAGCTTTCTCGAGCCACGGTTGTGTTAAGAAATGCAGGCCAAGATGAGCATCTTCTGTAGTTGCTGTTGTTGGATTTCTATTTAGACTTTGTCTCAGCCTAACGGAAGATGGAAGTTGCTTAGGATCTGAACATCAAACTCGCCTAGCGGTTTCAGCATCCTGTCTGTGTGGTGGAGAATGGAGTTGGAACCTTTTCCAGCTTTTCTGGAGCTCGCTGTTGGCTGAATCCCTCAGCCCCGGCTTTCCTTTAGCTCCCAGCCTGCTCTGGAGTCTTTGAGTCAGTGTCTGACTTAGGCTTCTTGTTTCTGTGTCCTCAGCCTGTCACCGGCTTCAAGAGTTTGTGGGTAAAGCTCCTTGCTCTGGACTTTGTTTAGAAAGTCCATGAACTACTTCCTGATTCTTCAGTTTATCTTTCTAGTACTTTCTCTCCTCCCAAGCCTGAGGTTGGAAGGTTTTTTTGTTTCTTCGTTTTTAATTCTTAAAATTGACTCCATATTTAAGGAAATCCCCCAAAGGATTCTTGGGTTAGTCACTTTTCAATTGTACGATAAAGTGCCTGGGTTAAACCACCAGAGGGAAGACAAACTTAGCTGATTATCAGTTTCGAAGGCTCCACTCTCATTTCCCAGCTTCATCGCTTTTGTGCTAGCAGGACAGCAGAGAAATCACAGTGGAAGGGTGTGGAGGAGGAGTATTTTCTTCATGGTCGTAAAGAGGCAGAGAGCAGGGGAAGGGCAGGGCCTGGGACAGGACATACCTTCAGAAATACCCATTAGTGTCATAGTTTGCCCAACAAGGCTCAGTTTCCTAAGAGCCCACTCAGCCAAGGATTCACCAGTAGCTTAAATGACGGGTGAGTTAAGCATCTTTAAGCTCCAATCATTTCTTAATGTCCCCCACCAGCATAAGAGGAAGACTGCAGCGTGAGTCCTTGGGGTCATTTGCATTCGAATCACAGGGGCTTTCTTCATCTGCATAAGCACTGGCTGCCTTTTCAGCTCCTTTTGGAGAGAAATCTGGGATTAGATTTCTACTCAGTCTTTATCTTCCTGTTAATAACAGCTCCATTTGTACAATTCTGTACAACATTATTTCCTTTAGGCCAGGAGGAAGCATCAGAGGACATTTCTGAAGGTTCAAGAGAACATTCTTAGACAGGTCACCTTCACCTGGGGGTGGGACAGCCAGACTGGGGTGTGTGTGTGTGTGTTGGTGCTAGGCAGAGTACCCTATAGCTATACTATGTAAAAATGACCTCAGGAGGTGGGGCTAAACACTCTAGTCTGGGTATGATAGTAACTTACTGGCATTTTTATAAGTTGTAGGGTATGCCATCCCTTGGCAGGTGGGCCTGAGCTGTGTAAGAAAGCCAGCTGAACTTGAGCTTCAGAGCCAGCCATTAGGCAACATTCTTACTTCCAGGGTTTCTCCAGTTCTTGCCTTCACTCTTTCAATCCATGATGGAGTGTCTGTGAGCTGAAATAAACCCTTTCCTCCCCAAGTTGCTTTTGCTTATGGTGTTTACCACAGCAACAGGAAAGCAAACCATAACAGTAAGAAATTGTTTATGTGTTATATTTATAAATAGTTATTTTAAGCTGCAAGTAAAGCCAAAGCCCGAGATTTCATTTTAGATTTCATGAATCCCAAGTTTTGATAAATATATCTTAAATAGACTCTAAGCAAAACTGGTGGATTTTTAGAAAGTCAGATACTGAGAAAAAAGACTTTCAACAAATCTCTCCCCCCTCCCCCATCTCTCCCCCCCCCCACGGATTTCTCTGTGTATCCCTGACTGCCCTGGAGCTCACTCTGTAGACCCCACTGGCCTTGAATTTAGAGATCCACCTGCCTCTGCCTTCCAAGTGTTGGGATTAAAGGCATGTGCCACCATGCCTGTTTTAAATACAACTTTAAGATATTAATTATTGGTGGTAAAGCTTAGTTGTGGAGCATGTACATAATATGTAGAAATTCTTAGTTCAAACCAGAATAGCAAGGGGAAAACTATTTTTGGTTTAGCTAATATCTATGGCTCTAGCTGGCAGGCCTCCCTGCATGTTTGGAGTGTTAGGCATCACGCTAACCCTCTGATGTGTCCTGTGTAATGGATACTTGTTTGGCTTAGTTTAAGAATGCACTGTTTTGGGGCTGGAGAGATGGCTCAGCGGTTAAGAGCACTGACTGCTCTTCCAGAGGTCCTGAGTTCAAATCCCAGCAACCACATGGTGGCTCACAACCATCTGTAATAGATCTGATGCCCTCTTCCCGTGTGTCTGAGGACAGTGACAGTGTACTCACATACATAAAATAAATAAAATCTTTAAAAAAAAAAAGAAAAAAAAAAAGAATGCACTGTTTTAGAGTAGGGATAGATGCAGGGCCTGTGTGCTCCTGGCTCACCTTAGCATTCCAGCTTATGTACTGTTAAATGTATTTACTCTCACCCGGGGCCATCCTTGCAGCAAGCTAATGTGTGTCAGCCTTACTGGCCACCCAAGAGAAGGGGTCTTAGTCAGACTGGTTGATACTTGGACCACTTCACCTGCTTCCACCCTGGATTTTAGAATAATTGATCCAGGTAAACTAACCATTTACCTTGTTCCTTATTTATTTATTTATTTATTTATTTACTTATTTACTGAGGCAGTGTTTTATATGTTGCTCTGGCTGTCTTGGAACTCAGTATGTAGACGAAGCTGGCCTTGAACTCACAGAGATCCACCAGCCTCTCCCTCTAAGGCGCTGGGATCAAAGGCCTGTGTCAACACACTCGGCTCAGATGCTCTTTGTCTTTTGAGAATTCAAGGCTTCTGTGTTGCCTGTAGTCTTCCCAACTTCCAGAGGGCCTGTGATGTTCTAGAAGCTTCTAATTCCATGACTTTTGCTTCAACTTCAGCGACGTTCTTCTGTGCTCCAGTTGGCTGTCGTCATATCCTGGAGAGTCTTTCGCATCCTTAAATGATTGAGTTGTCCCCTAGCTTAACTCAACAGCTTCCTGTTCACAGTACTCACCTCCTCTCTTTCTTCCTTCTGCTCCGTGCCATGGTTTGCCCAAGCCAGGATTCTTCATAAGACCATTCTCAGATGGATTTCTTATCCTCTTATGTCACCTTGGGAAATCACCAAGTGTTTCTGATATCATTTGTATCTTTGTAGGTTATTAATTCAAACTTTTTTTATTTATTATTTTTGACACTTTACTACGTGTATGTGATGAGTTTTCTGCACTTTCATCTTGCATCTCCCCCCCCCCAAAAAAAAACCCTCCTTCTTTCCAACAATGCCTCTGTGACATATTCTTCTTAACCTCAGAACCTCAGTGAGGGGTTGAGCTTTATGCACCTCTCCTTCATGCATGCTGAAATGGTGACGGGGCCAGTCTTACCCAGGTCTCCTGCAGAAAACCATAGCTGCAGTGTGTTTGGGAGCTCAATGGTCATGTCATTTGTGTCCAGAAACCACCGCTTTGAAGTATTCAGCTTCACTTCTATCTCCAGTTTTGGTTTTGGGAACAGGCTAGCTTAGAAGTCATTGTCCCCAGCCTCCTGGGTGCTTGGATTACAGGTAGGTGCAACCATGCTTGGCTTAGACTAGGTCTTGAATGATCTCAGAAATCCGTGTGTTAAAGATGTGCTCACCAGAGACCTGGTGTTTGGAGAGGGTCATTGGAGGTTTGTTTTGGAGGGTCATTTTGGCATACTGACTCCTTTTACATCCTTTGCTTCATGACTGTGAGGGGAGTAATTTGACCTTACTATAGCCTCTTTCCATGTGCTGCCTTGCCATACCCCAAACAACTGGGGCGCATGGGTAATGGACTAGACCATCTAAAAAACGGAAGCCAAAGTGAGCCTTCCCTCATTATACGTTAATCATCTATCGCTAGTATTTCACTATAGTGATGGAGCACTGATGACCATCTTGTTTGGTTTATAAAAGCAGGACCCAGCGTATATTCTTGTAGGAATCCATCTGCCCATCTTGAGGATTGCCAGTGGGTTGTTATGGTAATGTTTCTTAGTTCTTCTCATCATGGTGGTGAGCACTCGGGATCATTTAGTGAATGTAGTTATAATGGCTGGTCAGGTGCATGCTTAGCCTAACCTTATTATTATTATTATTATTATTATTATTATTATTATGATTATTATTGTATTGGAATTAGCACAGTGCCCCAGAGTATTACCTTAGGGTCCAACAGCATAATATTCATATTCATTATATAAACTATTATGGTTCTCATCTCTTACAGGTTTTGACTCAACAGCTTTTCAGACTTGCCGTATTGTACAAATACAGGCGAGTAAATAATGAAGGGCACTCTGAGGCTTTGTGCAGCCCTGACATTTGTTCTATTTTTAGGCTCTTTCTGGACTCTGGGCTTTCATCATGCCGCTATTAGGAAATTCATCAAACTTTCATATTGCCCGCGCGGGGCTCCGTTGTCTGTGGCTGCCATCTGCTCCGCTCGGGGTGAGCTGATGATTATTTCATGTGCTCCTGCAACCCTCCTGTCTTCGCTGCTCTTCAGCCTCTCCAGCTTTTTCATCCTTTGCCTCTGTTCTCTGTTCCCCAGTGTAGGAGAATTGTCACTTTTCTGAGGAGGAGGGAAACCTTAGTGAACATTGCCCTAGGCCTTTGCTCTCTCTCTGACCATTGCTGGGGTTTTTCCCTGTCTCTGTCTCTTTCCGTCTTTGTCTCTCAAATGGTTTTGCCTGCGCCAAATTCAAATTTTTAAGGACTTAAAAGATTTAAAAATGAATCACAATTACCTGTCGCACATGTACTGTGGTGCGTAAAGATCACCTGGCACCTTATGGCGATTCCTGACTTCAGTAAACTTTTGGTCTAGGACAGAAAAGAGTAGTCTTAAGAATGATGAGTTAAAGCTATTGTAATTCCGGAGTTGGTGGCTTAGTAACTCAGTGTCCCAGAAGGTGCTGGGAGGAAAGGATTGACTTTGGAACATCCGTCTTTGGGGAGGCTGTGGAGAGAGGCCGTTTGAACTGTGGAAATGGAGTGGGAAAGCACTGAGCCTTTAAGAAGGTCAGAGTTTATGGGTTGATGTGACTTTGGGAAAGCCAAAGCAAGATGGCTATTTTTAAGGAGTACAAAGTAGATTTTTGAAAAGTATCCAAGAGACAATAGATGAAGGCCGAGCCATCCATCCATCCATCCATCCATCCATCCATCCATCCATCTATCCATCCATTCATCGATCGGAGGAGCCTGTGTTCATATCTGCGACAGGTGCAGACTAGAACCTGAGTGGGGGGGTGGGGCATGTGGCTCTGGAGCAGAGAGGAAGGACAGAGCCTCTGAGGCTCAAGTTTGGGCAATGCAGAAAATGTAAACCCCAGGATTTCGACAGAAATTGAGGTGCGTTTGGCTCTCTGGGGACTGTTCACCCAATCGGGTTGGAGGCGAGGAGTGAGGCAAGATTCTTCTAGATGACATTCTCAGCTGGGAGAATAAAGTTGAGGCAGAAGGATGGGCTTCCCGGACTTGCCAGAGCTAGATGTCTAACACAGTTTGCCTCTGTGAGAAACATTTGTAAGGCAGGGGAACCCCGCCCCAGAGTTTGACGCCCAGGTGAAGCAAATCACCCTGTTGGAACTTTCCTGATTAATTCATGCCTTCTGCTTCCCAACCAGTCTCACCCTGCCACAGGCCTGCCCAGTTTGGCTACATAATCAAACAAGGATCTGAACTGCCTGCCACATGGTCACCCTAGGCTGGGGAAGCAGATCTCTGTCAGCCCCGCTCGTGAGCCCCAGGAAAGTCTCCTGTTGGGGGAGGGAAGTCAAGAGGATTGAGAAGTGTCTGAAGATGGAGTATGTGTTTGGCATCCGAACACTTCTTATGTCAGGGCTTCTCTCTGTAAAAATGCGTATACATTTGTCGTGTTGAGGATGGAAGCCGGGCCTTTACCTGTGCTTGGCTAGTGTTGTGGCATTGTGCTGTCAGGCTTCTCTTAAAATTACTTCGACTATACGAAGTTGTTCCATGGAGGGTCACAGATCTACAAGTAAACCGATTCTCTAATACAAAAACTTTCACGTACAGAGTGCCAAAATCTATCCGAGTGACCCAACAATGGTTCTGTGGGAACACGTTAGAAGCCTTGGTATACTTAATAAAGGCTACAGTTTTGTAGTATTATAAAAATATTTCCCACTTTTACCAAATACAACCTTATGTGTTATAAACTCACAATGAGCTGTTTTGTTGAAATACTTTTCAATAATGTGCCTGGATCCAGTCATTCATAGTTAGACTCCTGCAGTACTGACAATATACCAGGCAGTGGCAGCAAAGAACAGATTCCAGGCTTTGTTTCGTTTGTCCTCTAAGGGAGAGCCCATGTGCTTAGTGCTGTAGGTGACAGTTTGGTGCAAATTTGTTCTCTCGTACGGAAGCCTGAGGTACCTGTTTAAAATCAAACACTTTTCAGCGGAATCCAGCCTTCTTGGCAGGTCCTAAGTCCTTCCCATCCAAACAGTTCATCTCATAGTCAGATCTCAGTGACACACTGAGCCAGAGGAGAACTTCTAGGCCAGCCCAAGTCATTGAATCAGAATCTTCCAGAGAAAGGCCTAGGAACTTGGCTGTGTTTCACTAGCTCTGCAGATGGCAAGTCTCTACACTCAGTTGAGAGTTGACCAGTGAGTCAACTATGGAACAAGCATGGTGAGTCTAGGAGGTGGTGTTCACAAACCAGGCAAGGAGACAAAAGGGCAGCAGGAACATTCCTCCACACGGCTGTTCATCATTCAGGGCCAGGCATTCTTGGTTGTGAGGTAATGCTGTCCGGAAACTGTTCTCTATTTTCAAAGAGGACTTATAGTTCTCAGCATACTGCATCAGCATTGCTAAGGGAGGTCGTTGGGTCCCCTGAAGAAGAAGGAAGAAGGATTCCTAAGGCCATGAGTATTTGGGGAGGAAACCCAATTAATTAATGTCTATGGGTTTATGTATATGGTACTTTATATGTCTTAAGTAAGCTCCAAAATGGTGTTTAAAAATTATTCTCGTGCCGGGCGTGGTGGCGCATGCCTTTAATCCCAGCACTTGGGAGGCAGAGGCAGGTGAATTTCTGAGTTCGAGGCCAGCCTGGTCTACAGAGTGAGTTCCAGGACAGCCAGGGCTATGCAGAGAAACCCTGTCTCGAAAAAAAAAAAAAAAAAAACCAGAAAAAAAAATTATTCTCTAACTTTTAAACAAATCACTCAAGTTAAGTACAAATAAAACTAGTTTTTAGTCAAGGATATTTTAAATTTAGTAAGTTAAACTTTTGAGGTGACCTAGAAATGCAATTGAGATCTCTTAAGGCTCAGAAAGAGTCTAAAGAAAAGAACTTAGCATGTAAGTTACTTGAAAAAGGGATTTTTTTGTAGTCCTGTTGTTGGAAGTGTGGCTCACTCACAGAAGACAGCTAATGGGAGTTTGTATACCCAATAGCCAGGGCCTATTTGTTATACTTTTAGGCATGTTTTAGATTTCATGTGTTGAAAACTAACAAAGTAAGTTATGAAAAAGATAATAAATGAACTGAAGAAATCTTAATTCTGTGGAATTATTACCCACAATGCAAAGGAGACACACTGTGACCTTTCTTGTCTGGCTTCTTTCCTTCTGCCCATTTCCAAGAATCATCCATGCTGTATCGTGTATCAGTACTTTAATATCTCACTATATGGTTTTAATTGTAGTTTATTCATTCATTGGTTGATAAGCTTTTGGATGGCACCCACTTCTTTTGATTAACATGAGCAACGCTAAATAAATATAAATGTTTGTGTCTGAGATTTCATGTGGAAAAAAAGTTTTCATTTTCTTTGAGTTCAAAGTAGGGATAGAATTGTAACTCTCTCTTTGCTTCCTGGAATTCATTGTTGAGTTGGTTATTGGGAGCTTGACAAGTAGGTTCCTGAAGAACTGTATCACTGTTGATTAGTGCCACAGACAAACTTAGGAGTAGACATCCATGAAGAGTCGTGAGTGGGATGTCTATGTTACAGACATACGAACTCTTGTCTCTTGGTGCCAAACTTATGTTGAAGAGTGAACCGTATCATTGTCACCAAAGGGTAGACCTCTCAATTTGAAGTCTATATAGGACTAAGCGGTGACTCTTCATCTGAAGCTGTAATGTAGCCACACCATTTCTGAAAATGAATGTTTCCCACAGTGATGACTCTCACGGGAACTCACGGGGAGGGAAGCAGGTCGTTGTTGAGACTTGTTCATGTGTGTGAGACACTTCTGCACAAAACAACAGCATCTTTGGACTCTTGAAAACCCATGATTATATTAAGCATTATAACTATACTTGAAATATTCCGGATAATGGATGTTCACATCCACTTGTGACTTGTATATCCACTACTTAAACACTTGTTGGTCTGGAAAAAAAATAACATCACTAGTCAGGGCTTTGGGGAGACTTCTTCTTGAATACTTTCTATCCACTTGCAACAGTTTAAATTGGACCTATGTTTGGAGACAAAATTTATTCTTTATAAGTAGCAAAATAGACGTGTTTAAGAGGAACACATTTGGGGGCTTGCTGTCTTCAGAGACCTTAACTTATGGCTAACAGGGCTCACGTGATCTTGGCTTTTGTGTCCCAAACAAATTTGTGCCTACTGTCAGCACTGGAGGGAATCTTCCTTTCTTCTTGTAGTTTTACTTAGTCCTTCCCATTCCATTGCTACAGCCACTTAGAGTGATTAGCTTGAACTATAAGATTAAAGCGGATTATGGCACTTGGGGTGTAGCTTGTCCTGCATCAGAAATGATTTTACTTTTCTTTGCTCAAGGAATGTAGCCTAGCTGGCATTTGGCTTCATGATGACTGAATGAGAACCTCAAGTGTTTAGACTCTTTCGGACTTTGCTGTTTCTTTCCCTGTGTGGGCCCGTGGGCCTGAGGAACTTGCACTGGGAGGTGTAATTACTACACCCACTCTTAGAGGAAGGTCTTAAAGAGGGCAGTGGCTTTGGAAAAATTTTGAGCCTTGTGACCACCATGAAACTCTGGATTCTGTTTAGAATTAGTGATCTGTGCAATTCTGATGACCGCAGACTTGGGAGACTTGTGCGTTGGGCTTTGGCTTTGCTATCAGATGATATTAGTATTGGCAGAAATCGTTCTGGTACATTCCAGAGTATTCTGTAGTACTCTGCCAAAGCTTGATAGAGGCTAGTGATTGGGGAACCATGCCCCTCAAAGCTATGTTATTTGCTGAATATACAATATCATTTCACCGATTCACATGCTACAATTCAGAGACTTAACCACAGTTCACAGAGGTGCCTAGCCTTAAAATACCATTTTGCCCACACTTTTCAAAACAGGGTTAGACTCTTACAGGGGAAATGAAGACAGTTTATTTTTTATTAATTTATTTTGTCCAGTAAGTGGGCAAAATAATTTATTTATTTAGAAGACAGTTTAACTGGGAAGCTAGATTCTAGTCCAGGAAAACTTTAAAATTAACAGGTCTACCATGGTACAAGCTCTCGTTTAAAGGGCTATTCCCACCTACAAGGGTGTATCACCAAAGTGTCTTAGTTATGGCTACTATTGCTGTGATGAAACACAACGACCAAAAACAAGTTGTGGGGGAATGGGTTTATTTTGCTCATACCTCAAGGCAAGCCTATCACCGAGGAAAGTCAGGAGAGTTACAGAAGGAGGAGAGGACCTGGAGGCAGAAGCTGATGCAGCGGCCATGGAGGGATGTTGCTCAGTGGCTTACTCCCATGGCCTGCTCAGACTGCTTTCTTAAAGAACCCCCAGGACCACCGTCCCAGGGGTGTCCCCACCCATAATGGGCTGGGCCCTCTCCCAGTGATCACGAGTTCAAAAACGAAATGCTTCTGAGACTTGGCTCCCTAGAGCCTGGTCTTCCAAAGGCGTTTTCTCAGTTAGCGTCTCCTCCTCTCAGATGACTTCTCTCAGATGTCAAGTTGACCTTAACACAAGCCGGGACACCAGAGCAACGTGTTTTCCCAGACCTTGGCTTTTATTCTTGAGCAACTGGCAGGCCTAGGATTTGTTTCTCACCTGTGGGAGTTGTTGACTATGTGAGTTAAGTGAGCCTTGGAAGCAAAGCCATGTCTTTCTCCAAAACCTAAGTCACTTTCTTCCCCTGGAGATCAACCTCATTTAGCCCAGCACTTTATCTTCTTGCCCGGACGTCGTCCTAGGAGGAGTAACTGGATTTCCCATGAGTGTTGAGCATGCACAGGTCAGCTGCATCTTAGCCAGGGAGAAGCTGAGTGACATAGAGCCTGTGGTAGGGACTGGGGTGCGTGAGACATAGGAGGTGAGATCTTCTCTGTTCTTAGAGGTCATCAAATTTGATGTTCAAAGCTTCCGGATCCAAGTCTCAACATCAGTAAGTTTTCCGTAACTGACTTTTCTTTATTTGTAAACAGGGGGTATGTTGGTTACTTTCCTGCTTGTTATAGCCAAATGCCTGACAAGGAAGAGCAACTTAAAGGAGCAGGGATTTATTCTGCCAAACGTCTCAGGGGATTCTCTCCATGGTGGTAGGCTGTCAATGCAGGAGCTTGAGGCTGCTGATCTGTACCTTTGTTGACCTGGAAGCAGAGTCCCGATAGGAAGCAGGGAGAGCTACAAAGGCAACCATCTCACGCAGTAGTCACTCTTCCTGGTGAAAGCACAGAGTGAGAATAGATTGGCATCAAATGTGCTTGGTTTGTAGCTGAAGGAACCAAGGTCAGGAGAAAGTGGGATGCTGCTTCTCATTGTCCAGGGAGTTTGGGGCCTCCCATCTAAGTATCTCTGGTTCCTATTGCTTCTTTCGAAGGGAGGGGTGCTCTTTGTGAGCATAACTTACAAGCTAAGACCTATCTTTTGGGGGGGAAAAGTTAGCTTTTCTAACACAACAATAAACTTCAATAAATTTACTTTTAAAAAGGAACGAAGTATAAGGTAGAGCCTTGTTCTCTTTGAATTGCATTTTTGTCTAATGCGTGCCATCATCCTTGTCTTTGTGAGTTTTGGGCATGTGTAGTTAAAGAGATCTGTCAAAATTGCTGTATTATAAACACCAATAGATCGACGGGATTCCTGGAACATCACTGGAAAGTGAGTTGTTTTGTGGAGTCATGGGGATATGCAGTGGTTGCTTCCAAAATGGAGGGGGGGGTGGGGTTGGACTCATTGCAACTCTAGAAGCGACTGAAAGGCTGGTTAGCTCTCTTTGTACCTAGTAGCCTGCAGCTGCTGCTTCTTGTGGAAGGACTCATCTCCTTAAGAGGTCATTCATTGCATGCAAGCATTCTGTTATCACCCAAATGGAGAATGAAGGCACACCTGTCTTTTGTGAATGGTTTCCTGACATGGTTCCTGTTGCTTCTAATCCCAAATGCTCATTGGAATTTGAACTAATTGACAGAATGAGGACTTGTATCTTTTTTTTTATTATTATTATTAGATATTTTCTTTATTTACATTTCAAATGCTATCCTGAAAGTTCCCTATACCCTCCCCCTGCCCCTGCTCCCCTACCCACTCACTCCCACTTCTTGGCCCTGGCCTTCCCCTTTGCTGGGTCATATAAAGTTTGCAAGACCAAGGGGCATCTCTTCCAATGATGGCCGATTAGACCATCT
>NC_034597.1:90269590-90272306 GCF_900095145.1 Mus pahari
TCTTTCCAGCTTCTGGCTATTATAAATAAGGCTGCTATGAACATAGTGGAGCATGTGTCCTTATTACCAGTTGGAAGATCTTCTGGGTATATGCCCATAAGAGGTATTGCTGGATCCTCCGGTAGTACTGTGTCCAGTTTTCTGAGGAACCGCCAGACTGATTTCCATAGTGGTTGTACAAGCTTGCAATCCCACCAGCAATGGAGGACTTGTATCTTAAGGACCATAATCTAGTAGCTGCTAAGTCAGTTGTGAGGTGACGATTTGTAATCAGCTGTTAGCGGAAGTAAAGCTTGTAGCTTAGTGTTGGCCAACAAATAACCCCCTCCTTTCCCTTCCTAAACAAATGCATACACGCCCTGTTTTCTGTAGTCTTGACTTACACAAAACATATAGAGACAGCCTTCAGGATTCTAGACACTTTTCAGTGGCATCATAAGATGATATGAAAGGTCTTAAGGTGTGAGATTGCTGATGGGCATTTAGTGGGTGTTTTGTGGATAACCCGATAGACATGAAATAGTCTTTGAGAAGTTTCTAGAATGTTTGAGTTTAAGTTATATGGTTCATATGGTCAGAATTAGAACTCAGCTATGGAACTTTGGGGCAAGCTGTTGCTCAAAGTTGGCGAGAAATCTTACTCACTGGAAGCATTAGACTAAGCCCATCAGCAGACAAGAAAGCTTTCAAAAGGTAAATTTGTTGAATTTAGGCATTTCGTAACAAAATAATGCTGGTTTTGAATGCTTATGAACTTGACGGTTGCTGCCTCTGTCATTAGCTAATATTTTCTTCTACAAGATTTGCCCTTTAAAAACTCCCTATTAATGGCTTTGGAGGCTACAGGTTGCTAGACAGGTTTGTCAGCAGTGCTGTGCAGAGCATGTCCTGGCGCCAGCGCCGTTCCTCCTCTACTCCATTAGCTTAATTATGACTTTCAGTAGGCATCTCACCCAGGAGCCCCAGCTTGGATCTGTGACATCATGGCTTCCTTCCAGCAGGATGGCCACACAGCACACAAGGACACATGCCATCTTGAAAGGAGGAGGAGCCTAGGCTAGACTGGGTGCCCTTGTGCTCTAAAGCAGGCTAAATGTTTTCAGGTATCTTTTGTGCACTGTGAAGAAGTGAGAGTGCGTGTGTATTTCTTTCCTTTTGACAATCAGGTGTCTGAGCTGTCATTTAATCAGGACCATGTGGTGTGATGTGAGACGGGTCTGAGTTTAAACCCTGTCTTTGAATGAATATGGCCTCAAATTATTTAAGGTGATATTGATGTGTGTGTGTGTGTGTGTGTGTGTGTGTGTGTGTGTGAGAGAGAGAGAGAGAGAGAGAGAGAGAGAGAGAGAGAGAGAGAGAGAGAGAGAGAGAGAGAGAGAGAGAGAGAGAGAGAGGAGGGAGGAAGAGAGACACAGAGAGATTGTACAGAATGGAAGGTGTGGTTAGCCACAAAGGGATCACGCCTGTTTGTTTTGACTTTTGATAACTTAAGTGGAAAGCCTGTGGTCTCTATTTACTTAATCCTATGAATCACAGCCTCATTACATAAAATGTATCACACCTTAAATAGCTTACTAATGAGTAAGGTTCATAATCATTGAAGACCCAAACGACTAAAACTGCCACACGTTTTTTTTTTTTCTTTTCAGAACTCTGATTTTTTTCCAAATATTTTTCCCCTAATGTAAGGATGGAATCTCATTTGAAAGTATAATTTAATTTTTAGAAACAAACTGCCTTCACCATGCTATGAGATGTTTTATAGATCATTATAATTTTTACAATGTTTCCAGATATGGAATTGATTTAGTAGCTTTGGAGTCAGATTCTTTTTTTTAAGTAAGGAATATTATGTTAATACCTTGCAAATTAGACACTCATTTTCTCTGAGAAAGCTTTTTCTCTACTGTGGAAGGCTCTCTGGCTGGGTAGCGACTGCAGACCCAGAACTGCTGAACCCGATGAGGGCTGTGGATATCGTGTGCATCATCTCATTTAATTCTCAGTCTGACTCCACAGGACACATAGATACCTTCAGTCTCCATTTCACAGATGAGTGTAAACAGGGAAATGGTACCTACAGTCAATGGTAGGTAGGGGCAGAGCAGGAGTTGGAACACAGGCTCATGGATGCCGGAATCCTGCCCTGGCCTTACCTGGGCACCTGGAGATGCTGGAAAGTGACTTTAAGGAATGCAGCTCAGGTGGCTAGTTTTATTGGAAGAAATTCTTACTGTAAATGTCTGCTTTCCTTTGTTTTAAAGCTCACAGAGTTTTGTATCATTTCGCTTTGCTTTAGTTCTCTAGGCAGGGTTATAGCTGACTTTACTAATGGCTGTACAAATTGCTGCTTAAAAGTCAGTTTTCTTTGGGTTTCTGAGATGGGGTAACCAGTATATAACAGACATGCAAGCTTTCTTTCCTTCCTTCTTTTTCCATTTTTTTGTTTGTTTTTGTTTGTTTGTTTTTGAGACAGGTTTTCTCTATGTAGTCCTGGCTGTCCTGAAACTGTGTACACCAAGCTGACCTTGAACTTGGACATCCACCTGCCTCCTGAGTACGGGGATTAAAGGCGTGCACTTTCATTGACTGTTCTAACAGTCATAAAATACTTAGAGAAAGTTCAAGTATGTAAAAAGAATTCTCATTGTATAAAAATCTTCTTGTATCAATGCTTTATTTTCATTCTCTCATACACACACACACACACACACAC
>NC_034597.1:90272656-90280380 GCF_900095145.1 Mus pahari
CCCCCAGCTCTGGTCAACTCCACTCACTCAGTCCCTGCTTGCTTTGGCCCAAAGATTTATTTATTATTATACATAAGTGCACTGTAGCTGACTTTAGGCGTGCCAGAAGAGGGCGTCAGCTCCCATTACAGGTGGTTGTGAGCCACCATGTGGTTGCTGGGATTTGAACTCAGGACCTTCGGAAGAGCAGTCAGTACTCTTACTCACTGAGCCATCTCCACAATTCCATCATTAAAAACTTTAAAAAAAAAATCTGAGTTGCTCTTTATACTTTCAACACGTAGGAATTGATTTTGAAGGTGGTGAAGTACACTAATTTAGACTTCTAAACTCTAAGTAGCTGGAACACAGTGAATTACTCATTGTTTATATCTGCCCACCACTTCACCATCTGATGCACCTGTCACTCTCACTGGACGCCCAGGAGCTGCTGTTGGGTTTTAGAGTCTGTTGTGTTGCTTTTCTGCAAAGTTCAGCTTCTGTGCTTCACATTTCTTAGTGGTGAAATAGGAAGAAGAGGAGGGTGAGGAAGAGGAGGAGGAGGAGGAGGAAGACTGAGTCAGTGAGCCACATAGATATTGAGAAACTACCCATTGTAACAACTGGTGCCTTCCTCTGCCATCTTCTGTGACATGTAGGAAACCAAGGACTTTGCCTATGCCTGATAGAGTCCAACTTCTAGTGACAATTGCTCCTTCAAAATCAACCTGTTCATTACACGGACACTGGTGATTGTTAAAGATATAAAACAAATAAAACCTAAAATAGCTCTCATTTCACCACTTATGAATAGTTGTTATTGGTCTCGCTCTGCTCTACTTGTACGATTCTTTCTTATAGAATTATAGAAAACATTTTAAGGATTGTTTTTGAGAGATAAATCTACCTTTATTATATAAGTTGAAATTTTGTGTATATTTCCTGGTGTATTTTTATGTATCTATCATGTTCTAACCAATCTCCTATTGCTGGGTAATTTAAGGTGTTTGCAACTGTCATTTATTTCTATGATATCATACAACTTGTTTTGTATGTCCCGTGTGGTCTCGTGTTAGTGTGAATTCCTAGGTTTGCTCACTCCGGTCTGAGGCTGTACAGACTTTAGACGTTTTAGGTTGTGGGTGTGTGTGGGTCTCAGGGCATGTGCTCTTTATGCACACTATGCATGGCCTACATTTACAGCTTAGAGGACAGCTGTGGGAATGGGTTCTCTCTTTCTACCCTGTGGGTTCTAGGCATCAGACTCCAGCCACCAGGCTTGGCTGCAATCCCCTTTACCCACTGAGCTATCTGTCTGGCCCCAGCTTTAAGACTTCTGATACACAAAACAAACCATCTTTGGGGATGCTGGCCTTCTTCAGTTACTGAGCCTGCCAGATTTCCATGTCCTCGACATACAGATTATTATTAAAAATCTTTGACTGGGGGCTTGGGACATGGCTCAACAGTTGAGAGCTCTTGATTCTCCCTGAGGGGACCTGAGTTATAGTCTCAGCACTCATATCAGCCAGCTCATAAATATCTGAAAGCCTAACTGTTGGAAATCTGACACTCTTCTGGCATGAGTGGATACACACACACACACACACACACACACACACACACCCATGAACACATACATACATAAATAGAAAACTGTCATCTTGTTCATATAGTCGGGCTATATTTTTATAAGTGTAGTATAAGTAAAGTATGGTTTTATCATAGTTTGAATTTGTGAAAGATTGAGTGCATTAGTATTTTGCCATAGGAAAAGGGGCAGAAATCATATTGGAATTTTGCCTTTCTGTAATTTTTTTTATATTCATTAACAAAATTATGTGTGCATGTTCATCCACCATGTATATGCAGTTCCTGAAGAGGGCACTGGAACCCCTGGCACTGGTGTTACAGATGGTGGTGGGAATCGAACCTGATCCCCCCAGGAAGAGCAGCTGGTGCACCTTAACCACTGAGCCAATTTTCTAGCTCTGTTTTGATCATCTTTTAAAATCAGCTCCTCTGGGTTGGTGGAGTTTCTGAGTAGCTCTATTTCAGTATCTCAACTTTATTCAATAGGATTCTAGGCATAATCCAGAATGGCTAGGTCTTAAATTATTGGAGTACCGACAAGTGGTAAATGCAGGATTGAATCATGTCACGGACACGGTGTGCACTCTGGCTACTGTCACTCTGTACCATAAAATATCTCAGCCTCTACACATGAGTGGGCAGGTAATTGATTTTCCTGTTTCAGATGAACAGACGTGGGCGACAGGTGGTTTCATGTGTCTGAGATCTCATAGCTTTTAGGTAGTGGAAGTGGGGTTGAGTTTAGCTATGTGTGACTCAAGCTCCTTGCCTCCTTTCTTGGGACACTGTGCTCTCTGGACTGGCCGGCCCATGCACTGTGGTGACCTCTATCCATTGCTCTCCTGGTGTTTGTAGCTCACAGCCTTTCTTTCTTCAAGGCCTCTACTTCCCATCTAGATTGGCTTGAGCGTGTCATGGCCGTCCTGTGCTTCTGAGGGGTTAGCTTTCATTAGAGACAGTGATCCTGACTGTGTTCAGCATTTCATGGATAGGAGAATTCCCGAAGAGTGAGCTATTGCAGGGTTTTCCTTACGTGGGTCCACACTCACTTTGAGTTCGTTTCTGATCTGTTTGTGGGAGGATATCTGGAATTACTTGCACAGGTTATCTGAGCTAATCCTTGGGTGGGTCGCTCAAAATACTTCTCAAAGGAGTACATCATTCTGTGTAAGCCGAATGCTATGCTTTTACGTCTTTACTTATGTGACTGAGCTCCCAGAGGGAAGAGTTATTTGCTTTTTATTGTTTTTTTTTTTTTTTTTTTTTTTTTTTTTTTTTTAAAGATTTATTTATTTATTATATGTAAGTACACTGTAGCTGTCTTCAGACACTCCAGAAGAGGGAGTCAGATCTTGTTATGGGTGGTTGTGAGCCACCATGTGGTTGCTGGGATTTGAACTCCGGACCGTCGGAAGAGCAGTCGGGTGCTCTTACCCACTGAGCCATCTCACCAGCCCCTGCTTTTTATTGTTAATCTTTAGACTAGTGTTCCCAGCAGGAACAGAGACACCAGGCTCATGCGCAGTTGTCTGGTTCTACTAGAGGTGATTGCTATAGATGGGGAGGACCATCTCCTTCTTCCTGGGTTTGAGGCTATCATGGCCTGGCCAGGCTCTTATGAAACCAACAAAGTCAATCTCTCTCTCTCTCTCTCTCTCTCTCTCTCTCTCTCTCTCTCTCTCTCTCTGAGTATAGACCCACACCACCATGCCTTGCTCTGGTAACTTTAACTAGAAAGAGGGCTGTGGTTTTGTGTTCTAACGATTCAGAATTAAGAGCTCTAGGTGAACTGCAAAAGGCAGCACCAACAGTGGGTTAGGTGGAGTGTGGTGAACATTCCTCCATCATGTGCCTGATCCCCTTAGCTGACCTGGGATGCAAGATTCATGACTTTCAAGTTCATGATTCCAGAAAATGTATTTTCTTTCCCCCAGAATGGCAGGTAGGACAGGGATTCCTGCTGCCAGCTGCTGGACATTTGCCTGGGGGTGGGTGGGGGGAGCTGCTATTTACCTTTGTTAATGAAATGAGGAATTTAAAGATGGAATTGTGGAGCTGGAGGGATGGCTCAGTGGTTAAGAGCACTGACTGCTCTTCCAGAGCTCCTGAGTTCAATTCCCAGCAACCACATGGTGACTCACAACCATCTGTAATGGGATCTGATGCTCTCTTCCGGTGTGTCTGAAGATAGCTACAGTGCACTCTTATACATAAAATAAATAAATCTTTAAAAAAAATGGAATTGTAATCAATGATGCACATATGTAAATGCTATTTTAAGGTTATATTATAATTGTGTACATTTACTCTTAGTGGAGCACTCATTGTTTCTTTTTTTTTTTTAAATACACTGGAAATTCAGTTTAGTTTTTTTTAGAAGTATTTATTTTTTGAGATTACAATATAATTCCATCATCTCCCCCTTCCCTTCTCCCTTCAAGCCCTCCTGCATACCCTTGCTCTTTTTCAAATTCATAGCCTCCATAACTTCTGCTTACCATCCTACAAAATGATTATGCTCGAGGAAACACTTGCTGTTTCTGTGTGCTTGTTCATAGTAAGAAGTAACACACACTCCTACACAATTTCCTATGAAGAATGGCTTTTTAGTGCTACGTGCAAATCATTCAGATTAAACATTAAATGCTTATTAGTTAATAAAATTGTAAATTTGCCTTGTTTCTTAGCCCTATTTAATTAGTACTCAAATCTGTCTTTTCAGGCTGTAACTGAGAAGAATTTTGAAACAACGGATTTTCGAGCCTCTCTAGAGAATGGCGTTCTGTTGTGTGAGTAAGTATTTCAGGCCTGCTCCCTATAGTCACAGGCTTCTGTCCTTGGTCCAAAGCAAGATTTGATCCCTGCAAGCTGACACCTCTATGGTATGAGCCAGTAAAGAAGGAGTTATCGGTTTAGATATCTAAAGATAGTGTCAGTAATATATATTATTTTTAATTAATAAATAAGCAAGAGTCTGTTATTGCTTTATGGGTAGATCATTAAGGAAGAAGCTGATTATATCTGACTATTACTTGGTATATAATTGCCTCATTATAAAAGATCCTTTTCATCCGTAAGACATGATGGTCAGAGTAGCCAATTCATCTTTGAGGTTTAAGTGGAGTCATTGCATTACCTAAGTTAATCTGAGTCACTGACTATTTATTTATTCAGTTAATAGGTACCATTGTGAGCAACATTCTAGACCCTGTTTACCAGACAATGGGCTGGTGCCCCGATTGACAGTATAGGGTCCACCTTGTTTGCTTTGTGCTTGGGTCTCCAGTGGCTGCTTAGTACAGTTAACCAGATAGGTGGTTAAGATCAGGCCTGTGAGGGAAAAAATTAAATCCTGGGAGAAAGTAGGAGTTGCAGAAGTGAGCAAATAAATTAAAAGAATGTACTTGAGTACCCACCCACATTCTTTGAAAGCACTTGGTAATTCCAATCTAGACTCTTATCACGCAGATATTTATGGAATCTGTCTGCATGTAAACTCTGGGAGTGGACTACAGGAACCTAGTTGTGTCCTTTCTTTTTTGGGGGGGGGGGCAGGGTTCTTGTAGCCAGGATGTACCACCATGCTGGCCTACAGGCTGCTTAGCCGCTTTTGATTCTTCTTCCTTTGAAGGGCGCTGTTTGCAACGAAGGTTCCAAGTGAAGGGGTTAGATTCCTTTTCCATTTTGCATGTTCACACAAGTGACTCGACTTTTATTTACACTCACAAGTGATTTTGAGTGCTTGAGCCTGATTTTCGTCTGTGAGGTAGAGGTCATAGCCTTTGATTTGCCTGGTTCCTGGAGCTGCCATGACACAAACTGTCATTGATAGTTTAGGTCTGCATAAGCTAGGGGAACTTGGTATAGGTACGAGTTGTTAGGAAGACGGCCATGGGAACCATGGTGTTGCTAGTTGTCCAAAACTCCTTTGTTTGAGAATATTAATTCCTTAATTCACTCCACATGACATTACTGGAATTAAACCAGTTGTGCTTTATAGAAATGTCAACTTTCTGTGGTGTCACCCAGGAGAAGCCCCCTCAGGGCCACAGATGAGGTTGAAAGGACATTTTTCCTCCTCTGCCGTGTGCTCACAATCCTTGTTGAGTAATATTTAAACTCACTTAATTGGCTTGTTCAAGTGGTCGGCCGAGAGGAAATGATCTTGATTTAAAAATTGTGTTATTTAAGTGTTTTCTTCTGTGTTTGAAAAGATAGAGGAGAGAAAATACCTGTAAAGGTGTGACCCAACACTGCCTTTGCTCTGAGCTTGGCTGTGTAAGGGTTGACAGGAACACCCATCTGTGGATTCGAGGCTCTGCGGTCTTGCGGAGGAACTAGACGGCATTGTACAGAATGTGGAGATTTGTTTAGATTTATGAGAGTAGGTAGTGTAAATAGATGCTCTGTTTAAAGAAGACCTGTTGTAGGTTACATCTCTCTAATGATTAGCCATTGCTCAGAATAGCTTAGGGATCTATCCTGTAGAATAGGGCCTCCATACATATGTAAATAAACATGTTTGATGGTGGCACCTCTTGCGTTTTATTTATTTATTTATGTTATTTATGTTATTTTTACATGCATATGTGTTTTGATCAAGTCCTTTCCTTAGTCTCTCATCTCTGACTCCTCCTACCCCCACTATTCTCTCCTAATTTCATGACTTTTGCTGCTGTTGTTGTTTGTGTTTGTTTTTGCATCCCGTTGTTCATCTAGTGCTACCCGATTGTGTATGTGTGTAGGTTACTGGAGAATGGGTAAGCTCTGAGGAGTCGCATCCCTGAAGAAAACAGACTCTCCCTTTCCTCGGAGCGTCCACTGCCAATAGTTTCTCAGCCAGGGTGGGACTTCATGACCTTCTCCCCACTCCATGCTGGGATTTTGTCTGGCTTCAGCTTGCACCAGTCTTGTGCATACTGTCACAGCGGTTGTGTGTTCAGATGAGCAGCTGCTGTGTAGTATTTCCACTTCTGGCTCTTCTAATGTTTTTGCCCCTCTTCTCGGGTACTCCCTGGGTCTTGGAAGGAGGAGGTATGATGGGCATGTTTCATGTATGGCTGAGACTCTGCTGCAGTCTATTAGCCTCTCACCTTTGACGGGTTATAAGTCTGTTCACTGTAACATGTCTTCTGTATTTAACCGCAGTTTATGACCAGCTCTGGCTCTGAGTGATTTGAAATGATTTCCAAAAGCTACTATTTCTCCCCAGGCTAAGATGAGCCTGGTAAGATATATATCATTACAAATGAAAATATCCCGAGTTGACTAGAAACACTGTTTTGACTCAAACAAATTAGAGTAGAAATAATTTCTATATTGATCCAAACTAATACAAATTAAAATAAATTTAATTTCTACTTTAAAAGTAACAACAAACAGTTAACTTCAGGCAAATACATTATAAACATATACTGTTAATAAGGGATATATTTATATAAATGTATATATGTATGTATCTAATTGCTATTTTTAGCATCCTCAATTTTTACCATTAGTGAGTTTCTTACTATTTTATCTAGTATTTTCAGCATTTTTTTAATCCTTTAAAACCAATTGTTTTTCAACTGGCATTCTGAGACTTCCAAGTCAGGAGTTGGAGGAGATTTTTTTTTAGCTGCTTTCACTTAACTGATAGTAGGCAGTCATTTCAGACTCAAGTTAGAAACAACCTCTGCACGTTTCAGGCAGCATGCCCCTTTGAGTAGCAAGCACTGCCCTGTGTGCTATTGACAGGCTGTTGTAGACCATTGGAATGAGCTTGTTTATGGCAATAAATTTTGTTCTAGCAAGCTTGACTTTGGTACTTAGTGAGTTGAAAGCTGAAAGTGCGTGTGTGCGTGTGTGTGTGTGTGTGTGTGTGTGTACTCACGTGGGCATGTAGAAGCCACCAACATTGGCTACTCTCTTGATTACTCTCCAGTGTATTTGTTTGAATCTGGAGTCGACTTATTTGATGGGGCTGGTTGGACAATGAGTTCGGTGGAGCCCTTGTCTCTACCTCCCAAGAGTTAGGATTAGGAGGCTCCAACACCTGGCTTTTTGAATGGGTGCTTAAGGATCTGATCTCAGGTCTGCGGGCAGGCAGGCAGGCAGGCAGGCAGGCAGGCAGGCAGGCAGGCAGCAGGCAGGCAGGCAGGCAGGCGGCAGGC